>NW_013952434.1:161897-180660 GCF_001266775.1 Austrofundulus limnaeus | reverse complement strand
AAGTAACACTGTCCAGTGTTAAATATTCAACAATACTGGGTGTCATATTAACATTTTAACAGTGTTAAAATAAAGCATTATAAGTATCAACAGCCTATTGTTATTATTAACAAAATTGTTGTGTAATAAAGGATTACAGACACCAGAAGGTGTCAATACACCATGAAATTGAGTGTAAATTTAACACTTAGAGTTAATATCAAACTCTCATAAGATAGTAGAAAAGTATAATGGAGTCACTCTTCACCCACCAGAACATACCTCTCACTCATGGTGTCGATTTTTGGCCAAAAACATAAACTTAAAGTTGARCAACTTGATAAAACTCAACAAGAAAACAAACCAGAACAACTAATTTTTACTCTCATGAACTTCTTAAATAGTCATAAACAGGCAAAAACATAATTTCTGCAAGATTTCTCAGTAAGGAATGCTGGGTAAATATTGGTCTGTCTGATATGAGGTGGAAGAGGGCGGGGCTTTTCACAATACTTCTTTTAACACTGCATGGTGTTATATAACAACACTGTTAAGTGTTATATAAGACTTAACTGTGAGTGGAGCTTATTTAACACTGTCCAGTGTTGARACATTGCTGAGGAAATCAACACTGTGAATTAACACCAACACTGGGTGTGAGTGTACTCGGAAAGTGTTAAAATAACACCAGGGAGTGTTAAATCAACACACAAAAGTTTAACACTGAAATTTTAACACTCGTGTTTTTGATAGCTACTATTTATTGTTCGGAACGAAACAAAAAAATGGTCCAGCTGCCTTCGGCTGAACTTCGGCTGTCTGAACGAGTCATAAAACGAGGACTGTCTGACAAATTTTGGTAGAAGTCAACAGATGTGACTCTGAATAACAAACAGTCTCACAGAATTGTGTTTTTTTTTTTCTTAACAGGATTATACGGTCTTTTCTGACACCTCCTCTAGCTGTGATTTAAAAGCAGACAACAAAAGGATGCTGAGCAAAAACATTCAGAATTTTATAAATCTAACAAAACGTCCTAAACTTGACATCTTTTCCTAACCGAGGACATATTCCTTCAAAACTTGAAAGCTGAATTGTATCTTAGTTAAGATTTTTAGTGTTTGTTGTACAGATATTTCACAGATTTAAAGGGTGTGGATCAGATCAGCTTATCAAACCGTAACAAATGTAAAAAAAAAAAAAAAGCAGCAGTGAGATAAAGTAGATCCTTGCTGCCTCACATCAAAGTGAATCTCTAATAAATCTAAAGTTCACCAAACTGAACTTCACCTCAGGGCACATCCTTTTTTATTTCAGGCCTAAAACCAAGATTCGAGTCTAATAATAAACCTAGACGTTTCATACTTTGAGACATCTGCAGGCTTGAATGAAACGTGTCCAGTCGAGCAGAAAACATTGTCGTCCGCCTTCGCCTCTCAGCTGCAGGTGATCAACGGTATTTAGAGGCACTAAATSGAGAAAGGGAACGTTTTTCTTATTAAGCTGTGCTGCCGGTGATCCTGCTGTGGCGAAAGCTTCCCGGTYGTTCGCACACCTGCGTCTCTGGCGGCGTGCGCCCTCCCACCCATGTAGGTAAATTTTGGTTCCTTCCTTTCAGCACTGCTGGGTGAGAGCAGGGTGCAGCCATTGGGTCCCCACTTTCCTCTCTGCAGGTGTTTCTATCCTGTCTTCAGATGTTTGTGTGTGTGTGTCTCATGTGACCTTCCAAAAGCACTCTTTCTCCCTACTTTTCATTGTATCTCACTTTTTTCCCCCTCATCCCCCCCTCAATTAAAAAGCAAGGACCAGGAGAGGAATCTAGGGAGCAAAGTCATCTCATACTGTCACCGTCGCATTCAGACACTCACTGGGAACGCTCAAGGTTGCACAAAGTGCTTCAGCTCCCACAAATGTTTGCAGCCAGCCCTTTAAACTTTTCCATCACTTTCCATTAAAAGGAAAAAAAAAAGAAGAAGCGTGCACAGTTTTATGAAGTTCAAAATGAAGTGTTGTTGTGAGGGTGGGGGTAAATGTCAGAGGAGGTGTTGGTGGTTTCAGCCGGAAACCTTCGCCGCAAGAATGTGACCGCAGGATGTCGAGCGAATCAATATGGAAGCCAAGGGAGAAGAGCTGAAAAAGGGAGGGAGGGGGTGACAGCTTCTGCAAGTGAAAAGGAAAGATGATGGAGAGAGAGAAAAAAATGATGACCAGACTCAGGCGCAGGTCAACCTCTGACATTATCTGCTTGTTGTGTGTTTCCTGCAAGAATACACTTTTTTACACTCTAGGATTCTGTCATTCCATGAAATGACCACGGATGTGCATTAAATATGAATAAACTGGAACTATTTCTGGAAAGTTTGGACACATTTAAGCCTATTTATGAGTTTTATTTTATTTTATTTTAAGAAACATTTTGACAGAATCAAGAAAAAAGTCAAACTTCCCTGTTGGACTAAAAAATAAAGAAGTTGTTTGTGTATGAGTCTTGGCCAAGAATAAGATAAAGATGTCCAAACTGAAGTGAGTCATCCCGCTGTGACCAAAATAAAACTCTACAAGAGGTGTAGGTTTAAATTTTAAAAACGCCTGCCGGTTTATTCAGCATGAACCCAGGAGAAAAACGCTTGATTAAAAAAAAAGTCTTAGAATCTGCTAAATTTAATCAAGATATGCAGGTAAACCTGAAACTATTGCTATTAAAGTGCAGAAAAAAGGCTCACATCATCACGTACATCTCTTCTGTTCTGAAAGAATTGTATGTAGAACAAAATGAAATCTTTCAGGCGATTGTAGAAGAATATTTTGCTCTGGTTAGAGAAAATCTGTGATAAAACTTCCTGATTTGAGCAAAAAAACAACTTCAAATCTTATTTTTTACCCCTTAAAAGTTTGACAACTGTCCTTTTGAGCCATGTACGCACTTACTGTTTTCCACAGAGGATTATTCCATTTGTTGTTTTGAGTTTTGACACAATGAATGACAGCAAAAGAAGTCTATTTTCACAGTGCTGTTGGAGTAAATCACCTTCATCTGGAGGCTTGGCTTTAAMGAGGATCAAACACGTTCTTGTTTCAAAAGAAAGCTATTGATTTTCAGGTCGCTCCTTTGCTTTTTCCACACCAGACTCCACCTGAATCAAAAGGGGAAAAAATATTTTGTACACCTGCTTTCTGATGCTTGAACTCACACAGTGAGTAAAAACAGAGATTAATTTATTTGATTTGGATGAAGTTGTGCCTTTCAACGTGATTCAATAAAAGAGAAAAAAGATGGATGTTGTTTTAAACATTTTAAGCCATATATGAGATATTAAAGGTGTCAATGCTCACCTTTGAAACACATTATTAATAGTATAACCCGTAACTTGTTACACAGTTATATACAAATATTACAACACTGATGATAAAGTCCTATGACTTTCAATAGAGTATTTGGTACAACTTAGACCAAATTAGCAAAGAAAAAAGTTGCATAAAATCAGTGGCAATTAATGGGATTTTTGTGACACAGAAGAGAAAACTGGATGTAGCTCAGACATACGTCACAGCAGAAATCTTATTCAAAGTTTAAAAGGGTCACAGAATGTTAAATATTACACCACTTAAAAAGCTTTTTTTTTTATTTAGAAGTTTTATAATTTTGGAGATTTTTAAAGACTGTTGGTGCCAAACAATCCAGCTTTTGAAATGTTGGAAAAATTTCTAATCTTTTCTAAACAACCTTTTTTTTCTTCCTACAACTCTTATTGGCCCAAAATTAAAAYGTCAAGACGTAGAGATATTTGTCTTTTTTTCCTTCAGTTTTTCTCTGCTGTACAACACACAGAGAGCACAGACAGGCTTCCACAAACATTACTTAYATTTTACCTCAAATTTTCTTGGAAAAAATTAGAATGAAAGATCTTTTAGACTTGTCATATACATGAATCACTAGAAATATTAAAAGTTAGCTTGTGTGACCATATTATACATTGCAGTCTTCTGCTGCTCATGGTTTGAGAATTTTTAAATGTGTAGTTTGAGGCTTACTTTTCAGTCTGTTTGTCAGGGAGTGAGAGACACAGGTGTGAGGTTACCATAGGGATGATAAGCCACCAGCAACTTCCCCACTTTTTTTTATACTTCTTATATAGCTTATTCTTAAAAAAAAATAGACTTTTTTTGTTTAGATTTTTTCAAAGCTGTTCAGGAATTTTTGACAGTGTCTGCAGCGGACCTGTCATTTCTTCTGAAATGTTCTAGATGTTCTTGCCTCAGAACATTACGTTACCTCTGTTTGTCAGGATCAAACACAAAAAAACAGTTTTTAAATGTCCTGTGAAAAATGCTTAATAAATGGTGAGATTTTGGCAGGGACGCATCAGTCCTCTATGATGTGTGTTTTCCACTAATTACAAAAATATTCATCTGCAATGAAGGCATCTCAGGAGACGTGAGTGTGTGTACTTGTTTCTGCTACAGAGTGAGGACCGTCATATGGTTTTAAACCAACAAAGTGAGGACATTTCCCCAGTCCTSAATTTTAAAGTTCTACTGTGCTCTACTAGTTAGGTTTAGAGGTGTGGTGTGAATTAAGTTTAGGTTAAGATTAGGGTCAGGTTTAGACTAGTAAGGTTTAGGGTTAGGGGAAATGTCTGGGTTAGGCATAAATGCAATTACAAAAATGAATGGAAGTCAATGCAAAATCCTCTGATGCAAATACAAGGATGTGTATTTGTGTGTGTCTGTGTTACAGACAGCAGGATGGGTGGAGTGGGAGTGAGGCAGAGAAGAATTACAGTACATCTGTTTTGGGTCAGCAAAACTACTGAAGAGCCACACACACACACACACACACACACACACACACACACACACACACACACACACACACACACACACACACACNCACACACACACACACACACACACACACACACACACACACACACACAGAGGGAATGTTAATGCGGATGCAGATCAGCGGTTTTCAAAGTGCCTGAGGGTCTTTTCTCGCTCAGGAGTGGAGGCTGGACTGTGGAGTAACGCTGCCACTCAGTGGCTCCTTCAGATGCAGCGCAAGTGATGAGGGCAGGCCGTGCAAGGCACCACCTCAGTGTTAATGTATGAATATGGTACACTGTTTGTTGCATTTACAATCACAAATGATAATTAAGTGCTTCTGATTAAATCAAAGTAAGCAGAAAGAGCATCTGCTGCTAATTTTGTCCTTTACACTACTGCTGAGTGGCTGTGAAAAGTCATGTCTCAGTCTAAATATTTCATCAATGCTCTCAGTGAGACTCAGCCTGAGCTGACACAGTTATTTTAAMAGGGCTGTATAATGCTCATATATTATCTGGTTATATGAGCTGTGACAGCAGAGGTCCTCGAGGGACCAAAAAGCGGTGGAGCCTCCAGATCCCATTTTAAACCAGAACTCCAATCAAGTCTTGCAGAGAGACTGGCCGTTGCTAAAAAAACAAAACAAAACAAAAGAACTGCAGGTACTCTCTCTCATCTGTTATAGGATTTGTGATTCCTTCAGTCTTCAAGGATTTTCCTCCATAAAAGTAGAGATTTATAATTACATATTCATTTGGTTTTCCAGCTAAAACAGATCTTTTACTCGTACAAACTCCAATATTTTGTCATGAGTACAGTTAACAATAGGGAACAGGTGCAGACAAACACTAGTGTTTTTTATTATTTATTTACCATTTAATAAATAATTAATCATTTACTGACATAAACATCTGTTTAGGAGGTTGTAGATTGTGAACAGTTTCATCTATCTATTTACAAGTCTCTCTGCTTAAAAGTCTCTTCTTACAAGTTTCTGTCTACAAGTCTTTATCTTCAACTCTATATACAAGTCTTTATAAGTCTGTATCCACAAGTCTTTAGCTACAACTCTCCAAGTACTTATCTACATGTATTTACCCACAACTCTTTATCTACAAGTCTTTATCTACAAGTCTTTACCTGCAACTCTATCTACAAGTCTTTACTTACAACTCTATATACAACTCTTTATCTACAAGTCTTTACCTACAATTCTCTATCTACAAGTCTTTATAATTCCTTGTCTACAAGTCTTTACCTACAACTCTATTAACAAAACTTTATCTACAAGTCTTTACTCACAACTCTATCTACAACTCTCTATCTACAAGTCTTTATCTACAGGTCTTTACGTACAAGTCTTTACCTACTCTGTCTACAAGTCTTTATCTACAAGTCTCACAACTCTCTATCTGCAAGTCTTTATCTAAAAGTCTTTACCAACAAGTCTTTACCTACAACTCTCTATCTACAAGTTCTTATCTACAAGTCTTTACCTACAACTCTCTATCTACAAGTTCTTATCTACAAGTCTTTACCTACAACTCTTCATCTACAAGTTCTTATCTACAAGTCTTTACCTACAACTCTCTATCTACAAGTTCTTATCTACAAGTCTTTACCTACAACTCTCTATCTACATGTCTTTATCTACAAGTCTCTATCAGCATGTTTTTCATGGCTCTATCTACAAGTCTTTATTTACTGGGCCTTTTAAACTCAACTCGTTTATGTAGTAAAATCCTAAAAACTAATGAGCAGACTTATGGCAGCAGATGCTCCAGCCTGATTAGTGAAACTGTTTGTGTTCATCAAAGAGCTGCAGGACAATCCACTGAGAGTCTGCAGGCAACACAGAAGCATGGTTACAGATGTTTGACAGCTGTTGGGTGAAATAAAACAAACTAACCTTTAGGCTCGGGGAAAATGTAAAAACCTTAAAAATAGATARTCATTTCAAAATTTCAGCAGTGATTTCTCTCAAAACTTTGTTGTAAGTTGCATTATTACAAGAATAATTTAAAGTTATAGTTCATAAAAGTGACCTAACRTTTTATGTACACACATTTAATGTTTAAAAATATAAGCAAAATGCAGTTAGAAGACAATTTAAACATAATAGTTTTTAGTTTCAGTTTATTTAGGGATAATGATGAGCAGACTGAACTAATGTCTTTGTCCTCCGAGGCCAATGTATATTACATGTTGATGGTTCTGAAAGACAAAACCATTCACAGAGGGAATAATGGAGCTAATTTAACTGCAAATGCTTTTCAAATAAAATGTTTTAGTTTGCTGCTCAGCACAGCACATAAAAATGAAACTGTAGACATTTGGTCGGGTTGGAAGAAATCACAATAACTTGTGAACTAAAGAGTGTTTGTCCTCGAAAGTGTTTTTGATGTCTCAGTTTTTGGACCTCTTTTTGTTTTGATTTCATTTGCCTGCGTCCCCTCGTGCACGTTTCTCCATGTGTGTACTTGTGTGCTGTGATGTTCACTTAACATTTCTGGGCTCCATCACCTTCCAGCTTTAGTTTTCCTTCACTTGCTGCCAGCTTGTTGTTTCTGCCAGCCTGCTAACAACAGCCTTGGCCAACACAAGTTTGACTTCTGAAGTGTTCTGAGTTTGTAATGTTTTGTTTGTCTAATTCASACAGTTCAGTCTGCCTATGGGCTTCCAAACCCAAAACAATCAATCAGTCCTTGCTGCCTGGCTTCCACCATCCGTCTCTTTCCTCCAACCTGCATAAAATATCTGACAATTTGGATGATTCTGTAATCAACTGGGGTTCTTGAAACCCCCTGCACGATTGCAACAAACCACACAGAAACCTATGGTCTATTCAAATAGTTACAGTTATAAGAAAATAGATTCAGATTCACACAACAGCTCCAATTGTCCAATTTTAATACAATTCAGTCCAGCACTTCATCATAAACGCCTTACAAATGAAACACATAATTAAAAATCCATTTCGACAACAAAAAACATTTGAATAACTTGAAATCTAATTGGGTAATGTATTCACAAAAAGACATTAGAAAATATTTTATTTACACGTGTTATCTACAAACATAATGCAAGTAATGGTTTTAACCTGAAATCTAAACGTTATCATCATTTGTTGTGATGCCTACATTATCCACCAGGAGGCAGCAGAGTTGTTTAAAGTGGGGCCTGCTTCTCATTTTTGCCTTCAGTGAAAGTTTGAGTTATTAGCCGGTGGTCAAGGGTTAGAAATGTGAAAAAGACTTTATAGTAAAAAGAGTATATAAAACATCAAAAGCACATTGAARCCTGTAATAACAACATCCTGAGCTGCAGCTGACATTGGCACCGTGTTGGGAGAGTTGTAACAGTTTGTGAGGAGCCGGGAGAAACCTGAGCTTTTTAGAGGTTATTTACAGAAAAGKTGAAGAATGGGACTACTGGGATCTTTGTGTTTCCAGTTCTAGGATCAGGTGTTGTTCTTGCCCTGTGTGATGAAGTAAGACGTTAGGGTGCAGAGATAGCAGKTTGATAAAATATCTATAAATCAACATAAAACATAAAGTTAGAGCCACAGTGGACAGATTACTGATTAGATTAGGACAGATGATGGTGGTTTGGATGGACTGAAGGGACCGTCCGGTCAGGGGGGCAGTGACCGGGTGCTCACTGCACTGTTTTTCATCCAGGATGGTGATGATGGAGGTGGCCGAGTGAGGTGAGGCGATGAAGGGGACGAGCGGATTCGTCCACTCTGGTTGTCTCTCCGACTCCCAGAGTGCTCTGAGCCCGGAGCCAGATCTCTGTGCCGCTGAGGGGAGGCAGAGGAGCGCGTGGTGCATTTGTGCTGGGAGGAAGGCTGGGTGGGGGAATCACACCCAGGTGCTGAGTGACGGCTGGGCGACGGATGGCGACCAGGTGAGGAGCTCCTTCCAGACTCTGGTTTACTGTTTAAACATACGCTTTCCTTGGTTTGTTTTGGGGACTTGGGTGATTTAGGGATGACATGAGAGGTGGATGAGTGAGGGGGAGTGGCTTGGCTGAGAGARGCGGAGTCTCCGTTGTTGGCAACCTTGTAGAGGAAGACGTCATACTCAAGTGGTGGGCTGGTGTCCAAATGGAGCTTGGCCTCTTTGGGTAGGAGCACCTCCAGACCAATAGTGACTCCATCCTGATGTGGAAATACGTTGAGTAGAGAGGGATGCAACAATGCAGCACAGTTAAATAATAATCAAACAAAACTGCAGACAATTACWGGTGACGATCAGTTTTTAAAACAAGGTTTGAAACCAAAAGCAGATATAAAGATATAAAAATTTTAGACTTCTAATATTATAAATAGTTTTGGACAAGAATCTCAATACACTAAATAGAAAAAAGGATCTACTTTCATGTTGGCTGTTATAATGCTATTTTGTCTAAAATTGACTTGGATTTTATCTTTTTTTAGTCCSACTTCAGTGCTGTGAATGTCAGTAGTGACAACAGGAAGTAACAAAGATGCACAATAAAAAAATTACAGTTTTGAGTTAAAAATTAAACCTTTTTAGTGGTTTTATTGCAGTTAAGGGACCAATGTATCTTATAATAAAAAATGATTTGACTGAAATCAGTAGCCATGTCTTCAGGACAATTGCCTCTTCAGATTTTTGTTCAGTAAATGTGCTTAACAACTGCCAAGCTGATTTAAAATGAATATTTCAAACCAAAAAAATCCATTAGCTTGCTGAAACTTTTGTTTGAACTGAAGAAACTGTGCTGCAGGGTGTTAACAGCAGGTGGAGCTGCAGAGCTCCAAAAGTGTGACTGAGGCACAAAGCACTTAAATTATTAAAGGGATCCACGATTAGTTGTATCATTAAACTTTATTTGATAAACATTTATTTTAACTGTAAAATAAAGACTGTAAAAATACTGTAGGCTGTTTATTTTTTATAATTTTTAAAAATATATTTTAACATGGACGGAGCCATTTTATTCACACACAAAGCATTCTGGGTAAATGATGATGTGGATAGGTCCTCGGTGTGAGGCTGCTAGCAAGCTATAGCCACCCTGAAGGTTAATCTTGGACAATATCTGAAGATCGACTCTTTTAAATGAAACCAGAGAGTGTTGACAGAGAGGAGAAGGTAGAAATGACTCAGCCTGCAATTGAAAATATGGATGGAGGACAACAGAGCTGCTTCATGGAGGAAGAACCTCAGCTTAGCCTGTTAGCCTTTGTGCTAGCCCTCACGCTATATTGTCTTATATGTATTAGCTCAGCGCTAGCACAACAAACAAGCTAATCTGAGGTCCTCCATCCATATTTTCAGTTGCAGGCTGAGTCATTTTTGCGTTCCCCTCTCTGTCATGTGGATGGAGGACCTCAGTGACGAGAGGAGAATGTGTAGCGCTGAGCTAATAATACATACAGTATATATGGTGATAGTGTTGGGGCTAACGCTAAAGCTAACAGGCTAAGCTGAGGTTCTTCTTCCATGAAGCAGCTCTGTTGTCCTCCATCCATATTTTCAGTTACAGGTTGAGTCATTTCTACCTTCTCCTCTCTGTCAACACTCTCTGGTTTCATTTAAAAGAGTCGATCATCAGATATTGTCCAAGATTAACCTTCAGGGTGGATATAGCTCGCTAGTAGCCTCGCACTGAGGCCCTGGTTGATGTCATCATTTACCCAAAATGCTTTGTGTGTAAATAAAATGGCCTCATTCGTGTAATATATTTTTAAACTTTTAGTTTAAAACATTATAAAAACTGAACATCCTACAGTATTTTTACAGTCTTTATTTTACAGTTAAAATATATGTTTATCAAATAAAGTCTAATGTTACAACTAATCAGGGATCCCTTTAAGAAAAAACAAACAAAATGGTTTCAACTGTGAGAAAAATGAGAAGGGGGCTTTGTGAATCAATAAGCCAATAAAGGATAAACCAATAAGGAAATTGATAAGATTGTGTTCAATAACAACAAAATGAGATATTTCAACATTTTTGCTCATGAATAGATGGTATGGAAGTTCCTATTTGAGTCAGGAGCTGTCCGTGGTGCTGAATGGGATTGCAGTCTCTCTCTCTCTCTCTCTCTCTCTCTCTCTCTCTCTCTCTCTCTCTCTCTCTCTCTCTCTCTCGTAATCTGTGAGCGGCAGCCTCCTGTAGCACACAAAGCAGGGTCAGCCATGCATTCAGTTATTATTAGCATAAGGACAGTTGGGCAGTAGTGAGCTCCATCATGTGCAGACATGCAGAAGAAGAAAAAGCAGAGAAGAAGAGCAACTTTCTACAGGGAAAGTGGAGTTCATAGCAACACACAGGGACGAGCTTCATAAAATGAAAAAGATTTATTCCAACAACCGTCAAATGTAATCCTCCATGAATACGCAAAAAAGTAAAAAAGGAATATCAAGTACATTAAAGTATTGTAAAACACATTGAAAACCAAGACACATCGTGTTTAATATATGCTTATAGATTCAAATAACTCCAAGCTATTACTTTATCCTCATGTTATCTAGACATATCCACTTTTTTTTAGTAATGTCAAACATTAATATTTTTGCAAATACATAGTCACTTTATTTCCACATAGGTATTTTATTTTTTAAATTAGACATTTTCAGACACTTTTTGCTGATAACACCAATGCATGCGGGCAGAGAGACACAGGAAGACGGGGCAGGAAGCAGAAAGAGGGGGAGAAAGTGGGGGATRGGAGAAGAGACAATGAAGAGGTTCATTGGCCAAAGACCAAGGCAGAGCATCAGAAAAAAGGGACAATCAGTCAGTAGTTGGTCCAAGCCACAGATTTTAGTCCAGCGTGAAAGGCAGATAGAGGAAGGAGAGGAGGCAGCATTGCCACTTTGTGATCAGTATGAGCATGGCAGCTTTGTAAACAGAACTATTGTGCTTCTCAAGTTGGAACTTTAACATTTTTTGTGCTCATTTTAGAAACTAGGTCTTATTAGACTGTTAGAAAATCTTTACAAAGCACTTGGCAAGGTGTAAACGACATTAGCCTATGGGGGCTTTTTCTTTCTTTCTTTCTTTTTTATGTGCACCTTAAACAAGTTGGTCTGATTCTCCGGCTGCACATTTAATCGTGTGGGTTTTTTATACCAGGTTGTTCTGAAGCATGTTTACCTCTGCATTCTCCCCTGTGTTGTTGGGGGTGTGACCGTGGACAGCAGAGGCGGGACGGTTATTCTCTTGCTTTGGGGAGTGGGAGTTGAGGATGTTCATGGACCCCTCTTCCTTGGGTTGAGGGGACTTTGCTTGGTTGTCCTTCTTCTGGGGGTCATCCTGCAGGGAGAGTGAGTTACTCTTCACACATGCACAAAAAAACAGACACTTATGATGTGTTTAACCACACTATTAATGGAGGACGTTATGGAAAAAGATTGCAACACCCATTACTTTTCTAACATTAAAAAAACACTCTGTGCACCATGTTCCTGCAGCTCTTTGTAGCCTCTAGACCTGACATTTAGAGCATCCGGCAGTTACTGAAACTCATCTATAATCGCTGCAGGGGAATGTTAGCACAGCTCTGATAGCAGACAATACATTAAAATAAGATGTTCACTAACATGTTGGGGAATGAACTTATAATAGGCATATTTTTATATATCTGCTGGCATGTGCTTAAATTTGCAGATTTGAGCTGAACGTGGTAACGTTGGTCCATGTTTGTGTCGTTGTCCAGTTATTGAGTTTATTGYCTTTATTTATATGTAGATGTTGGAGCCATTAGATTATTGGTGTGTCACAGATATCTGAAGGTCACAACGCAGCAGGCAGAAAATGGGCCACCATTGATCAATCGCACTGGCTGCTGATGGGCAAATTTCACTCAATGAGCTTTCACATGACAGATTTCAGCATTTTAAACATTAAAATCTGCCTTTTCTACATTTCAACATCTGAGACTTTAACAACAATTTAACTAAACTTAATAAGTGTGTTGGTTTGTACAACAAAAGGTCAGTAATATTGATACGGTACAAGGGTGCACATAAATCTGCCAGCACACCCCCACTCTGACAGTAATAAACGCGGTGCCATTTTACAYACACTTGCATGCTGCTACAGCGCAGCTCACTTCTAAGCAGCACCGCATGCAGAACCTGTAAAAGAAGAGCTGCAGGGACCGAAAATGGCTGAACGGGCTGCATAAGTAGAGAACACGCGGACAAAATGGAGGCCCATCTGCCTCACCGAGCTCCTCAGGAAGCTGCAGAGTCGCAGGAAGGAGAATCAAAAACGGATGTTTAATCACACGGCTGTGATTGCACAATGTGTCTGAACAAATGGCTGCAGGAAGCCTCGGGAGAGGAGAGGTCATCAATCATTTCACTTGGAAGGGGCATCGATCAGATGCGAGACATTTGAAGTTTTTTTTTAACTGAAAATGAAAGGTTAAAATCTGGCACCAAGCATTTAYACTGTAGTTGGGGTTAAAGAGAAGAGTTTTATCACCTTTGCAAGTTGAAATACATTAAGCTGTTTTTCCAGCTAACAAGGAGACAGAATGAGAAGGGGAGAAAACAAGAGGGATCCAACACAAACAGATGCAAACAAAGAGAAAAAAACAGACTTTTGAGTGAGAAGCACAAACACGAGGAGAGCAGGGGCATACCTGACAGATAATGTTGTCATAGTACGCCAGGTTGTGAGTATGAGTTTGAGGAGCGGGCGGAGGGGTGTCACACAGTTTCCTTACATTTGGCTGCGAACCATCAGCTGTTGTTGAAACCGAGAGCCCGTCCGTCTGTGGCTCGCTGTTCTGTGGGCGGTACTTACTGCAGGAAGCAGAGAGGGAGATTCGTGTGATATAAATATTTGCAGTAGCCTGTCTGTTTTCCACATGAATCACAGCACAAGTACATTCCCTGCAGTCCAAACGGAGACTTGGCCTACCTTTTCAATAAATTCAAAACTTCACCACTCAAAAACAACATTTCACATTGGCAGCCGYACCCACCTGCGTTTTCGAAGGCGTGTGTTCTCGCTCTTGAGGCGGTACAGGCTCTTGGCAAAGAACACGATGATCATGAAGAGCAGGAGGAACACAAACGAGGCCACGGCCACCACCACACACAACACCTGGAACTCTGTGACGGCCCATTCGCAGCGCAGGCCTTTGTTCCAGATGTAGTCCTGCACATTACACCTGGGTGCAAAGACATGGAGACACGGGAGACGACGGGGGGACAAACGTAGGACAAACTGGTTTTAGTTTGGTGAAAATTACTTTTTATTTTAAGAAAAAGTCAAGATATTTAGCTCAAATGTGTGCACCGCCGTTGTGTTCTTTTCGTGACTTTAGAGCACATCCAATGACGTTGGGGCATTGTGTACAACATAAATAAAAACTTAATCCAGTGAYTTGCAAATCCTTTTCAACCTATTCAATTGAATACACTACAAAGACAAGATATTTAATGTTCAAACAGATAAACTTTCTTGGTATTTTTTTTGCAAATGTTCACTCATTTTGAATTTAATGCCTGCAACTTGTTCCAAAAAAGCTGGGACATTGAAACTGGGCTTGTATTTTGTGCAAACAGCTGCCTAGTCGAGTATGTCTGTGACGTTACAGCAGGTAGGTTGACACGAGCAACAGTTTGCCTCAAAGCTTGCAGAGAAGCTGCCGGACTGGACAGATGGTTGCAAGTCAAGAGTCCAGTCGTTGTTGTGTTGTCTGGATGCTGCATGATTGTGCAGAAGCGTTGTGTCTATCTACCAATGTGTCTTTTTGCTTTGCCTAAAYTTACAGTGTTGTTTTTGCTCAGTCTTTCTGCATGTGCCTGCTGGGTGTCTAGCAGCAGGCGACAACCACATGATTTCTTTACCTCCTAAAAACTGAGCTAATCCTCTGGGGATCCTGCTGTGATCTTGACAAGCTCTCATGACACAACAAGGCAGCCTTCTGTGTTTGTTCCCTGTGTGTTTGTGTGTCTGTGGTGTCCTGAATCTTACCTTTTTGTAATGGAGGATAAATATGTTAAAATGATCACCAAAGGCAAATTRAAAAGGATGTTTTTAGTGTCAAATRCTCCAGCGGTTAATCAGACAGAGTTAGTAAGTGTCTTACCGGCAGAAGGCTCCTGCCCCTGCTACCACTGTGCACACCCCTCCGTTGAAGCAGAAATTGGGATCGTTGTCACACTCTGAAACACAAATTCCAGGTCCAGATAGCTTAAAGCCCAGCCTGCAACCATCAGCACCCATGGCGCCGCCCACACCCAGCTCCTCTTCTCTGTCTGCGCCCAGCATGGGGGGACCTGGTAAGGATGACGCRCTGTCCATGTTTGGCTTTGCGTTCTTAGGTTTAGAAGTGGAACCAAACAGGARTGGATTCTCATCCTCCATGTCAGCTGGGGGGGAAGGGGTGGGCTCGGGTTCTGGGGTTGTATCTACTGCCGAGACCTCGTTGTCAGGAGACAGGTAGTCGTACAAATCAGCCAGCATCCACGGAGCGGTGGGGTTTCCACCTTTCTGCTTTTGGGGTTTGGGGGCTTTCGCCCAATCCAGAGCCTCATCGGAGGGCACAACGTCTGGCGCAGGACTGTGAAACTCCACCTTGATGATGTCATCGGATAAAGGGTTCCCGGGTTGGTCTGGCCCAGCCCCTCCAGCGGTTAGCTCCTCTGCCACAGGCTGATCTTCCTCAACCAAATCGAGATAGTGGCGCTTATGAGAGTGATGGTGTCGGGTGTGTCCTGCTCCAATCAGGTGCTCTCTCTCTGCTGAGTCATCACTGAGAACCATCCTGGTCTCCAAGGCCTCTTTGTTGACAGATGAGTGGTTGTGGTGGTGATGGCGTCTGGCTAGAGAATGCCTCCCTGCCAAAGAGACACAAAACAGTTACGGAGCAGGTCAGTGGTTTGGTTTTGCAAAAACCAACTTCATTTCTACAGGTGAGCAAAAAATAATAATGATCCAAGCTGCCAGCTGTAACACCATTATAATTCACTTCCTCGTGAGCTCAGCTGTGTCTCAGAAAAGTGGATGTCATTGCCATAACATTTTGTATGCTAATTTATTCCCTGAAGCTAACTTTGCAGACATAAAATCCTGGTGATGATAGTGAGGTTGTGTCGTATTACAAGGTGACTGCACTGTACTTTTAGCATTAAGAGGATTTCAGAGTATCAGTTTGACAATAAAAAGCTCAAAATGCAAATAACTATCCCAGAAAGGTGTCCTCAGTGTTTCTAAGCTTTGTTATGAGATCATTTACATCACTCTGAACATGATGAGCTGATTATCATGAATTACATCAATTTAGTGATCGACTGCATTTAATATTTAGACAGAAAACCTGCAGTTTGAGAGACTTTCTCTCGTGTCTCATCCACATTTAGATGCTAAAATAAACTGTACTGATTGGTTCTGCTTTGCTGAATGATTTCAGGCCAGGCTGAGGTAAGACTGGATTAAGCACAGTGAGTGGCTGACCATTATGCTCTAATGACTGAGACTTGGTGGGGATTAGATTAGGATTTAGGGCTATTGGTTAGCGGCTAGCCTGCACTTCTGCTCTTTGCAATCTGTGGGAAAAGATGACAGACATATAGAGGGGTAAAGAGGATAAAAACGAACCAAAAAACTKTATGCCAGGGGTGTCCAAAGTGTGGCCAATGGGCCATTTGTGGCCCCTAAACTGATTTTGTGTGGCCCCTGGCTTCAGTTCAAGAATTATACTAATTTCTTTACAAATTGCCCCCCCCCACTCCCAGCACAGGTGTTTGATGTAGAAGGAGACTTTTTATTTATTATTAGGGCAAATTTATCACAAAGTAAAATCTTATAATAAAAAATTGGCAACAATACCAATTGTCTTTAAATAACCAGGCTCTTAGTTTTTTCCACATTTATCTAGTGACTTCTACTCAGAATCTGACTCCAATCTGCTTTTATTTAATTTATTAAATTCATYTGAACACAACAAGCATTTTCAACAAAAGAGTGACSTAAATCCKGATTTYATTGATCAGAATTGACTAAATTGGGTTATTTTTTCCCCAGTTGAAACCTAAAAAATTGCAAAATTTCTTTCAAYAAGGGAATCCTGCAAAACACTTTTAAAGTTCTGGATCTAGATTAATTTACGCATCCATTTCCAGCAATAAATCTGACTACTTTATTTGTTTAAGTAAAGTAGTCAATGCTTAGTTTATTGYTGAGCAGGTAAGGGAAAATATTTKTGGCCCTCAAGTCCTTYTGACTTATGATTTTGKCCCATGTGACAAAATGTTTGGACACCCCTGCTTTATGCAGTCGGACATGATTAAAACCTATGCTCTTAAGACATTTAACAAAACATGGTCTGGTTAATGTTAGAGGTTTCTTTAGGCTAACAATGGTCTCTGAGACTGAGGCACCAATTAAGCAGCCATAAGATTTATAAAAATGTTTTGCATTTTGAGTCAGACAAGAGCAAAAATAAAAGTAGGGCTGGTTTTTTGAAATACTTCTTRCACTTAAAAAAATACTGTAAAACTTGTTTACAAAGAGAGAATCTCATTAGCCATCAGAAGACAGGCATTCAGTAGTTTTATTAGTTTATTACAAATGCTGTTAACAAAAYTTGCATCTGTGACACCCAGCTGTGAAGAGTTGGGGGTGGGGTGGGGGTGTAAAAAAAGGACAGATGTTGCTGTCTGACAGCTTTAATAATAACTATCATGATTAACATTTGGCTGAATGTTTAGAAGCCCACTGCTTTCCTCCGCACRAACCGCCAAACTCGTCCGAAGACTTGGCGGGGTGACATCGCTCCCACTGCCACCCWTCATTCAGAGCTCGGACAAAAACCACTCTGAACGTGCCTCGAGTCATGAAGACTGGCGGTGGCTGAGGAGCCATGAGATCCACCTCACACACACATACACACGCACACACACACACACGCACACACACAYGGGGAGTGCAGTTTCCATGGTGAGATGTAAAGAGGTGCCATGTTGAAAGGAGGAACAGAGCGAGGGAATTGCAGAGCAAACAGAGAATCCAGTGTCCGTGCTCCTTCTCTCTTGTTTTTCAATCAGCCAGCCAGTGACTATTACACACCAGGTCCATCGCTTTAAAAAAAAAAACAAGTTGGAATGAACTTGAAGGCCTCCACCAGCTCAAACTGACRGCACTGACTTCAGATTGAATTTAGAGGTCCAATCTGCCTATTTGTTCATTTGAGACTCATAATATGCTGCATCCTGTTAGCAGCTGTCGCTCTTTGCAGTGATTACAAACACACAAAAAAAGAACATGAAGAGAAGCTGATCAAGCTATGTGACGTGTCTGAGGAAGGGTATGATTTGTGCCTTTTCCTGCGGCTCAGCTCTTAACCTCTGGCGATGCACGGAGCATGTAACCATGGTAACAGGTTCTACCTGAGGTCACTGTGATTGGTTAGGGTGCAGACTCCCAGCAGAACACTGAGGGAACGGTGTGGAAATCCATATTTAGTGTGTAAAAAAGGTCGAAACTATGAGATATTTGAGAGCCTCAGTCAGCTGCAATTAGCTGTAGCTTATCCTCCAACTCCATTGAGTTTTCTAATTGTTAAACTATAAATAGCACTCTGACTGGTGTGTGTCTCTGTGTGTGTGTTGGTGTGAAAGATGCTGATGATCTGATCTACTTTGACATGTGAACTCTTTGACACTGCACAGCAGATGGACCTCACAGTGTGTAGTCCCACAGACATGTGGACACAGACACTCAGTGAACTAAGAAGTCTGGATTTGATCCATAATGTCTTCCAAGAAGTCTGTGTGTTGATGGACCCATTAACCAATTAACTAAATGAATGTTGGAAAAGCAGCTGATTATTGGCTTAAAAAGTGATCATCTCAATGTTGGTCGCCTCTGATGGCAGCAAATCCAAATTCTTTGAGGCTTTTGATCCTTATTGAGGAGAAAATCAAGATGATTGTAAGCTTGTTTTTATTATTATTATT
>NW_013952434.1:159370-161392 GCF_001266775.1 Austrofundulus limnaeus | reverse complement strand
AATAAATAGCATCAGCACCACTGTCTACTGAAACACACTCACCAAAAACTAAAACCCAAAACCTGACATTTCCCACCTGCCCAGATGGATGATGGAATAAATGATGTCACCTATTCCAGCTCCGCTCCTAATTAATCGCACCTCTGCGGCCACGTGCTCGCGGTGCTTTTAATAAAAGCGCGAGGGGCGTGAGGACCGAGGCCTGTGTGATGGCCAACATGTCACAGTGTTAACGCCTGATTGCACATCGAGGCCGAGGGATGCGACGAGCAGACGAGGCGCGCGCCCCCCGCGTGAACCCCGGCGACCCCGGCGGAATGCACGAGCCACCCTGTTGCTGGGCGGCGACGCACATTACAAGTGGAAGGTGTTCATTACACGCTCAGTGCGTGCGTGCGTGCGTGCGTGTGACTGGGGGGGTGTCCAGATCCCCTGGATGTCTGGAGGAACTCGGTGCTTTCAGCGCCATTAACGGGCTTCATGCAGCCGGACCACCGTGCACTTAATCCCGCCTTTGTCTGGAGCTGCGCCGCGGCGAGTCGCAGCTGCAGTGCCGAACTGTCAAATGTCTATTTTATCATCTGCAAACACACCCACTTCCTATAAAACACAGCATTAGAGCTTAAAATTATTCTTTTTCATGCCCTTAATGGATGATGGTTTAAATTAGCTTTTGATAACAGAAAAATCTAATGAGACAAATAAATTAGTCTCCCTGCAAAGTTACTTAATTTTAATAATTTATGATGAATCAAATCTATGACTGTGAAGGTTTTTGTCAGAGAACGCAGCAGGAAGTTCAAATGGTCTATAGGCTATGTAGAACAAAACATATGGTCAATATTATTATATAAACAGTAGTTTCATTTCTGTATGCCCATATATGGTCAATTRAAAGTGCCAATCAAATCTTCCATTAAAGCAGGTGCGATTGGATTCACGCACGTGCGCGGGCTTCCACGCACACAGACAGCCAGCTCTGAGCCGCGCGCGCTCAGGGTGGGTCTCGGCTGGAGCGGCGGCGGGTCTTACCGTGAACACATAAAGGGATGAAAACGGCTGAGACGGTCAGGAGCACCTGCCAGGTGCGCAAACGACTGTCGGCGCGCGCCATTCTTCCTGCACTACAATATAGGAGGTTCTTCCCTTTAACTCCGAGCCTCTCCCGTCTCTGCCTCACCGGACCGGTCAGATGTAAAATCCTCGCAGCAGATCCTCCGGAAGTTCAGTTCTGGTCCATGTCACCGTGAGAAGCTCGTCTCTCTGCGGGCTTTTTGACTGCTTTAGCAGCTCGGTCCCATTGTATCCCAGCCGGCTGCCTCCCCACCTTTTTTTCTTCTCCTCTCCTCCACGCGACAGCAGCAGCAGCAGCGCGAGGAGTTGTAGCTACAAATGCGCGCGACCAGAAAAGGGAGATGCTGGCGACAAGGGTCTMTCGCTGCTTTCTAGCTATAGCCAAGCGCAGAGCGGTACAGCGCGCGCGCCGTGCCGTGCCGCTGGGTGTCAAAGTGCCAACGCGCGCGCTCGCGCACACCCGTGTGTGTGTCCAGCCTGAGCCTAGCGCGTGCAGAAAGGCGGTGAACGTGGCAGCTGCGCGTCAATATGCTCCATTTTACACCCCAGCTCTGATGTGCGTCTCCGGGTGGCGTTTATATGTCAGTGGGTTAGTGGGTGCGCGTTGCCTCTTACCGCATGGGAGAGGTGTGTGCGTGCGCGAGCACGCGCCTGGCTAATCCTCTTACTGTTATATTGAGATATGGACTCCAGACAATAGCATCTGCTGCCTATAATCACTCCCATTCCCAACCCTGATTTTTTTTATTTTACTTAATAGAATTTTTTTTATTTCTACAGTAAATACACGACAAACGCACTGCTCCCTGAAAAAATGCAATATTTTAACCAGTGTGTTTGATTGGCTTTCTGTTAGCAAAATATCTCATGAAACACTGGATAAATTTTGATGAAACTCTGAGATGATGATTTTAATCCTCTGGCATGGCAGCGGGCGATGTGCAATAC
>NW_013952434.1:152565-159320 GCF_001266775.1 Austrofundulus limnaeus | reverse complement strand
ATTATTATTATTATTATTATTATTATTATTATTATTGCCTTCAGTGGGCTGAGCATTCAGCCTAAATTGGATTATGTCAGAAACCTTATGAAAATAATTAGCCCCAACAGTTTCAGTGATGGAATTGCACTTTCTATCATTAATAATTAATTCCTGATTAAAATGATCCCATCATTCTGTCTGCACCAGTCCTCCTGATAAATCATTCTATAAAAGACCTTAAAAATTAATCAAGTGTCTTTTTTTTTTCAGAAGATGCAGGAAGAACTGTGAAAAGAAAGGACAAAGAATGATGGAAACTAGACGATGGAGATGGGTGTAGATGAGGGGAGCAGTAGAATGGTGCAGACTGAGAAACAAATAAAAAAAAAACGTACTGATGTGCTGCCAAACAGAGCAGAACAGAATTGTTTCCCCACTCGCCTACCATCCTTCTACACACACTCACACACGCAACCATGATAAAACACACACAAGCACATGGATTTTATTTTTTATATTATGGTAACTGAATTAAGCTTTTTAATCCCAAATGTAGAATGGATGAGAAGGCAGTTTGTTCTTGTCCAGGAGAAGCAGATGGATCTCACTGAGACCTAGAATAAAAATAAATAAATAAGAACAAAAAAGCACAGGTTCATTGTTGCCAGACTCGGTGTGTGTCTGTGCCTGTCGAGCTCAGGTCACTTCAGTTTTTCCATCCTGTTCCCAAGCTGAACAGTGGGTGGGGGGTGGACAAGATGTCCAGGGCCCCTTCAGTGCACAATCTGTGTGGACCTACATTATCTCCATGTGGATGGAGTGGACACCTATAAATACAAGATGACAAAATTGYATATCCATAATTCTTGTTTCCATCTTTTTATTCAGCAATCACCTCTACCACTTCCCAGCATAAATCTATACAGTGTTACACACATTATGTATGTATACTTAGCACAAAGAGAGGGGAAATTTGTRTTTAGTASATCATTTCTTTGTTGTTGGCAAWAAGGCACCTGATTGGCAGCACCAGAAGCTCAAGTGTCAAAAGCAACAGCAAAATAAACTGTTTGACAGAGAAGATTTGGCAAACTTTTCATGTGCATAAACACACTCAGCTCTACTAATGCATGTTCCTTAAAAATGTGGCACACTGTAAAAGGTAAATTAACAGGCATTGCAACAGTTTAAGATTTATTACCAAGAAGCATTACGACAAAATACGTATAACAAGCATCAACAAATTCCCCTTACGTTTTGTGCTGATCAAACACACACACACACACACACACAAATACTGTCTTGGCACTATGATGTTGCTTTTACATTAGAATGAAGAGAAATGTGATTGACTGCATAATATAGTAGTGAAAAGTTCATTTATTTCTGACCTAGAACAAGCTTTTTGCATGTTTCATTTGCCTTTTTTTGTTCAAATGATTTTACAGGCAACAGTGAATAGGACTATAAAAAGCAAAATAAAAATTAAAAGTTAAAAAAGGCAGCTTTGGTCAGTCCAAGCTAAGCACATAAAACAACCCATATGTCAGTAGGAAACAATCCTCAACATGAAGTGGTTGTGAGGACAAGTGCATGCAAAACAACAAAAAATGTGCGTTTTAACATTATCATTTAAAACCTATACTTGTTTTGTAACTTTATACAGYTCAAGTGATAAAATTCAAACCAAGGTGACAGGAGTGTTTCATTGGGTTCACTTCCTCCAACTGACCCTAACAAATATTTTTGTGTCAAATTAGCACTTGGTGGCTTTCCAAGCTCGTTTTTTTTCTCCAATTTGGCAACACGTGCAATATCTCCTAGCACCTGCAGGGTCATAACCAGCTAAACAAATTTTCCTTAAAATAACATTGATAGGAGAATCCCTCCCCCATCAATATTTAATAATTATTGCTCACTTGCACCTTTATCACAGGAGAGCTGCAATCTGACATCGTGGCCCTGATGGTAACATTTTGASCCATGTGGGTCAGAGAGGGGCCTTTTGCTTGTCCCTTCACGAATGTAGAACCATTTTTCTTCGACATCTCAGCATACAGATTGCTGTTGCACTCTCTGCCGACGTCAAAGAGTCCCACTGCGTACTCATTTGACTTCAGATTTATATTATAAGGCACCCTGAACGAAACAGCCATTTGCTCGGTGGCCCTCTGCGTGGAACGATCGAGGAGATCGTATTTGAAGACGCCGAAGAATCCTCGCCCTGTGTGGGGCGCTTTGGCAAAAGCGGCGCTGCCAGACGAGGATGGAGACATGCTGGGAGGTAAAGGGTCAATGCAGCGACCCCTGCAAACGTACAACCTGGACATTAAGAATGAGCGAAGTGGATTTAAAGTCAGCGTTAATAAAATAAGACAATAAATCACAAAAACAACCACATGACGTCTCTCACCCAGGGTTCTGAAGAACGTAACATTTTGTCAGATTTACTACATGAATGATGCATTGTCGATGTGGGGATGATTTATTCATGGCATCGCCGACTTCTATGGCGGTTTGCAAAATGCCAGCGCCGATGTTTATTATTTTTATTAGCTCCATTTCTTCAACTTCCTGGTGGGACACAAAGAAATCATTTCTGCAGGAATACATACACAGAATCTGATCAATTTAGTTAAGTTTGAACACAAGTTTCTACCTCATCCTCTTTATGGAACATAAAATCACTTTACATTCCTGTAAATTTCACTGTTTTTATGGATTTGCTGGGAATAAATATGGTCGATAATGGTCTAAAACAAGACATTCAAAATGTTACTTTGATCAGATTTTATGATCTGTTTTTCCTCTATAACAAAGTTTCCTCATTTTGAACTTGAACTTTGGCTTAAATTCATTTTCAGCATGTCTAACAGGACTAAATGGTCTTTAAAGTGCCTGTGACATGCATATCCTTCAAATACAAAAACCCAAAGAAAACATCTTTATATTTAAGAAATTGGCACTTATTTTTTAAAATTTATTCAGCTGAAGTGAAACAGGAAGTGACATCAAAGGGGAACTCTCTGCTCTTTGTTCAGTGAAACAATATCTGAACTTTGACTCTTCATCTCTCTGAAAGTGACTTAAAATGATCTACAGAGACATCAGAATCTTCACTACAGTCTGTGTTAACGGTTCTGTTTACATTCATTCCCTTTTGACATCACTTCCTGCTGCTGCATATGTGACTATCACAACAGCTATTCATGTCAGCAGCGTGAATTTTTATTTTGCAATATGTTTTCAATTATATCTGTCCAAATATGCATTCATATTAATTACAAAAAAATGATATCATAGGCACTTTAAAATATGTTTGTAAAGACAAAGGTAATAGTTGCACAACCTGAAACTGTATGGTCCTGCTAAGAGTTACAGCCCGCCAATAAAGATGTCAGAGAGGCCACAAAGTRAACAAGAACTTTGGTTCAATCTGCACTAAAATCTGAGAACATTTCTAAATTCACTTTTTATTTAGCAAAAAACATCCAGTGAGAACTGTAACAAGAAAGCATTACTACCACCCTATACAAACATTTTGTTTAAGCCATTGGAACTGTTAAAATTTAGGGAATTGGTAGATTATAGGATTCTGTTGATTATGTATGAGGCTCATAAAAATGTATTGCCACCTAATATACAATCCAATTTTGTTAGGAGGGATAGTGTTTATAATTTGAAGGGACTTGAAATGTTTGTGAAACCAAAAATTAAACTAATTTAAAGGAGAGATGCACCTCTGTTCGAGGAATTAATCACTGGGACAATGACTTTAAGAATGCTGGAACAATTTATTCTTTTGGTAGAATGCTTAAAAGCTTTTTAATGAGACATGAACAAAGTATTGGTTGAAATTGGTATTTCTGTTGTGATGTTGTTTTGTTGATTATTTTAAGTTAAAATGTGAATTAAGTGGAGTTTAAATTTCTGCATGTTGTACGTTTTGTAGATACAATTTTTTTTAAATGGGGGCAGATGTTACAAGATTGTTTTCTTCTTTCTGCTCCTTTTCATTTGACCATGTTGTGTTGTGCGTTTTTGACACAATGTTATTTGTATTGTTATGTTTGTCCAAATAAATAATCATAAATCATAAAATAAAATCAAAAAATACATCCTCTCCTAATAAATCACCCATGAAAAACATTGAGCTTGGATGCTATTTCCTTTTTCATTAAAAAAAAACCCCGTTGCAGAACATGATCAGCTTCTGTRTTCATACCTGAGATGAATGAACGCCAGCTCTCCTCAAACTAATTTATTGTGCCAGAGATGTCCTGAACCTCGTGTCCTTTAATAAAAACAAAACTGAGACAGTTTTGTTTTTTTCCCCAGTCTACAGCCTTGAACTGTTCCATGTGCCTGGGTTAGGCTCAGGATGATTGTGATTAGAAACACCTGAACAGGAAGTCAGCTCACCAGTGGCAGGTACAGAACTGTAGATGGTAAAAAGAGAAGAGACGAGTTCTTTACAATTAATARTAAAATGAGAACAGCTATATTGTTACAGCTCATTCTGCTCCAATCTAATTATTGTAACGATATGTTAACTTCACTTCACATTGCTTGATAAATTGCCCAGGTGCTCATTTTTCTGGAACACTGCAGGCYTTATAAACTCCAGTTACATGAAAACATGGAGTTTTGAGAGTTGTCTTCCAGGAAAAAGGTGAACTGACTCGATCAGGGCTAATTGCACCTGATTTAATGTGGTACATATAACACTAACAATAAGCTGTTGCACACAGACAGATGGTAGTTTTCATACAGTCACATCAAAACATTGAGATCATGTCGAAGACATTACATGAAATTATCTTTGGCTAAATAGAGAAAYATGCAATCAAATAGACTAAACTTGAACTTCTCAATAATATGGACTGTACTGATCTGGTGTCTTGTCACAGGTCATTTGAATAGAGGCTAAATTTACTCCAAACWACAGCTGTTTTAGTCCTTTGTGTGCATGTAAAATAAATAAACGACAAAGCTGAAACCAAGCCTCTCAAAYTGACTCATGGTTTAACAAATTTTCTGAATGAATTTGATGCACAAAAATAAACTTGTGCTGCACAGAAATTGGATTTTGAGAGCCAGTTCATGCAATTTACACGCTGAGGTGGAGTGTGCTTATTGCCGGTCTTCAAGAAAGCTCAGTTCATGTAATTCTCAGTGTAAGAGAAAACGATCTCATGCAGTGACCCTCTCGGGGTAATTGGATTCACATTTGATTTTTTTGAGTTATTCTTTGAGAGCYTTCAACAATATTAGGTTGTTTGGAGGAATTTGAGAGGCAAGCCACTGACAAGAGAAATTCTGGCTTATAAACTTAAGCTCAGAAGGTGTTACAGATTTGAAGTCCAGACTGAGTGTGGGCTAGACCAAACTCAACCACACCTTTATACACTTAGCACAAAACTGAAGTTTTTGGTAGATTTGTTACAGTTGTACTTTTTGGCAATATATCTTATTCCTTATCCCTTTYAAAATGTTGCCACATTTGAAAGGAACATGCATTCGTAAGTAGAGCTGTAGTGCAGAGTATGTGGGTTGCACACATTTAAAAAAAAWTAGTTTATTTTGCTGTGGTTGACACTTGTTGAGCTTCTGGTTCCCTCAGGTGCCTGGTTTAAGATTTCTTGCCAACACAGGATCTACCAAACAAATTTTCTCAATTTATACAAGATTTAGTTGATGCTTTGTGAACAGTGTTGGAAAACAGCTTTCAAGAATGAAATACAAAAGTCCCCTACACCTAAAGAAGAGGCACTTCATTATTTTGGAGGGAGAGAAAAAAAATTCCACTGCAGATGATGTTTTCTGCAGCTTGGAAAAATTTTTTACTTTTACATCTTGTAAAATCACAGCAATTAGTTCACTTTTAATGTCCAAACTTGTGATGTTTGAATAAAAAAAATTGCATAAAACCATGTTATATACAGTAGGAAAGTAACCATGCCAGAAAAACCAAGGGGTTTATCCGACAAACCATCCTTTCATAGTTTTACATTAGAAAATAAAATACAAAAAAGTGGGGCAGCTTTTACAGATGTTCCAAACCATTGTCTTTCTAGAATTTGAATGTAAAAACTTGCTTTTCCACACAACAAAAACAGTGTCTAAACATCCATGAACATTGTGAACTACAAGATTCTTTTAGCATGCCTGTACCACCTCAAAAGATAACAATTTGAGTGAAACCAAAATGTTTTTAAAAACAGTCTTCACTTTCAACTCATTCAAAACTAAAAATAAAAATGCTTTGAAAGTCAAAGTGTTGAGAACTTCAGGGTTTCCTGGTCACTAAAATGCACAACCACCATAGCTTGATAGAGATTGGACATCATGGCCTTGATCGTAACATTTTGGTTCGTGTGGGTCAGAAAGGAGCCTCCAGCTTTGTTTTTGGTGAACCTTGAGCCCGTGTTCTTGGACATCTCGCCGAAAAGACTTTCCTCACTCTCTTCGATGTCGAAGACTCCCACAGCGAACTCGTTTGAGCTCAGGCTCAAGTTGTATCGCACCTTGAAGAAGACGGCCAGTCGTTCCGTGGCTTTTTGCGTGAATTTGTCGAGAAGGTCGTAGGTGCAGACGCCAGAAAATCCTTGTCCTGTGAAGGAGGTCTTGGCAAAAACTGCACTGCCAGATGAGGAGGGTAGGATTATAGGAGGCATGGGGTTCACACAGGTTCCTTTCCAAACAAACATCCTGGACATCAAGAAGCGGAGAAATTTAAAGCTTTTTTTATTGGAAAGGGGTAAATTAACACA
>NW_013952434.1:151200-152315 GCF_001266775.1 Austrofundulus limnaeus | reverse complement strand
AAATATCCATCAAATAAACAAATGTTCTGGGGTCTTTGTCTGAACCATCCTTCAAATAACCTAACAAGCATCATAATGGGATTTAAGGTGGAATTCCACCCACTTCCCCCAAAACAACCAAATAAAACTCCACTCCCCTTTGTCACTCCGTAATGGTTATCATGCMATATTTAGTGGTGACATCCATAGCCTTCAAATATATAAAAGACATTAAAAGAAGAAATATTTAGGAAACTTGTCATAATCCACATGGTTTTACACATTTTGTCAAATAACTGCGTAGTGTTTTGAACTTGGCTCAGCCAAAATGAAACAGGAAGTGACATCAAAGGGGAACTCGTTGCTCTTTGTTGAAACATTTTTTGAACTCTTGACATCGACTGACAGTATGACTCAAAACAATCCAGATTCTTCCCTACTCTGTTAATCATAGCCAAGCTCTGTTTACATGCAAACATTCCCCTTTGACATCACTTCCTGTTATTTCACATTTAAATCTCAACGGTTCATCTCAGCAGTGTCACGGGCACTTTTTGTGCCTGATTTGACCTGTTGTTTTAGGGTATTTGCAAGACTTTCTAGTCGTATACAGATTAATACTAGCTTTTTTAAAAACATTACTAAAGAGTCAGACACCTTCAATTAAAGCCACATCCATGAAACAGTTCATATTCTGCATTTAGGCTTTGAAACAAGTCAACATGTTAATTTTGATTTAAAGAAAAGGATTCCATGCAGGCATTTGAGCAGGGAACAAAAATAAAATAAAATAAAAATACTGGCCTCTATAGGAAAGCAGAAAGAGGTTAAATGTTCAAATCAATTAGCCCAAACTAAACTGGGAGTTTAATCTAWAGTTACTTTCTTCACTACAAATTGACACTTTTTGTGCAAGAGATTAAATAAACTACATTTCCACATTTAAGTCTTTAAAAGTAACTGTAGGGCATTCATGAAATAGTCATTTATACAATATTCCTTCAGGATCTTAACAGCTTTTTATTCCTTCTTTAGTTGAATGGTTCTTAGAACACACTGACCAAAAGTTTGTTGTAGAAAACCCCAAACTGAGCACAAACCTGAGATGTTTGTTGCTGAAGGACGGTGGTGGTGGT
>NW_013952434.1:147818-150335 GCF_001266775.1 Austrofundulus limnaeus | reverse complement strand
TCTCCAAAAAATATTTTTTCTAACAGCGTGCAGCTGTGATGGGTTGTGTACAAGTTACAGGATGTCAGAATGGTATATATTTATACTTCTCATCCAACCACAATTAAATTACTCTATCCTGGAGACACAATTTATCAGGATAGTATTTTTTAAAGTAATAACTCGAAATAAAATAGGAGTAACGACTTTCTACTTCTTACCTTTTTAAAAAATGTAGTGAGTAGAAAGTACAGATAATTGTAAAAATGTTATGAGTAAAAGTAAAAAGTACGCTGAAAAATAATTATTCGAGTAAAGTGCAGATAACCAAAATTCCTAAAGTACAGTAACAAAGTATTTGTTCTTACTTTACAACTCTGATAACGAGTTATTACGTTGGCATATATTATTAAAAAAATTGCAATGAGTTAGAAAACAACCTTCTGTTTAAGACCAATTTTTTAACATCACAGCTGATACTGATTGAAACCAGCAGTCACTACTCAACGTAACGAAATTTGTCATCTTTTCACTTTAATTCACTATCATAAATGAAGCTACCGTTTTTTTTTTTCAAAGAATGCTCATCAACTTTGTATGCAAAAGTTTAAAAGCAAAATGTTTGCGCTTAGACCTAGCCTTCCTACACAACTCCGCTCTTATACACTCCCTTGTACGAAGCAAAGTGAAGGACAAGGTCTGGTTTTAACCAGGCTAGCTTAAAGCGCTTGTTGAGGATGATTCCGCTACAATCGTACTAAACTGTAGGTCAACACCTGTAAAATTGGACATTTTTGTGGATTTAAAAGCATGAGGTCTTCTTTAAATTGGGAAATATGGATGTAAATAAAGCCATTTTCAGATTCATACAAAAAGACACTTTATTGAGTAAAGTTCACATTCCTTGTTTCTTGACATCAGAGCATCAATTCACAGATTCAAGACGAACTCAGCTGCTGAGCAAACACATCAACTGTGTTTACGTTCAAGTGACGACTGAAGAGTGAGTCCAGTTTGAAGCAGTTGTTCCTGAACTCTTGAGTGAAGAATTTGTCCTTTAGGCAGATGTGTTTCCYTTTTCCTGTCTTGTTCTGGATGTGGCTTCAGCTGTGACTGGACGATGGAGGAGCGGTCTGAGCAGAGGCTATCCCATCGGGCTGTGAGGACGGGTCTGAGACAGGATAGAAAAGGACTCACGAGCTCGGACTAAAACTTAACAACATGCTAACCGTGGGGAAACGGTAGAAAGTCACTCACACATTCCGTTGGGAGCTCCAGGATGTCGCGGGGCCATCGTTTGGGCGTTTCCTCCGCCGGGCATCATTCTGTTGGGCACGGACTGACCTGAAGAAGGCAGGACGAACACGTCACGACATAATGGCGAATGTGTGTAGGCGTACAAAGAGGAAGTGGCCTGACCTGAATGCTGCGTGCTGTAACCCAGCTGGCCCTGCTGCTCCCTCTGCTGGYGAACCTTCATCTCTGCCTGCTTCAGCTGCTCCGTGTGAAACGTCTGCCTCTCTGCCAGCAGTTGCTGCCGCTGCTGCTCCAACTATGGCACAAYATATTGTTACAAAACGCTTGATTTGATACAGCTGCTCCTGCAGAATAACAGTTTACCCTGCAGGCACATAAAACGCTACGTAAGACTTTTTATTTTTTGTTTTTTAACGCACAGCTTCTTTCTCTCGGTCCATGATGGTCTCCAGTTCTTCAAAGTGTCTCAGTTTGATCTCTAATTTCTTCATCTGGGTCTCCACCAGCAGAGCCACCAGGGATTTGATCTTCCTCTCTTCTACTGCTGCTAAATGCTACAAGAGCGGGAAAGAAAAGAGGCAAAATTGGAGGAATCTGCTTTAGGAGAGAGTGAGAACTAAAACAAAAGTCAAGAGCAGGAGTGAGTGATGAGATTTAAGAAATTTGTRATATTTAGCCTGTTTTATTATTMAGGTGTGGTTTAGTGTCTTTGAGCTAAAACAAGGCGATTTTTGAACGTGAAACTRCAGCTTTTGTTTAAGGTGGAGGATGATGGTTTGCTAAATTTTTACACATATTTATGAATATTACTGTTCATATTTGCATTTTAAGTTATATAAAATCAATAATAGTAATAACAATAATAATGGTGTTGAAAAGGTATCGTCCGATATCCAAATGTAGGTATCAAATCGCAAGTTAAAAAAAAGGTGAATCAGAGCATCACTGCCTCTAAGACTGGGTCTCTTCCTAAATTAAATGTCTTTTTTTTTTCTATAATTTTGTACGTGTTTTGTCAATGAGAGAGTTGGCACTACCTTTGCCTTTGAGGCTGCAGAGGACAGAGCGGATGCTGCTGCCGTGGAAACGCTGGCCTCCACCAGGTCCATCTCCATCACTCTCCTCCCATCATCCCCTTCTCCGTCTCGTCTGCTCTCATCGTCATCTCCTCCAACTAGAAGACAGAAAACACATTTAGATGGTCGAATAAGCAGTGAAGTTTTATAATACTACACACACACACACACACACACACACACACACACACACACACACACACAC
>NW_013952434.1:144904-147783 GCF_001266775.1 Austrofundulus limnaeus | reverse complement strand
CACACACACACACACACACACACACACACACACACACACACACACGTACCATCTCTTTCCTCTTCCAGCATGTTTTCTGCATTTTCTCTTTTAACTCGATCTTCTTCCATTTTCGAAACGCCCGGTTCTATTTTGACTCCATCCACCCTCACAGGAACCTGAAACAGGACCTTCAAGTTTAATAAAATAAATCCTCAACACTGCTAATTAAATCTTTAAGTTCATACCTGATGTGAATCCAGTTTGTCTGCTTCCATCGCATCTATAGGTCAAAGACAGAAATTATCTTCACGGTGAGTGTTGAGAGAATTTGAAATGATTACATGTTTCTGTGTCTCAGTCTTGCCTGTTTTTTCTAGCTGGTTGGACGCTTCAGAGGGTTTGTCCAGCGATTCCTCCTGCACTTTGGAGAACTCCTCTGAAATAAATAAAAAAAAAGAGTCACTATAATGTATTCATCATATCGGAGGTTCTTCAACTAGACTTCTGCCCTCTAACCCAACGCGGCTTTAGCTGCAGCTGATGCCACCCGTGGATCCACCACAGACGCCAGGAAGGCCACGGTGCTCATCACGGGGTTTTCCGATTGGCTGAAAGGCACGGGCTGATACGCAAGCGGGCCCAGAGAGGCCGATGAGTCCTCCAAGTAAGGGTCTTCTATCGGCAGGCGCAGGAAGTGGAGGATACACTCGTCCTGCGTTCTGGAGCCGACGTGCTCTGACACTTTGTTCCAGTCGTCTCTGTAGACCTCTAAGGCCTGAGAGGAGATGGAGATCATATCAGAGCTACAATCACAAGCTGCAAACTTCAGAACGTAATAAATAAGCAATAAAAAAAATCTCATAAATGTCCTTTTTTTTTAAAGAAAAACAGGGATTTGCTTGTTGGTTGTATGACAGGGAGAAAGATGTGATCGTCTCACCTCTAATAGTAAAAGTGTCTCCTGTTCTGTCCATTCTCGTCCTGCATTTGCTCCTTTAGTCTGAAAAAAAAGGCATCACAGTAGTTTTACACGTTTAAGATAAATAGTGAATACACATGAACAAGTCTGTAACTTTAAGAAGTGGGTAAAGCGGCGTGGTTTTTGCAGCGTGATGTAATCGTGCGAGACCTTCGGGTGTTTTCTGGCGTAAACGTCCGTGCGCAGACCAAAGTTCTGGCAGTCTGACGGCTTCTCCCTGCCTCTCTCCGGGAAGTACAACATGTGCTGTGAGGCGGACACCTGCGGCACGTTTCAGCACAAAGTTCAGCCGATGAACCGGAGCTGATTTCAGTGATGTGAGCAGTGTGGGACGAACAGTAACACAAACCTGTAGAGGTTTGTGCTGCAGGGGAGCCAGCCCAGACGGCGTGTCTGCCAGCACGTTGAAATGAGGCGTGGGGGGCGGTCCCATAGGGAGGGGTCTACTTTCTGCATCGACTTGGTAGTTGATTAAACCCCACTGCTCCAAAAGTGCATGAACCCTGGACACAAAAATAGTGTTTTCTTAACACAGACACAAGAACAGTGTGAAAGACTCTGCCTCCCAACACCAAAGTCTACCTTATGAGAGCGCAGACGTCTCCTGTCAGGTTGCGCCGGCACGAAGTCGAGCTGAGATATTCCTGCGGATTGAGCCGGTACGTGTCGATCATGAAGTTACGATACGCCAGGTAGCTGTAATAAAGAAAAAAATAAATAAATAAAAAGGTTAAATCACATTAAAGGTTTATTATAAGTGTACAGGGATGTCTGAGCAGCAGATTTACACACATTTCAGGAGATTTCGACTTGTTCTTCCCATTGAAGAATTCAGGCAAAGCACGTTTCTCTATTGAGTGAATGCTGGACAGAAAATGAAACGCTTTTTTAAAAAAGTAGACTATGAATTAAGAAAACAGCTAACAGTGAGTGTAAATAAAACGTTCACCTGTTGTAGTTGAACCAGGATGTATAACTTGGGATTATAATGTGATGAGTTTGCTCTGGGATGCTGTCCTCTCCCTCTGACAGGCGGGAGCCCTCTCCTCGACCCTCCTCATCTTCCTGAACACACAAACAAACCGGCGTTAACGGCACTGCTAACAACCAATACTGAWGATGCATCTTCATTTAATCAGTTTAAAACTGTAGAGGGTTGAATCATTTACCCTTCCTGGAAAGTCGTCTTCCTGATCATCTGAAAGGAAACCAAACGTTAGCTTAACAAGACCTGAACATGAATTATTCACAAATGCAAAACATACCGAGATCAGCCATGATTCCTCCTTTTACTGGAGTATTCTCACTGTCTTTCTTCAGGTTCACTACACAAAAGGAAAAAGAAAACACGGAATTTTATGAGAAAATTTGCTCACAACTCGTATATATATTTAAATTTGGATCTGGTTTTACCATTCTTGGGTAGTACGACTTCTTCCATGTTAGGCACAGGCGTAGGATCCTCCATGTCTTTGGTCAGATCCTCCTCTGGTTCTTCATTCTGTTGCCCGTGTCTTCTCCTGTGTGAACACAAACAGAAAGCTCTTCAGATTTGTTCTTCTTACCAAGCAGTTCTGAATCATTTCCAGGTGAAGCTTTGCATTTMGACTCCAAACCAAACTTAGTAACTCGACAGGAAGAAACAGTTTGACCTTACCCCTTCTTTCCTTTCTTTCTGCCTTCTGTGGAAGGAGAAGGAGAGTGTCTTCTTTTTTTGGCAGGTGTGGACTTTGGGTCCTGTAATAAAAGTTTAAAATAGATGGTAAAAAAAAATGAAGCAAGTTTTAGAACAAAAGTAAACTTTGCATTTAAAGGGGCAATATTATGTGTTTCTCAGTCATACATTTAAATACTATACCATAATAAAGTATCTATGTCACCTTTAGTTGTTATTAAAATGCTGTTTTTATGTTTAAAT
>NW_013952434.1:135974-144181 GCF_001266775.1 Austrofundulus limnaeus | reverse complement strand
GTGCTAAAACAAGTCCTCATTATAACATTTCTTCACATTACTATATTTTTAAAGTTACTTTAATTGCGCCAAGATGTGTTTTTTTGTTTTGTTTTGTTTTTTGGTGCCCGACAAGCACCAATAGTTTCACACAAACCAGTTCTTCGTGGAGCTGAATTCGTCGGCGGAGGATGACGGGCACGTTCCTCTCATTCACACAATAGTCTTCTTCATTCATCCACTCATTAAAGACGTCTGTGTCTAGAACCCAACCAGCATGAACCTGCAGCACACAGACCCATGTTGTGTGAATGGTGGTTATCAATAAAGCAAATAAAAATAGATGAACATGTTTTGTGTTCGGTTAACAACTTTGTTTTATTGGTATTAAAATAAAAACAGTGACTTGTATCTATTAAATCTGACTTATCTCTGTCCTATAACCACATTTCTGCTCATCACCAAAATGTCAGACAGTCAGTAATCGAAAAATAATTATGACTCTAATCCTGGCAAGCAAATCAAAATACAAAATTTTACATTTTTTTGTATTTACTTTAAGTATATGAAGAAGTAAATATTTGTTTTTTTCATGTATATTATACTAACCCTCCACGGTTTTTCTGTGTGTGGCAATTCTTCAATCTCTCCTTCGACATCACTCGAGGACAACCAGCTGTCATAACTGGTAAAACAAGAGGAGTAAAAAGACTGAAAATATGCATTTTGATCAGTTTTTGATCAGTTTTAGTTTTTCTTGCAGCTTTATTTTGGAAATAGGGCTGTGGTGCTTCAGTTTGTAAATCACAAAACTAACCTGTTAACCTGAAGCAACACAAAGGGTTTGTAGAAGAATCTGTACACGTTTATACCACATTCATTTTCTTCAACTGTGCACAAAAACTGGCATATTTAACATGTTTGAATAGTTTATTTGTGAGGCTCCATAARGTCAACTGCATGTGTGTTTGTGTGCTTTTTCAAGCATTACCTGTCAGGGTGCATTCCCCAGTGTACCAGGACGTGCTTGTCTTTTTGCAAAACAGGGCGCATCCACTCATCTGAAATGAAGTGTGCCAACAAAACGGTATTAGAACAGTTTAATATTTGGTAATAGACTGTTATAAACAAACATACACCTAAAAAAATTGAACTAACCCTCTGAAGAAGCAAGTGCGACGTAGACATGATGAGTGGCAACTGTTCTGTCCTCGGTGACGGCACCCTGAGGAGAGGCAAACTTTRACTTAGTGACACATGTGGAACTATATAATCAGAGCTACACATCACWGCTGCACATRTGAAACTGTAACTTTATTCAAGTCTACAAACAAATGTCATCTTTGCCATTTGTAGCCCTTTACCTTGTGTTTGATGATGATGCCAGTTAGTCTGCTGAACAGCTCAGGATCAACAGTCGAGTCGAGATATACTACAGGCAGAGGCATGATATTGTTCTGTAGATACAAAAAGTCCACAAAAGTTAACAACGATTCCTCAACGTGAACGTGTGTGTTGATTTTAATGTGCGTCYTTGACACCTGGAGCAGAGTTTTTTCAATTGCACTAAACATCTCCACATTCCTCTCAGTTCTCGAAGGATTCTGTAAGTCAAATCTTCGCCTGCGTGTGGAGAAAAGGATGGAATAAAAAAAAAAAAGCTGGTAAACCAAAAAACAAGTGGAACGGGTTTGTGAGTCACAAAACAGCAGAGGTGAAGGATGCTTGGTACCCACCAGCCCTGCTCAACCTTGAACTTGTAAGCAGTCCCGAGGACGTGGCAGAGTCCACCGCCTGGTCGCAAGTCCATAAAGCAGTGTGCCTGTTCAGAAATAATAATAATAATAAAAAGTTGTTACAMCATATTATAGTAATATTACTCATAGTAAAGTGATGACTGATAAAAATAATGATGATTAAAAAAACCTGCCAACACGCATCCCTAAAGAGGTAAACTAGCATTAACCAAAAGACAACAAATATAATAAAAACAAACCAACTCACAGGTAGTTTTGTAAGTGCAGGATTGTTAGCATGTCTGCCAAAGACATCTTCTTGAAACTGAAGAAGTTGCAAGGTAAGTGCAGCCAGAGCCTGGCAAGATGGGGCATCCACCAACAAATACTGACAAACACACATTTTTAAGAAGAGAAGAAATGTTATTTGATTGTGATTCTTGCTTACAAACATTGATTCAGCCACATATTTCTGTAACAGTTGCATTATGATCAACCTTTTCGACTGACCCTGCATGGCTTATTTGCTTTACTTTACATCAAATTGGTGCGGGTGTTTAGCTTCACCGGACAAATCTTAGCAGCTAGTTGTCTAGAATAAAACATTTGTTTACAGTGAGCCGACGGGCGAGCTAGCAAGTGACGGCTAGCGGTTTCTCTGTTACCTTTTTGTAATGCTTCCCAAGCCACTGTCGCACCAGCTCCAGCTGGGCTAAAGTGTCGACACTCTCCCAGAACCTAGCGGACGGGCTGCCGTCTTTTTTCCGGTGCGCAAACGTCCCCGAGCTGGCTTGGCTTGTCCCTGGAAACCCGAAGTCTGCTCCGCCAGACATCGTGACCATAAAAAACGAGAATAAATTTCAAACGCGAAGAACAAAACTAGCTAGCGCTATAGCTAGTGTTTGCATTCTCGTCTCGTCTTCTCTCGCGAGATGTAACGCCATTTCAAAATATAAGTTTTGTGTTTTCAGTAGTGTTTCGTTTTCAAGACTTTATTCGGATGTTTTGAGTATATTTTTAAAATACATGTTTATGGTAAAATAAACATGACAATGCCAGACCTACTACAACATAAACGATTTTCCCGTGAACAATAAATTTTATTTTGAAATCTAACTTAACAAGGAAGTAGCTGCTCGCTTCACAAAAACAACAAAAGGTTTGTGTGCGTTCACTTTATTGTTATAATTAGTTTAAAATGTTCTTATTAACTATGTTTTTACACTTGCAGTGTTATAATTTGGAATTGTCAAAAAAAAGTAAATTACTTGACGGCACATTCTCAATTATAGTGTAATGTAGCTGTCATTTGTTGTTCTTCTTGTGGCATCGAAAAGTCTTGATTTTTTTTTTTTTTGTGTGTGTCAGCACTACTGAGTGAAAATCTTTTATCTTTYCCCCCCCATCATGTCTTGCAGAACCGTCAATGAGATGCCATGGGTGTGCTGGGGTTAACTACATTTGTAGAAGGGAACAGAAACTTGCTTCAAGATGTAAAGTTCAGGGACAGTGTCCTGGTTATTGATGGCTGCAGTCTTTTCTTCCGCCTCTACTTTAACCACGGTTTGGATCAGCAGCATGGAGGAGAYTATGATGCTTTTGCTAACCTGCTCACCCAGTTCCTTTCTGCTTTGGCAGCCTGTAACATCCAGCCCTTTGTGGTCCTGGATGGAGGTAAGCACCACTTTAAGTTTTATTTGTATTTTCATTCCTTTTATTATCTTTTAGAGATATCAGAATAAAGTAGAACARCTTTTTAAACGATCTGCATGAAACWTGACCCYGAATCCACAAACRTTTAATATTTTTGCCCTAATTTGATCACGATTATAAGGGATGGACCCCAGTGACAAGAAGTTYCCTACTCTGCGCCAGCGCCTGCATTCCAAGATCAAGGAGGCAGACAGCATCTCTCGTGGCTGCAATGGCTCCGTCCTTCCGATTCTCACAAGAGAGGTCTTCATTCAGGTCCTCGTCCAGAGAGGAGTCCCACTGGTTCAATGTCCRGTGGAGGCAGACTGGGAAATAGCATGTTTGGCGTATCAATGGAAGTGCCCTGTTCTGACAAATGACAGTGACTTTTAYGTCTTTGATCTTCCAGGTATGGGAAGTAGTAAACTTGTATTATCCTTAAACTGTATTCGGGATTTATATATGATGCTCCTTGTTGTCTTATCCTAGGYGGTTGTCTGCCCCTCCGTTTTTTCCAGTGGACCAACCTAAATGGAAAGGCATCCCAGCGCTACATCTCAGCTCGGAWATACAACACTTACAATCTGTGTAGCTGGTTTGGGGGCATGAACCGCGAGTTGCTACCCTTATGCGCTGTCCTTATTGGTAATGACTACGGCGTTCTAAAAGAGKCCGACACGTTCCTGAATCTGATAGATGCGAGCGCGTTAGGCCGAGGAGGTGGCAGAGGTAAAGGCAGAGCACCCGCTACACGTATCGAGGGCCTCCTCATTTGGTTGTCCTCCTTTTCGAATGTGGCGGAGGCCCTGGAGGAAGTCAGCGAGCTGATGGACGGGGCGGGCGGGAGAGGTAGGCGAGGACAGAGAGGTTGCTTTAGCTCTCAGCTGTGGGATGCTATGCAAGAGTACCGTATAGAAGCCAAAAGTTCCCTCGCTCACTGGTTTTCAGGAGGTCAGGTAGCTCYGAAAGGGAAAATGTCTGGGCTGGCTGAGCTGCCCGAGTTCTTGTCTTTGGCTGCAGCCCGGGGCCAGCTGGCTCCTCTGGTGGTTGATGGCTTGGTCATGCAGAGGGTTGTTCTCATCCCACAGGTGGAGAGCAGCAGACAACCTAGCAGCCACTTTTGTTCTACGCCCATACGTAAGGCTATATATGGCCTTTTGCTGCAGAACACTCAAAGAGGTGCACAAGTCCAAGGAATGGGAGGTCGAAGAGGGAGAGGGGGAAGGGGTGGGGGAGGGAGGGGTCAGAGCCACACGTTTGCTCCACAGAGCATGGACCGTGCAGCTAGTGGAGCTTCAGTGCAAGCACAGAGCAGCCAGAATTTTGTCGAAGAGTATGACCGTTTGGATCTATMCTTCAAGAAAAACCAAGTGGAGGCACAACCCCCTAGGACCTATATACATCTGGATGGACTCAACCTGGTAAAGATGTTGTTTTTACCCAATAGTTGACTGTGACTAACTTCTTTTAGCCATGTTTCATGTTTAATCCTGTTCTTCTATCCAGGCTCCTGTGGCRTTGCGACTTGGTGTCCTATTAGAAGTCCTGGCAGTGAAGGAGTCCTCTCTGGCTCCTGTCCCGGTCCACCTACAACTRGTTGTTGCAGTGACCGGATTCTGGTTGCGCGAAGCCACACCRAGACCCTCGCAGACCCTGGTGCAGGCTTTGGTGCTTAACATGGTTTATGGGGAGTTGTCCTGGAACAGCCAGTCTGGAGGCACGACCCACCAATATACTGGTTAGTTGGATTGGATCGTTTATTTTTAATTGTCAAGCATGGAGCTTTACTCTGAATCAGTGTTGTATAAAGCACCACAAAGTGACACTTGAGTAAAAGTACAAGTRTCTTACCAAAAAATTACTTTGGTAAAAGTTAAAGTCTCCTTTAAGTATTTGTACTTAGTTACTTTACAACTCTRCTCTGATTGAGCTAATACTGCACTAAACTGGGCTGCAGAGCGAAGCRTCTTGTCAGCACTGGATCAGCAGCGAGTGAGACCAGGGGAGAGACGGGGACTGGATGTCGGGGCGGCTCACAGTTTCAGCCAGTGGCAGTCCTGCCTGTGGTGCGCACTRTGTCTCAATCAGCTGTTGCTGATGCCTCTGCCCCAACCCCATCTGCCAGGGTAAGATGCTCTGAGAACAAACTGCTTTTCTTTAAATCATTTTAGAACCCTTGAAATGCGTTTGGCATCCTGYCTGATTTTCCTCCTCATGTTTTAGGTTGTTCAGTGGGACCTTGGTGCATGGCCTCCACAGGTTCCTGAAAACAGGCAGGGTTTCTGAGTCCTTATTGCCCGGAGGATCCTTACCTGGGCGAGTYTACTCCTGCCTTCTGGATGCTGTCAAGGACTGCAGCTTCAAAGCAAATGCCCCTTCTCTGACACACGGGAGGAAGAGAAGGGGCAGAGGTCGAGGCAGACGAGGAAGAGGTGGAGGCGAGGCGAGGGGCGTGGATGAGCTGAACAACAGGTTCACTCTTCTTACGTGTGAGGAAGAGTATGATTGGTGAGGCGGCAGAGAAACATGAATTTACGCCTGGGATGTTCGGAGAAAGCTTTAAGATTGTTTACCCACTGAAAAATGTCGCCTTTTAATTTCTAAGGCAATTTATTGCACTAATTTAAMCCCATTATCTGAAGTTTTGGGACCATGTTAACTTGTAAAGTCAGGCTGAGCATCTGATTAGATTCTATAAAACATATTTTTAGCAGTCACTGGTTTTATTTCGTTATGTTGGCACAAGAATTCAACACATAAAAGAGGATTTTTATCTAGAARTGGCCCTCCCAAAAATAATAAAATATAATAATTACCATAAGATGGTGGAGACGTCATGCAATTAAAACCACAAGAATGGTAGCAGGTGGTTTTATTACATTAATTAAAATGAATTAATGAATGAAGCGTCAAAAACCTGAAACACTTTGCTGACATCAGATTATTAAACTAAACTGCACAGGAGGCTGCAGTTGGTCAAAGCCAACAACTTGGGAGGCTAGACTTCCGAGGGGGGTGGGGTTACACAATAATATTTCATTATGTAAAACAAGTATCTTTTACCACTTAAAATGAATTAATTTGTTGCACTGAATCTTAAAAAAATGTAGAATTCATTTAGAACCAAATCAGTATTTTTTTTTTTTTTGGGAGGCCTCATTGGCAGGCTGGATGAAGTCATCTGGCCCACGGGCCACCAGTTGATTATGCCTGGCCTATAAGATTTCACTGGAGGTTAAGGGTCTATTTACATTTTGTTTTTKCCCCACAGTATTGTCAAACTCATTGTTCTTTTGTAGTGGTCCTTTAATCAAATCATCTAAAAAAAAAAAATTGTAACTAAAGCAATTAATGATTGTTTTTATACTTTTATTCTATCAATGCAAGTGTTGCCATGAAATTTTGTATTTTTTCATTAAAGGAAAATAAATGGAGACCAGACCAAATGTAAAATTCCATTTGATTTTTTTTTTACTTTTAAGAACATAATTCAAAGAAAATGTTTAGGCATTTCCTTCAAAGGCACAGCACATAAAATTAATTTACAAACAATTAAATACTGCTTTACTCATGGTACAACTTCACCTTTWAAAAAAAACAAAGAACAACTTCCTAAAACACATAAGCTGTTTAAACACAACTACCTGAAATGAGAGATCCCGTCTCTTGGATTTCATGAACATCACAAATCATAACACAATACACAACTCTTCATTTCTCTATGAGGACGATGCGGCGGAAGCGGAGGAAGAGGTGGCGGACGCAGCGTGCGGCTGAGAGTCGATGATGTCCATGTCTTCGTCCTCGTTCACGCCGCACGTGTCCACCACGCTGATGAGGCAGCTGGTGACGGGAAACGCTCGCACTTTGCTGCACGTCACCCACCTGAGGACGAGAGAAACAAAAACGTTGGGAGTAAAAGCGAGTCGGCGTTCAATCAAAACGGTTATTTGTAGAGATGATCAGCAGTGCGACACGAAATGTTTCATAGTATTTGTTTAAAACAGAGTTTTAAATCGTAATATTACTGAAAGCTGCACAGCTGAAGGTAACTTCCAAAAACAAAAAAGTCATTACTGATTAAAATGTTAGCGTGATTTATATAGAATTTTTTTTAAAAAAGCAGTATTTATGCAAGTTCATTCATTTTGCCACATTCCATATACCTTATGTGTTTAAAAACATAACTGAAGGGTAAAAAAAGCATTAAAAGCAACATTTTTTGCAACTCACATCACTGAAGACCTCTGCTGTAAAGAGTATACAGTGATATAAATGCATGGTTGTTGTGTAGAAAGTGTTTAATGACAATACCAACCTGTCAGTCTCAATGTGGTACTCCAGGACATGCCCGAGTCGACCCACCCCTTGGAACCCTGCCAGCACATAGATTACGCCTCCAACAGCGGCACACTTCACTGTCACGCCCCTCCATGGCATCGGCGAGGCAGAACGCCACTCGTTACTGGCAATGTCGTAATATTCCACTGAATCCAGGCCACCTACAGAAAAAAACAAACATATGAGCACAATCATACTTAACCCTCCTGTTATGTTCATTTCTGAGGAACAGCAATAATGTTCCTGGGTCAATTAGACCCGGGGCATGTTTAATAATAACATAGTGTCAAAAAAAAAAAACTTCATATCTGATTATTAAATCCATTACAAACTATTTCAATCCATATTTGTGAATTGGTTTTTCAATGACAATTTTCTTGTTTTCCTAAAAGAAAAAACATGTTACATTTTTTATGTCCAATACTGAGGAACAGCAATAATGTTCCTGGGTCAATTAGA
>NW_013952434.1:128762-135591 GCF_001266775.1 Austrofundulus limnaeus | reverse complement strand
AGTATCTATGTAATATGTAGACGCAGGGGGGGGCTGCAAAAATGTAAAATGAACCATTTTCATTTTATATGTAAATTATACCTATTAAGACAAATAGAAAAAGTTTCATGCAGAAAAAATACTTTAAACTATTTTAATTTTTTTTTACTTTAAAACGGGTCAGTTTGACCCGCAACATAACAGGAGTGTTAAGCTGCTGCTTTGCTCTTGTGRACGACACACTGACCTAAAGGTCCTTGTCCCCCGACAGCATAGATCCTGCTGTTGACAACCACCAGCCCGTGGTTCTTCCTGGCCTCTCTCATCCCACACAGTTCTCGCCATCTAATAGAAACAATCAGAGAGTTGCAGAAAACAATTGCACTTCAAGTTATTTTGTGCTTCTCTATATTCAGAGCTGTGGGTTTTATTGGACTCACTGTTGGGTGTTGGGGTCGTACACCTCGCAGTTGCTGAGGATCCTCCCAGAGACGTTATTTCCAACTGTTCCTCCGCAGACATAAATGAGCCCGTTGGCCTCCACGGAGCCGTGACTGCAGCGGGCCATCAGCATGCTGGCTTTGACCTGCCACGACTCCGTCCTCGTGTCATAGCATTCGAAAAGGTCCAAGGCAGAGCTGCCTGTAAAACACACCGTGCTTTGATCGAACCAAAAGACGCAAATTCCCTTTCTCCCAACACCTGTCTGCTTACCGACTTCGGAGCCGCCGGATGTGTAGATCTTGCCCTGCGAAGCGCAGGCGGCCAGGCTGTCGCGCGGCGTCGGCGGACCCAGCTTGGAGTACCAGCTGTCCTTCAGAACGTTGTAGCAGTCCATGCGCTTGATGGGGAAGAGCTGCGAGCCCCCCAAAATGTACACCACGTTGTCCCAGAAGACGGCAGTGGCATCTCGACGCTTCTCAAAAGGACAGCGGATGTCTGTCCAGCTGGAGTCCTGCAGGGGGAAAAAAAAAAGACACTTGACGAATATGACCCAACTTTCCATGACGACGCTGCTAAATTTAATGTATAATGTGTCTGTACCTTTGGGTTAAAATAACGGCAGGACTGAGGTTGGGAGCCCCCGAACAAAGCGATGCGGTAGTCGTGCTTTTTGCGCCGCGGTCGGCTGCTCTCTCCCAGGTCCTCTCTGTCCTCCAGGGACAGCAGGTGGTAACGCATCCCGCCTTGAACAAAAAAAGCATCGAATGGTTTTGTTTTGCGTTCRTCGTCACAATCCATCTTTGCACTTCTGATTCTTTTATATTTTCAATCTTCCTACTCACTGATGACCATCTTGAGACACTGCGGGTTGTCCTGGATGAGGGGCTCGGCCTGTACGGTCTTTGAGAGGAAGGTTTTGGAGACCAGAGGAAAGCGGACACACCCCAGCACCTCCACCATGTACTGTTCTCGGTTGCACACGTCGTACTTCAGCCAGCGAACTGCAGCATCATAAATCTGAAGACAAACAAAACACTAAAGCATTCAAAAAGCAATAAACACCAATAAACTTCACTCAGTTTGGATGAAAACTAATCCAAGTTTTAGATACCTTTTGATCAACTGGTTTCAAATTCAAATTTTCAAAAATTCAAGTTTTACAAAAATCATTACAGACCTTTCTTTACGGCAATACTTAAAGGGGCAATATTATGTGTTTCTCAGGCATATATTTAAATACTATACCATAGTAAAGTATTTATGTCACCTTTAGCTGTTATTAAAATGCTGTTTTTATGTTTAAATAGAAAATAAACTTATCTTCTCATCACTTCCTCTTCTAAACGCCTTGAAATTGGCCTCTGTCTCTTTAAGAACCACCTTCTGCTTCTGTCTCGCCCTTTTCGGTGTGGGGGTGGGGGGTGTTTGTGCTCACAGGGGGGGCTGCTATGATGCAGTTTACTTGGCATCTGAAAATACATTTCCTCAAATGGTATTTTGAATTTGAAAAGACCTTCACTGAGTGAGAAGTGGTGGAGCTCAGCTGAGAGTTTCAGTTTCACTTTCAGTTTCATCCGAGAGCCTGCAGGAGTCATGGGCGGGGTGTGATGAGGAAGTTCGGCTTAAAGACACGTCCCAGGGGCGTTTCTGGTCCCCACCTGTCGTTTTGCTCCTCAGCATGGCTGCCTAAAAATGCTACAGGATCTCAAACATGCATGAATGAGTCAAAACAAGGCTTTGGGCATGTTTTTTTWATGAGTATAACATTATAACATGATATAAAACTCCAGGGGCGCAGATAGGATTTTTGAACTGGTGGGGACCAAGTTTTCAGCAAATGATTTCCATCTAAGTAATTTTTAGTAATTTGATTAGTTACTTTCATAATAGCTTTTGAGTGAATGGTTTGCAATAAAATGGCATTATAGAATTATTTGAAATTAAAGAAGAAAAATGAACATTGTTAAACACCTTCCAAGTCAACACTAACCATACATTGTTAAACTGTAATTTGTAAGGAGTACGACCGATCCACCAAAACTTGCCTCTAATGCTGTGTGTGTGGGAGTGGGGGGTAGCAAGGGGTTCCTCTGTAGGACCCTGGGGAGTAATAAAATGAATGAGATACAAATTATCACAATGGCTTTAGAGGACAATTTTATTTTATTTTGTTTATTCTTGATTTAGTTTTATTTGTAACATGTCATTGTGCCAAGCAATGATGACACTCAAATGTATGTTTATAAATTATAATGACTTTACCCAATGAAAAAAGTGATATTGATATTGATAACCACCAACAGTGAATTTAGGAGGCATTTCTTTCCTGATTTAGTGATAGGCACACTCATAACAAACTGACATGACATCATGAACATAAAATGAAACTGTGCCAAACAATGGTTACAAAAAACTATAACTGTTTTTTTTTCCAGTTTTGTCAACCTGTATGTAAACATTAAGAAAAACTGATACATGGATGTTTGGAATTGATTAGAAAGCTTTTGATAGATGGACTGAGACATTTATTTATAGATCTTTTATATAAAAATCAAATTCTAATTATGAAAAACAATTTCTACCACTTCCTAGAAATGAAACTTAAATAAAGTTGTTAATGCTCTAGTTTGTCTTTAGATCAGTAATTTGTTTCATGAAGTTTACCCAACTAACTAGAATATACTCAAAATAAATTGTAATTTGAGTAAACACTTTATATTTAATTCACAACTGCCCAGCACCTTTATCACTCASCTGACAGAACTCTGTCCCTACCTGCTGAGTGCTGCCTCTGACTCAGCCTCTGTCTTTCTGAGCTCCTACATCAAGACAGATGGAGATGGATTAAGTATTAGGCTTTTTACTGCCACCTGAAGTCAGTCAGTCAGCTTTAAAAAGTCAAGAAAATATCCTGAAATAACAATAAAAAAGAGAATACTAATTGTTCTTTACATCATCTGACTATCAAAATTTAAACTCCTCTGACAATGAATTCAATACTGAAACTCTACAACATGCTAAACTCCAAATAATCATTTTGTTAATGCTAAAAAGCAATATCCTGAAACTATTAAGTTATAGAAAATGAACTGGTCAATTCTTCAATGTTGAAATTATAACAGGGAATCAATAAATATAATCAGAGTGGACTTTGTCCTCATTCTTGGCATTAAAATAAAATTGAACTGATTAAAAACACACTGTGACTGCTGGATACGGGCACCAGTTACCCAGGCGAAAGGCATAAGCGTGTACAGAAAATGGATGGATTGATAGATTTAATATCATCACTGAATTTAAGTTATAGCTAACCTAAGGTAGCTAGCTGATAGATCACCTGGTCTGGTCTACCTAACTGCACGAACTTTCAGTAAGAAAAAACGTCATTAGGGAAATTTTAAAATTATTTTCCGGTTCTGTGAAGAATAAAGTTGACCAAAAAGCTGGACATCAAAGGAGTCTGATATTACCTCTTCCAGATGAAGCCTGAACTCGTTTCAACTCGTTGTTTATGATGCTGGAGAAGGCAGAGCAACGCAGCGCGACCCGTGCAGCCTGTGTGTGTGTGCGTATGTTTTTGCTGCGTGGTTGGGACCTATTTCCTGCAGGTGCACACAGCCCAGCGGTGGTGAGAATCCATTGTTCCTTATGGGGACAAAAAGCCCGGTCCCCGTTTGGAAACATACTGTTGTTGGGTCAGGTTGTAGAAATGACCGGTAAATGAATGGAAGTCAATGCAAAGTCCCCATGAGAATAAAGAACAAACCCGTGTGTGTGTGTGTGTGTTTCACCGCTCCGCTGTGTGACACAGACTGAGAGATGGGAAGGGAAGGGAGGGGGGAGAGCCTGCTGCTGCTCCTCTGTGGGAGCGTCAGCGAACTAACAGAACGGTAATCATAAGTTTTGATCAGATTTTTTCTCATCCTATCAGGGAAAGTGGGGGGGACAGATCAGGGTCACTATAAATCTGGGGGGGACATGTCCCCACCGTCCCCCGTACTAACTGCGCCCATGTAAAACTCAAAAAAGTTGATTTTACATGATATTGCCCCTTTAAACATTTATATTACACAAAACAAGAATGAAAGGTGAAAATGTGAACCTGGGCCTCCGCACGGACGGTCAGTTTGTCCTGGTGCAGCAAATATGTGAGCTGTGAGACATCAAGCTGCAGAAATTCATCCAGTTTGTAGACTTCTGTGAAATGGAGCTGGAAAAAGTCCTCCGCAGCCACCTTCAGCTCCGGACAGTCCATACAGTCTGCAAGGGCTGAAATCCCTGCAGGAGWACAGGAAACAGCTCAGCTGTTATAATAAATGGTTTATTTATAAAACCTGGATGAGTATTTCATGTATTTACCTAAGCAGTTTGTTGCATCAATCTGCCCTTTAAGGAACTCCACACACATCTTCTTGACCGGCTCAATTTGATACTGGTTGGCTGCGTCCAACAAGGACTGAACGTTACTACTGTTTACTGATATTCTGGCATAARCACACACAGATAACACACACCATTTATCAAGGAAAGACATGCAAACAAAACCATCAATCTTAGAAGAATCATATATTTCTTGTAGCATAATAAACAGTGTTATACCTCGCTGTGTAAATAAATTCAATCAGTAGTTCGATGATTTCAGGCTCAGCACTTCTGAGCTCCACCTCGTGGGACATTGATTCCATCATTCTGGCTGGATATGAGGGAAAAAAAACAATGTCTATTAAAACCACAGAAGCACAAATCAACAATTTTACCAAATAAATTGTTTTATCTGAGTTGTGCACTCAAAACTGCAACAAATTTGTGTTTGTGCATTTTCATGCTTACTGGTGAACATGAGGCTGAAGAAGTGGCTGGCAGAAGCAAGCACAACTCTGTGGGCTGGAAAATGTTTCCCCTGAACAACAAGGGTCACATCACAGAGAGTTCCCTGGAGGAAATAATAATAATAATAATAATAATAAGAATAATAAACACATTAAACTGGATGTTATCATGCATGCATGCAAACAGACTACTTTACTTGTCTTCTCTCCCCTCATTCACACACACAGACCTGTTTTCTCAGGTTATTCATGCCTCCCATGATGCTGGACAGCTGTCTGTATTCCTCCTTCGTGGCACATTTTCTTTCGCTCTTCTTCTTGGAGCTGGCCGCCTTCTCTGGAGAGGCTATCCCCGTCATGTCAGGCTGCTTGTTTTTTTTTTTTATTATTATTGTCTGCTCAAATTAAAAACAAGTCGTTCAGAACCACCAGTACCAGAATGCGTGGCTGTTTGGTGTCTCTTCTTTGTTGCTCTGTCAGTAATCTTAAATTATTTGTCTGAAGGAGTGAGCAGACTGTTAAGAATTATTATCTAAAGCCGCCGACGTGTCAGCATAAAAAAATAACAACTTTAAATGAAAACCCAAATTTTAAATCCGAATAAAACGTGTTGCGGAAAATATTTAGCAAAACACAGCCCAACACTGACAAGCTTGGTGTTCTTCTTCTTCTACGGGTTATTTACAGAGACGGCGCTTTGCTGCCCCCTTCAGGTTAGTTCATATATTGCTGCAATACTAATCATTGGTTAGCTCTAGAAAGTCGATTTATTACTAAATAAAAAGATTCATGTCAGCATTCAACATTTAAGATATTTAAAATATTATTTACTGAACCATAGTGGAAACAAGTGTTCATACTTTCTTGTGTTATCCAGTTTTAATAATGAATGTAAATACTGTATACACATGTTATGTTATTACTAAATAAATCAAATCAAATTGTTCCTGATGCCTCTTCCAACATTAATATTTCAATCAACCTTGAAGCAGACCTAGTGGTCAATTTATTTATTTATTTATTTATTTATTTATTTATTTATTTATTTATTATGGAGCACTTTGAGCACCTTCGCTCTTAGAACCGGCTATATTAATTGATTGAACAAACACAATAAAACCCAACTAACTAATTGTTAAAATCAGGAATGCAGGAATATTGGAAGAGCTGAAACTTTTATCAAAACCAGTCAAACGTCATATTTTTCTCAGACAAAAAAATGTCCATATCATTTAAAAAAATCTAAAACAAAATATCAAGTGAAAAAAAAACATTAATCAAAAAGCATATAAACGGTTATTTCAATATTTAAAAAGCTTGCTGTAGAAATGATAAAGTTTAGCAAAGTAAATGAATGTATAAGTGAATGAAAATACGTAAAATATATGATATTGTTATTATAAATTAATTCAAACAATTTTTTTTGACAAGAAACACTTAAAACTCATAAAACAAGAACTCTTACTAAGAACAATTTCAAAATTTGCCACCATAAAATCTGCTCCTGGCCATCCTTCTATATCATATCCCAAAGGTTTTAAGGTGCTATTTTTTCTGCTTAAAAGTCACTCCTAATT
>NW_013952434.1:108816-128359 GCF_001266775.1 Austrofundulus limnaeus | reverse complement strand
CGAGGAAGATTTATAATAAGTGGCTCTGTGAAAGCTAATGCAGTTAGTTTATTTGTAAAAGCTCAACACTGTTTGTCACCTTTACACTGRCTCAACATGTGAAGCAGAATGAACATGTTTGATGAGAAACATAATGATGACCTTTATTTTGTAGAGKACATTATTACAGGTAAGAAAGCTGCACAAAATCGCTGAAGAGCAGCATTCACCAAATAAATTTTTGAGAACATGAGTCTATTTTTAATTAATTTATTTACCCCACTCCCCAACTTGGTGCATGCAAAGTTTTTCGTAATCAGCCCACTTTACGCAATTATCGACCCTTTTTTGTCTTAAATTACTTCCTTTTTGCGCACGTGGTTAACGAGGCTCACCTGTTGTCAGGAAAAAAAAAMMCCACACACAACCAGGAAGATGTTCAGTAGTCGCGTGACGCTGACGTCATGTGGAATGCGGTCCACAAAAGCTTTGAGAAAATTCACTGACCCGAGAAAACAAAGTGAGACACCAGGGCTGCAGGAAATGCTCCGTTTTCTCTGCTGTTGTTTCCCCACTGGCGAGAACTTCAACAACGAGGTTTGTTTGATAGCAGTGATACAATTTCACTTTAACTCACTTTCCTTAGTTATTACAATGTTGTAAGTTTGGCCTACCATTGTTTACTATTTTAATGATATGTTTTTTATCTTTGATGTGGAGTTTGTGTTATAGATTTAGATGAATTTAGTTAGTGGTTTTTTTTTTAAGATAAAATAAAGATATGTAAATAAAACACCTGTTGTTTCAGAGACAGCCTCTGCTGCACCCCAGGTCTCCATCTGAGGTGAACGGAGCTGAAAGTGCCAGGCAGACCCGCCCAGCTCACCACGGTATGTCCTGTGTATGCTTTTCACTCTCCTAAAGCACGAGTACGGTGGGCCTGTGTGTGTTTACTTCTCTGTGCCTGCGAGCCCAGACTCCCAGAGGAGGGTCGGCAGGCTGATGGTGAGGCGAGTCGACGTGCCGGAGCTGGATCAGAGGTTCGCCGAGGTGGAGGAGTGCTTCAACCAGCAGCAGGAGCACTATGAGACCATGGTTCGACACGTCAAAAACCTGAAACAGAGCTACGGYTGTGCCAGGGATGATGACCTGACCTTTGCTGAATGCGTGAAGGTGGTCCGTGATGAGCACCGTGAGGGACAGACCTTTTATTTCAAGCAAAGCAATAGAGCAGACACTTCCTGTTTTTATTTTGTTTCCATCTTTTTACAGAGGCTGAGTATCGTGTTTCTTTGAAGATGAAGGGCTATGACTTCTCCCTGGCTGTGGATCCTGTTGGATCGGATGAAAATGAAGACAAACCACTGCCCACGGCACTGCGGTGGGCACAGGATGAAATCAAAGCGCTTTCTGACCACGCTAAGGCCACCGTCTCAATGGGCACCACGCTSCAGGAGCTAATCGGGTGGCTCCTCCGTAGCCACGGTCACATGACCATGCAGGTGAAGGGGGCGGCGGGAASCTACCAGGAGCACGGAAGGCTGAGCGAAAACCTGGAGGAGAACTTGAGGGAAGTGAGRAGAGCGAAGGAGTTATCGCAGAGGTACAGGAAACAGGCTGCAGACGTTTACACCGAGGCYGCACAAATAGCTGGAGTTAGTCTGTAATTCAGATAAGGCAAGGGTTTATTTGAACAAAAAGATATATTTGTGTAATAAAACATTTTAGCTGCAACACGGGCTCCATCAGCAATAGAAATAAGCTGCAACATTTTAAATTATACACGTTTGGTATGAGTTAGAAAAGTAGAAAAAACATTGGATCACAAGCATTGAAACTAATTTAAGATAAATCTTTAGTTTCTACAGATTGGAGAGTTTAGGCTTTGCCACTTTGATGACAAAYGCCATTWTGTGTCTTTTTATGTTCATGTYGTAAATTTGGGCTGATTGCTAACCRTTGTTTTGTTTTACYTCTGATTGCTGTTGTTTTGTTTCCCTTGTATTCATTTTGTTTCTGCTTGTRTTTTTGCTTCCTTTCAACAATGTTGTCTATCTATTAACAACTGGGGTTGGAACAACTGCTTGTCACATACTCTTTGTGCATTCATTACCTAAAATAGAAATAAAAGAATGATTAAAACGAAATAATTCCATGTTATGTAGTCGTAACATATAACAAGGACATAAATATTTTGAAATAATCCTGTTAAAAGTTATACTAATGTTGTTAGTGCACATTTTACTTTAGCAGCCTGTGAATGTATTTACAGCCTGTGATACAGCCTGTGAATGTATTTACAGCCTGTGATACAGCCTGTGAATGTATTTAAACTATTGCAAATTCTGTTTTTTTTTAATGAAGTGATCACTTTTCCTAGATTACAAGGATTAAACACTTGGTGGAGAGGGATCTCTCTCCAAATACACAACTTTCTTCTTGCATTTTTTTATTAAATTGTATCCAGGAACTGATTTTGTTATCATTGCCCTTCAAAATGATGATGTTTGATGGATTTTGATCATAGCGTCTTCGAAATTAGACATATTTTTAGCATTTTTCTGGGTAATTTATGCAGATTTTGCATGTGTTTTGGAATGGATTACAGGTTTCATACTGTGGTTTCAAAATGATCTGTGCAACATACTGTTTATTGAGTGTAGTTTTTGTATTGTGACTTTGTCAACTTAATTTAAGTCTGATGATTTAGGCTGTTTTTATTTCTGTAAAATATGTTATTAACAAAATTAGGCCTTTTGTTTCTCTTCCTTTGAAACCATGTTTTCTGAGCAAATAACACAAGGGGGCGCTGCAGACTCACTTTGTTTTTCTTTTTTATTTTATTTTATTTTAGTTTTTGCCTTCTTTATTTCTGTCCTCAATTAATCTCAGTTGACAAAAACTATCTAAATTCCAGCACTAAATTATAAATGTGTAACTTTGGTTTACATGCTTTTTTATTTTTGTTTTTGTAAAAATATATATTTTTTATGTTTGTGCTCACAGGAGTATTTAGGAGATAAATCACAAAGATTTTAAAAGATTTTATTTTTAGTTGCTGAGGAGGAATCTCAATTTATTACAGCAAGAGTGAAAACTCAACTGGAGTTTTTATTTTTATTTTCCCATTTCTTCTGCTTTTGTAACTGTTATTACAGTGTGATTCTGTTGTGACGTTTAGGGGAAGCAGATTTGCAGTTAATCCACAAAAGTCCTWTTACATTAATTAATTTGTCATAATTCACAGCTTTCCCATTGTTGGAAAAGACAAACACATGGTCATTTTCATAATTATTTTGGGAAAATCCTGTGCTACCCAAATCCTTGCCAAATATATTTACTATGAATAGATCATTTCAGAGACAGATTATTTTGCCACTGGAGTGTGAAAAAACAGATGGTTAAAGAGAAACTGTCTTTTAAATAAAAATATAAATAAGATGCAAACTAAAAGTCATTTAGAACAAAATGTAGAAACAAATGGCAAATATTAGCTAAACATGTAAGAATGCAAATTGTTTTTTCTTTATCTTTAAGCGTGAACATGCAATACTTTTAATCAAACTAATCATAAGTTAGTCTTTATTAAAACCATTCAGTAATTTTGAATGTATATTTTCGTTTTTAGCTTGTATCTGTTCATTTATTTTCTCATTGGTAATTGATTACAGTGCTTTGATCAATCGCCTGTYAAAGAGCAGACTGACAGCGACAACCTAACCCGATGATGGAAATTATTAATGTTCAGCCTAAAGTCCAAATTGATTGGATACTACATTTTAGGGGTGCGGTCAGTGTTGTTGTACCGCTCTGTGATTGGCTCAAACCCCTGTCACTCTGAAGTTACAGTCAACCTCGTCTGGCCGCCCAGTCTGTGCGAAGAAASTATAATGAAGATGGAAGGAGCCGATGCTGTTGAATTATTAAGGAGATTTACGGAGTAGCGAAGCGTTCACTTTTTCTCGTCGGGAACGAAAAACCACAGCCACACCTGGGAAACCGACAAGATAGCATGCTAGTAAGTGCGTTGTAACTTTCTCAGTTCAGTCAGCAGTTGTTTTTTTTAACGCACCGCGGTAGCCGGGAGCTAGCCGATGAGCTAACCCGAATGCAGCCGCGGCGACAGCGCGGAGAAGTCATTCGGCAAAAGCTGTGACTGAAAACCCGTGACAGCGGAGGATTAATTTACGTCCTCTGGCCGAGAAACACAAAGAAAAGAACGAGTAGTTTTGCTGGTATTTGTCACCTGGAGACAATTAAGGAGCCACACAAGAAGCTTTGTGTCAGTTGTCAAACCAGACCGGTCAACAAAACTGAACGGTTAGCATAATTGTTTTAGTCACAGGTATAATATTTGAAGAACCAGTTTTACTAGGTTTACTAGACGTGATAAAGAAAGAAGCATAAAATCAGTTTTTCCCTTTTGTGAGTATGATAAAGAGACTTTGTACCTGTACCTGACCGCACTGATAGCTGTGTGGGTGTGTTAAGATTTTTCAGGTGATTTTGTTTTGTTTTGTTAATCTGTTTATCAAAAAGAAGTAAAACAACAGCAGATTAGCATGTTAGGTAGTTATTCCTTGTTAAGATTCTAACAAGATGTCATGTGATGCAGAKTGGGAGGTTTAGGAGGTTCCTGTATGTCAGGAGCAAGTGCATGTTTACATTCTGCTGGTGTTTTCACTGAGGTTTATTAGTGGTTCATTTGTTATTGTTCCCGTTTACTATCCAAGTGGGTAGCTTTACCTTTGATGTAATGTACAGATGTTTTGCCTTGTGGGTTTTTATGATTGTACACTAAAAGAGCTGCCAGTAGAGTATGCATGTATGTGTGCATGGAAGCATTCAAAGTGGCATCATTGGCTCGTAGTGCCTCGGACCTCTTAATGCTTTTTGACAACAAAGTACATAAGGTCAAGGAGCAGGAAGATCATGTGAGCTGTACTGTCATCTGGCGTTGCAGATATGCTATGCCAGTGGAGTGCTGTAATATCCTGCTAATTTGAGGAGTAAAAAAACAACAACAACTTCCAGTTCAGGCTATCTAATTGTGACAAGATGAGATAAACGAAGAGGGGGAAAAAGTGCAAGTTAAGCATTTTACTCGTGGTTTCCTCAGGCGCAGTTGCTTGCAGGAGGATGGGGGAATTGAAAGGACGAAGATGCATCACTGGCCTAGAGGCAAAAGAGAGGAGAGCGTAGGCTGCTGTAAGAGGATTCCTCCTTGTCAGATTGCTCTGTGTCACTTCGCACCAAAACCACGCACAAACACAAGCCAGAGACTCTGTTGTCATGTCTGCTTCAGGCTCTTTTCCTTTTTTACACAGAGGGACAGAAAACCGAAGCAAAGTCCCACTCTCTCCCAATGTTGCTCCAGGCTGAAAGTAACCTGCTTTTGTAGGAGAACTTAAGGGACTGAAAGGTGGGAGGCGGTGCTGCAACACTAGGCCTTACTAGTCCAAACAAAGAAGGATGTAATTGACTCCATGAAAAAGAAGTGATGCAAAAGTGTTGAGAGATGTCAAAATAAATGCTCAAATCTTTTGGGCGGTGTACACAGCTCTTAGCAGGGTGGAAGTCGTGAGCAGGTAAGATCGACTCATACTGGAGGCTCTGCCCTTTTGTAGACACAGAGACCTTTACTTGGATGCCTCACACCTCTGCAGTTTTGTTGCTGAATAGAGAAAGATAGTTTTGAGCTAGCCTGATCTGATGACTTTGGAGGACAGAGACTTAAAAGAAGTGCAATAATGAATCCAAAAGGTATAGTTTGAATTTAGTCTGTTCATTGTAATATTTGAAAATGTTAGATGTAGATGTCATTTGGATTATCTTGCTAATCAGTGGTTTTTATTGCAGCTGTAGCCTTCACCACAGGAAAAGACAGCTGGGGTGGCTTGGTTGCTCATAAACAACCTACTTTGTCACTCTCTCTCTGCTTTTTTTTTCTTCTTTCTATGAAGCCATGATTTTCATTGGTCCTCTCACGTCCTCTAAAAAAGGACTTCCTAAAAATGTGTGTAGTAGGAAATGAGGTAATCAGCAGGGAGGGGATGTGATCGTGAGTCGATGGTTCCTTTAATTCATTCTGACTTGGACTCGCTTCAGTTCTGTCACTGCCAGCATTCAGAGACCGGTATGTTTCACTTCACTACTTGGCAACGGAAGTTACCTTTTGTTTATATGTGGTTTCTGTCATTTTAAGGCGTGTGTGTGTGCGTTTTCACGTGCCTGCTTCTGGCATGTTGGGCTTGCGTGTCCTGACAAATGACACCAACCAGGGTTAGGAAAGAAGTCAAAGGAGACATGTATGTGTKGAAGGAGGTCTTCAGAAGGAGTTCAAACTCAGCTCATTTAGACGCACAGTCCTGCGCGTCTTGTTGTGTGTCGGAGTTTAGGACTGTGGTTTATGTGTGCRTTCAGAGGGGATGACTTGTCAACTTCCAGCTCGCTCACAGGAACAGGTTTTGTCAACTCCACGGTGAATAAAGACAAGACACTTCCACACACTCGCTTGTGCAACACATTTGCCTTCACAACACGGCATGTGGTTGATTTCAGCAGAGCTCAGTAAAMTACACAATAAGCTGTATTTGGTAATTCCTTCAGYTTGGRTAGTTTGTGTTGTCTGTGGCTGTATCGTTCTGTTTCTCAGAGGCTGGGAGAAAGCCAGCTGCCTAGCACAGATCGAAACCTAATGAACTACTCTCAGGTTTTTATTTACCCCACCGTGTCACTCCTATTGAGTTATTCACTGCTTAAATTGTTACACAGGCACCAGYCTTTTTATTAGGTAGGCTAATCTTTAAAACCATTTGTAATCSCTCAACCATAAAACCTTTTATGAATCATCTACATTTTCAGTTGTTGGCAATTTGTCAAGCTCCATTTTTTTACTCAAGTTGTTGTATTAAATGTCATTAGATTTGATTAAAGTAGCCTGTGATTTTTTTTCAATCATCTTTTTATGTTTGTTCATTTTACCACCTATCTTTCCACTCATTTATCCACTCTATTTATCACCCGGCTTTGCCTGCAGCAGCTTTCTTTTCTTTGTCAGGCTTCAATTTAGTTATCATTTTCARCAAATTCTCAAGCCAGATGAGCCGCTTGTTTTTAATGTTGTTTTATTCTTGTGTGGTCACTGTGGTTGAGTGGCGGAGAAGTAACTCACCAGCTGCTGCATGATTTGTACAAGGGTGCTTTCTTTATATGCTCATCGATTTCTCTCACAATCTATTTGCCAGACAAAGATGGAAGACAAACATGTCCCTAATAATGTAATTACTCGTTCTAGAGTACTCAGGAAGGGATTAGTTTTCTAATTTGTTTTTCCCAGTTGATGTTTTTGTCTGCCTACGAAGTGTCAGAGGCCATAAAGATAAGACTTGGAGTGCTGTTTGTAATTTAATTAAAGCAAGGTTATCACTGTTTTTGTTTCAGTAATGGATTTTTTTTTTGCTTTGTATATTAGCTATAATTGTTCCCTCAGTAGTGGCAGAGCAAAAAGAAAAAAAAAATAGCAGTACAACTTTGATTTCAGAACAGCGTGGYAGTGATAAGAGCTTCCTCCTAGTTAGCAAGAAGGTTGCAGGTTCAAAGCTGGCTGATGCTTTCCAGTATGGAGTTTGCATGTTCTCTCTGTGCATGTGTGGGTTTTCTCTGGGTGTGTTGGTTTCCTCCCACAGAACTGAAACATGCAGGTTAGGCTGAATGGTAACTCTAATTGTCACTGCGTGTGAGTGAGAGCGTGGATGGTTGTTTGGCTCATTTGTCTCTACGTGGCCCYGTGATGGACAMCCTCTCCAGGGTGTACCTCTGGAGGATAGGCACCAGCTGCCTGCAAGGAAAGGCAGTTAGAAAACATGGGTTTATGGGACAGTTTTGTCTTCTAATTAAAATGTGAAAAAAAAATCATATGTTCGCATTTTGATTGTGACAGTTTTATATTATTTGTCAACTTAATTGTGTTTGGTTGTTAAGACGTTGCAAGCAGAAGTTTGACTTGCAGGAAACGTACAGGTGTAATGATTAACGTGTTTGTGGCCTGGTAAACCTTGGGTGTGGTCATGTATTCTCTTTTTTCACTTTAGGAAAAGTTCCAGACTGAGTAAAATGRCCCTAAAGTGTCTCAAATGAAGAGTCTGTCAAATTCTCCAAATTCTAATGAGACCTCTGTGCCTCCTTTTTTATTAACTTTAGCACAGGAAGAACTGGCCCAACCGTTATTAAACAAAAATATTCAGTCATACAGTCTGTTACACTCGAGGCACATAAATCAATGCTCTGTTATTTTATTRCAATCACAGTGACTGGAGTCATTTGAGTAAATATAGTGACTGTGAGTTGCAGAAGTAACATTATCTACCCTGATAATGAAGTATTATGCAATGTACAGTATGTTGTTATTAATATAGCCTCCCTGAAATAACATAGTAGATAAAGTTGTAGTTCCATCTCTGCAGCTGATTTTGTGGTTCTTTTCCACATTTGCAGGGCAGTCATTTTTCAGTTCCACAGTACTTTTAAAAAAGATCTTTAAAAAAATCAAGTAAACTCAAAAGAAAAAGACACATTTTTTGACTTCTTGACCACAGGTTTTTACACTGTATTGTATGCTTTAGATTCGCTTGCTTCTCTTGACTTACAGGTTTTCAAAACCTCTTTCAGTTCACTTAGTTTGACACATTCAGTTTAATTAGTTTTTTATTACAGTAATCATGTTTTAACTTTGATTTCCATCATTTTCCTGCCTCTTTGGTAGAGGCAGTATCTAACATATGGCAGCACAGTTGCTGATTTTAGTTGTGTTTTTTTTTCTGGATCCAGTTGAATCAGACTGCGTGCCCCAGACGTCACCCTGGACAAGGTTGAAAAGTTAGAAGTCATTCTGTAGGAGGAGAAGTCTTCCTCTTGCTCRACTGACTCACTGTTTAATCACAGCCTTTAATAAAATGCATTTGCTGCCTTTCGTTTGCAAYGTCCTCTTTGTTCTCCTTGTTGGAGAGAAGGAACAAAACAGACTGCCACAAAGGACTAATTTCCCTAAATGGAGGCTATTCCGCCTTATAATTCTTCCTCATTTCATGAGTCACTAGCTCCCCTCCCTCCTTGTCATTCCTGTCATTGGTACAGTCCATAAATAGACACCTGGCTGGACCATGCAGCAGCGTAATAGAAATAAATGAATGCATCACAGTCAGAGATGATACAGAGAGAGAAATGTTGTCAAAGTACAAGTAAGGTAGAGACTGAGACGAAATAAATGTAGCATTTTATTTAAAAAACATATGTTAAAAAGCATGTTTATATTGTTGTAATCCCTGTCTTAGATGTGCTTTTACAGTATAAAATCTCTTTTTATGTTGTTTTACAGCCAGGCTTGTACTGAACTGAAACGTCAGTAGTTTTTATGGTGTGTGTGAGTGTGTGTGTGTGAGACATGCACGAGCCAAATGGAAAAGTCTAAAAAGATGAAATTGTGCAATCTTTGGTCCAATCCTGAGCACATTTATTTCCCATGGCAGAGCGCTCACATCGAAGGACATTTTCCTCCCACTGTCTCTCTCTTCGCTGTGTCTTTCAGACACACCAAACATGGACTCAGATTCTGCATTCAGCAGCTAATTTAGCCTCCTGCTTGTCGTTGCGTTGCACAGACACAACACAGGCACGGCAGACTCTCAGATTAAGAGGGAAGCCACCAAAGGCACTAAAACAGTCCTCAGATTTCACAGATCTAGTTTGTGAAACTGCAATAAGACTATTGTAGGATTGAGATAAACTTTCCTTTTTTTTACTTTTCTTTTTGTGCCATCACTTCATTAAAATTTTTAATTAATCTTGTATTTAGATTTAGATTTTATTTCACTTGCAGCATTATAAATATAAACTGATTGGCAGTTTTCCAAATAACAATGAATGAGTTTAATATCACCTATTTTTTTTCTTTTAAAGCAGTTAATCCCATAAACTCTGATATAAATTATTTTTAAAAACAAGGCCAAACAGATATAATGATGATCTCCTAATTAATCTTTACTCTTTTTCTCCTTTTTCTTCCAGTTTATTCTTTTTTCATATTTTTTCTAACAGAAACTATAAAGTGCCTTTTTACTAAAATGTGAAAACTTAAAGGATGTTCCTAAGGAAGCAGTGTAAGAAAATAATCATGTAAAGGGAGAGTACCTATGATGTCGCTTTGACTTTAAAAGAAACTTCAAGCAGACGAGMTTTGAAGTGAGAGAGGTGTTAACATGCAGGCACTGTAAGTGCCTCGGTGAATACCAACAGATGAAGAATATAAAACTAATAAGGATTAAAGCAGGCAGAAGGAGCAGAAATGTTTCATATAAGAAATATAAACCCAAGAAGGGACTGACCTCCTTCTGTCTGTCTCTGTTTATAGACATCCAACCTGTACAGCCTGTTCAACATGTATTTTCTTTCTCATCTGTGCTTCAAACCTGCCAGCCAGGGTTTTCTGAGTGGGTGAGATTAAATTTACAGGCCTAAGTTGAGAGGCTGCTTGCTGCAGAGGTGTTTGTCTGGAGAGGGATGAGAAGCAAATCGATGGAGAACAATGGACGAGTGGACTTCTTTAAAGTATTGAAGCCCAAAGCGTGTACCTTCCTGTTCACCGCAACCTGTTTGCTATTTTTATTAGAGTATTTTTATCTGGAGGACCTGAAAAATACTCCCAAGAAGCTGTATGTTTCTGTATGTGGTGTTGCACAAACTATGAATTATATCTGTGTTGATAAAGTGCATTTATGCTTGTTTTTTTATTTTTATTTTTGAATTTTCTTAGGTAGAAGTGACACCACTTCAGATGAGGGAACATGTTGGCTATGGACCAAGGAGTGGTGGAGGAATGGCTGTCAGAATTTAAGGTACCATTTTATTCTGTGGTCATCTGTGTGCCTGTACGTGCAAAAAAAGAAAAGTAAAAAACARTGAATCAGCGTTTGGCCATGATCTGTATGCAGCACATTCTCTGCTGTTTTTTACTGACAGAATTTATTTCACTCTCATAAACAAACACGCTCTCTGGAGTGCTTTGTTCCCTGAAAATTGCGAGCTCCCACTCAAACAYGAGCACTCACCGGTACTTGACTGCTACCAAAGCTGCAGCTTAGTGAGAAATAATAATGATGATAATTAAAGAGCTAACAGTTTTAGAAGGAATGCATATTTCCTACCAGCTAATATGGCAGAGTTTAGATGCTCTATGGATTGCAGCAACATGTCAAATTAGAACTCAAAATCTGTAGAACACACTGAGTTTCAGACATTTTTGTGTTTGCAATGACAAAGAAGCAGATTCAATTTTTCTGTGCAAATGTACAAAATCAACCAGTAACACTTTATTTAGACTGACATGACTGTCAAAWACATGACACAACACCTGTCATGAACATGAATGTATGTTTATAACTGTTGTCATTAAGTGTCATTCAGTGAATTATGACACATTTAATACAAAGTTGACATTGTTTAAAATGTCTTGGTAAAGACAACTTGACATAATCAAGGCATTATATGATGTGATACAATCACCTGTCTCTGTACAATAAAAGAGTCTCTCGTGACATTTTTATACATATCACATCATATCAATGTCAAGTTGACATTTTTTTTTCCCCAAGACAAATAAAAGATTTTTTTTTGTCTTGGTTAATGTCAAGTTCTCTAAATCAAGGCATTTTAAACAATGTCAGCTTTGCAATAAATGTGTCCTAATTTACCGAATGACCCTTAATGACAACAGTCATAAATATTCATTCATGTTTATGACAGTGTCATGTCAGCCTTATGTACACCCCTTCAAATAAAGTGTTACCAATAAACCTTTTGTCACAGTTGAGTAAAAATTACCTACAAATGCAACTWGATGAAACTGAGAATTTCATCTGGTTGAAACTGAGAGTTTAATCTGATGCCACTAAGCTTTAAATGCTTTCAGAGTACCGTTTTTGGAAACATTTTCCCCTGAACTGTTGCAGGAACGTTTTTATGTAATGTCACATTTCTCATGTTGACATAATTTCAGACTATTTAAATAGTTCATGATGTTGAGCGGATATCTTGATTTATTTATGCGTCCTGGACATGCCTGTGGTGATGCAGACATCGTGTTTTTATTTTTCAGACCCTCCCTGATAGTGCWGTGGCCACATATGCTGCATCGCTTAAAGACAAAGTTTCTCTGGTCCCTGCTCTCTATAAGGTCATCCGGGAAAACTACAGCGATGTATGTAAACAATTTGATTCATTCAATACCTTACATTTTTGTTCTGAAATTGGACTTAATTCTTTGTTAGTCTTCATTTTTTTTACTCCAGTCTGAACTTTGTCTTTTTTGTTGTTGTTGTTTCCAACCCTCCATCCTCCCCAGCTACTGGAGCCCGTGTGTCACCAGTTGTTTGAGTTTTACCGGAGCGGTGTGCCACAGCTGCAGCGTTTCACGCTACAGTTCCTGCCAGAGCTCCTGTGGAGTCTCCTGTCCGTCAGCGCAGCCAGAGACCCCCACACTTCTGGCTGCATCGAAGCACTGCTGCTGGGCATTTACAACCTGGTAGGGAAGAGCGTTCAGGCTGTGACAGCATGTCGTTTGTAGCCACACATTAGCATTTTTATGTGTCATTATTAGAGACATAGCAGGGAAATGTTTTCCAGTGTAATTAGTTCTTTATGGGGAATCACTTTAAACCATTTAACTTTAATGTTTGAGTGTAACCATAAAAGACTTAGGTTTTCTGCTTCACAAGTTTTAAAATATTACTTTGTGTTATYAGACAGCTATCTGCTGAGAATGACWGGAAGTAAGGGTTAGAAATGAGGGAACTGAAAACAATTACTTTGCACTTTTCAGATAATCTTCCCATAGAGTCATGGTGGCACCATTAATAATAAATGGTGTCGAGTTCCRTTTGCGTCCACCACGCCTCTAAATGCTCCATCAACCGTCGTGGAGCTTCTAACTTCCTCTGTGAATATGAGAATAGGTCAGCTGTCGCTCTGCGTACCGGCTGGCTCCTAATAATCTGTTTGACATTAACATGGCACAGAGGGGATGCCAAAACCCTGGGGATTTTCTCCATTTACATTCCCAGAGTGTCCACACAAATAGATAAACACACGCCAACAGTCTGGGTGGGGAAAAGAGACCCTAAGGTCTACGAACAAACACCCACACACACAACGCATGAGGAGATCTTTGGGTCATGCAAAGAAAGCAAAGCTTGTTTTTCTTGCTCACAAAAACATTTTCTTCCTCTTCTCGTTTTCTCTCTTGCAGGAAATAGTTGATAAAGATGGACAAAGTAAAGTGTTGTCTTTTACAGTTCCCTCCATATCCAAACCCTCAGTGTACCACGAGGTATGTCCACCAGCAAAACGACATAAATCTTCAGCTTGAATTTAATGACGCATATTTATTTAAGCCCSACTTTGTCACTTCCAGCCTTCAGCTATTGGCTCCATGGCTCTTACAGAAGGAGCTTTATCCCATCACGGTCTGAGCAGGGTCGTGTACAGYGGGCCACACCTACAGAGAGAAAATTTTACTGCACAGAACAGGTAGGAGGATCTTTTATTTTCTTTTTTTTCCACATGTGGCAGTGAGGTTAAACCAATAGTTTTTAACTTTCCTTGTAGGAGGATGGTAGTCTTCACAAAAGGTAGCAAAGATTAGCCTTTAACTAAAATAGAAATGCACACAGAGGATGAGAGATCACGCATACCTGGGTTTGAACTGAGCAGCATTTATTCCACAAATATCCTATTCGAGTCTTTGCTAGACTGCCTCAGAGACACACAAAGACGAGTCATGCTGTGGTGTTAGCTTCTGCAATAACCAATTATTTTTAGAAAGGATGTGTTTGGCTCAGTGATTGCCCATGGCAGTTGTCTTTTCCTTGTTTTATTTGAAGTTGCGATGCTGTGAGCGTTTCTGAAATTAAAATAACTCTTTAAAAAGACCCTCTGTCACAACAACCTGAACTCAGATTTTATCAGTGATATTTCTTTACTCAGTTTGAAACCAGCTGGGTTATGAAAACTGTTTTTTAATCTGTTGTTTTCAAGATTTTTTTTGTGACAAAACTAGTTCGATTGCTTTTTGAGATACCTAATTTTAGTTTCGTCCATGTAAAATTTGCTATAGTTTTGAGAAAATGTATAAAGGTTATAGAAAGGATAATGGACCAGTTTCCTGAACTGATGTTTCTAGTTTAACAATATTCTGCAGGTGGAAGAAATCAGTACTAATAACCTTTTTAATGTGGGAGTTAAAACATGTCTCATCACTAATTGTTAGTCATTTTGTAATGCACTGTTTTAACAGTTTGTTTTCTGTTGATGAGATTTGAGGTGCTGACCTTCCTGCTGCTCTGCTACAATGCTGCTCTCAGCTACATGACCTCCACCTCCCTGCAGTCCCTCTGCCAGCTTAGCTCCAGGTAAAGTTTGTTTGGCACTTCACTTTATGATTTAATGCAAACAAACACACAAGTGTACCTTTATACACTCAACGGCCACTTTATTAGGTACACCTGTCCAACTGCTCGTTAACACTTAATTTCTAATCAGCCAATCACATGGCGGCAACTCAGTGCATTTAGACATGTAGACATGGTCAAGACAATCTCCTGCAGTTCAAACAGAGCATCAGTATGGGGAAGAAAGGTGATTTGAGTGCCTTTGAACGTGGCATGGTTGTTGGTGCCAGAAGGGCTGGTCTGAGTATTTCAGAAACTGCTGATCTACTGGGATTTTTACGCACAACCATCTCTAGGATTTACAGAGAATGGTCCGAAAAAGAAAAAAACATCCAGTGAGCGGCAGTCCTGTGGGCAGAAATGCCTTGTTGATGCCAGAGGTCAGAGGAGAATGGGCAGACTGGTTCRAGCTGATAGAAAGGCAACAGTGACTCAAATAACCACCCGTTACAACCGAGGTAGGCAGAAGAGCATCTCTGAACGCACAGTACGTCGAACTTTGAGGCAGATGGGCTTCAGCAGCAGAAGACCACACCGGGTGCCACTCCTTTCAGCTAAGAACAGGAAACTGAGACTACAATTTGCACAAGCTCATCAAAATTGGACAAGAGAAGATTGGAAAAACGTTGYCTGGTCTGATGAGTCTCGATTTCTGCTGCGACATTCGGATGGTAGGGTCAAAATTTGACGTCAACAACATGAAAGCATGGATCCATCCTGCCTTGTATCAACGGTTCAGGCTGGTGGTGGTGGTGGTGTCATGGTGTGGGGAATCTTTCCTTGGCACTCTTTGGGCCCCTTGGTACCAATTGAGCATCGTTGCAACGCCACAGCCTACCTGAGTATTGTTGCTGACCATGTCCATCCCTTTATGACCACAATGTACCCAACATCTGATGGCTACTTTCAGCAGGATAATGCGCCATGTCATAAAGCTGGAATCATCTCAGACTGGTTTCTTGAACATGACAATGAGTTCACTGTACTCAAATGGCCTCCACAGTCACCAGATCTCAATCCAATAGAGCATCTTTGGGATGTGGTGGAACGGGAGATTCACATCATGGATGTGCAGCTGACAAATCTGCGGCAACTGTGTGATGCCATCATGTCAATATGGACCAAAATCTCTGAGGAATGCTTCCAGCAYCTTGTTGAATCTATGCCACGAAGAATTGAGGCAGTTCTGAAGGCAAAAGTGGGTCCAACCCGTTACTAGCGTGGTGTACCTAATAAAGTGGCCGGTGAGTGTACATTATAGTTAATGTCATTTAAGCAGACATTTTTTCACGTATACACATACACACTCATTTGCAAGCAGTTGCTTATCTGATCCTCTTATAGACTTTGCTGCTAGTGAGAGCCAAGATAGCACTGTTTTTGGCATAGAGCAGCCATGTGCACACATCCAGGCTCAGCTTCGTCTGATGAAGAGTCATCAGCTCGGATTTCCACTTGATGCTTTATGATACTGACAGATTTTCACTGCATCAAATAAACAGAATCTTCTAGAGTTTGGATGCCTTTACAACCAGTTTTTGAGCTATTTGAAAGGGATCCACCATGCATTGCACTATTGTTTGTGTTTTGTTAATGTTTGGTTTCATATCAACTTACCACAGGGAAGGAAGCTGTCATAATGAAGCTGTAATCAAGCCGCCCCCGGTGGGGTTAGTCTTCCCTGCTACTCTGTTTCACTCCTCCGCTGTGTTTCTATTGGTTTTACTCGCCAGGGTGTGTATATGTGGTTACCCACGGCAACAGATGCGGCGCTACAAAGGCATCAGCGCACGCCTGACGGTTACCTCAGAGTTCCTGGTTCAGCTCATTACGGGGATCCACTACGCCCTGTAAGTGCCCACATATGACTAAACAAAGCCGTTGAAGTTAAAAAATGTAGTTTTTATGTTAGAGTTTTCTACATTAAAAAGTCCTGAAGCAGCCCTCGTTCTTCATGTTTTGCTTCTAAGGAGCCAGACTCTCGTAATCTCTTAAACCAGCCTTGAGCAACTGCTCTCCACGAGCTTTCTGAAGGTCTTTTCTTTGCACTTTGGTTGTTTATACTCCTTTTCTGTTCAGTTCTGGTACTCAACCACTTTAGTAGGAATGCTTTTATTTTCACCCAATAAGTTGAGCCACTTAAAAGCAACCATTAAAACAATTTCAAGCTTAAAAAGACTCCTGAATTCCAGGGATGATAAAAACAAAGAACCTCTTTTAACTTGTACCCTCAGGTGTTTTTGTTACAAGCAGCCTATTTCAAGGACACACAATTTGTCCTGTCCATAATTTTTACAGGCATAAAATAATATACTTGAAAGGGGATTTCAAAAGAGTTATAGACCATTAAAAAAGTGACTCTTGGAGAAGTGGAGAAAAAAGTCCAAACTCAGTGTTTTGTAGGAAGTCATTTATGTAACATAATTATAAAACTGACCTCTTTTAGGTAACCTAACATCCTCATTTGTTTCTTACCACGTGTTATTGCAGTTTTCAACATTTTCATTTAGAGAAAGACCTTTTGTTGAATTAAATTTTTTAGGTTCAGCTTATGGTGAATGCCTAAAAGCTCATTGGAACCATGACATAAATGACCTTGTTTTCTTCGCTACATGTTTTTATTCATGTGTTTCTGCCTTTTTATAGATGTAATGGTGAAGTTGAACTGGGCTCCAAAGCACTGGATGACGTTCTGTATCGAGCTCAGCTAGAATTGTTCCCTGAAGCTTTATTGGTGAGCCCAGTGTTTTTCTGCTAACTCACACCCTCTTACTGTTTACACTTATTTGCGTGCGAGAGAGACGGCATGTGATAACGACGCACATGTTGGCCTTTGGTTTTGATTCACGCTCGCCACAGTGTGCTGCGTTGTCGGTCTCTGTGTGAGACTGTGCACAATGTGTAATCCCTCTAGATTATTTACATGCTTTTCCCTCCGCTCAGTTAAGCTGTAATCCTTGAGGCTTTGGGAGCTGAGGATTGAATCTAGTAAGCTCACAGTATTACTACACAAGTAAAAGGTGTGTTCCTCTACAACAATCAAAACGCACAGCATTGGGATACACGTTAGTGAGGATGTTTTTAGATTTAGGTTAATGTTTTGAGGAAAATATAAGCTTTGTGGACTCGGTTCACTAATTCACAGAAGTATTGCCTTTTTTTTGTTTAAAGTRGAATACTCCAGGTAGCTTTTAGCTTAGCATAACACGATGACGTGCTGTAACGTTATAGACAAAAGGCACGTTGTGATCTGATCGTAATGACCTTTACCTTATTAGGCTCACTAAACTGTTACACGATCATCTGTGCAAACACCACATGTGAACTCTCAGCAGGATCAGTTTATTATGCAAAGACTTTTACATTTGATATCTGTGACCCTGGCAGCTGTGATGCACCTGCAGAAACTTTGGGATTATTGCTCAGACATTAATTCGGTCACAGTGACATATAATTGCGTGCTTCACGTGCGTCATATCAGGAGGAACTTTGGTTTTTTTTTATTTACATTTTGATGCAATCTGGCCTTCAGGCTCATCTGGGATAATCAGGAGATGAATGTATTATATAAACACGTGTTTGTCCATGCAGCGGTTGTTTTAGAGTAGATGAAGCCGTATAGGTTCTTTAAGATGCAMAGAAAGAAAAAGTAGCGTAAAAAAACATTGCTATGAAGACAGTTTTTATTTATCCATCCATTTTCTTTACCCTCTTTGTCCTTTTTGGGTGGTCACATGTCCATCAGAGGGACACATAGAGACAAATAATCGTTCACACWTTCACTTTTACAGAGGGGCAGATTAGTTGCYAATTAACCTAACAAGCATGTTTTTGCTCTGCGGGATGAAATAAGACAGTTTTCAGTCAAACTTTCCAGTGAACTGGTGYCGTTTGCCGTCCTTCCATCAACCTCTGGCATCATTTAAAATCCTAACWCGTGTTTCCTTTTTTACTAACCTTCAGGTGGGCAACGCCATCAAATCGTCACTACGTGGTGCTGCGCTGAAAAGCAACAAGGAGGGTGGACGGAGTATCCAAGTGGAGATCACGCCCACYGCCTCCAGAATCTCCCGCAACGCCGTCACCTCCCTCTCCATACGTGGTCACCGCTGGAAGAGGCACGGTACGATGCACACACAGGAGCAAAGCCACTCGGAGACCACCCCTGACAAATAAAAACGGAGAGGAAGTTGTCGAAGGATGAGGATTCTTTATTTACATTTTTTAACTTTTCGTTTGTTTTAGTAACATGTTTTGAATCAACAATTGCACATTAAAGGAGAAAACAGGTTTCCCTCCATTACTCATTCACCCATTTCACTGAGAGTCCCTGTGTTCATCAAGTGTTGTTGTCATTCTGTTCCTAAGCATGTAGATGTTTGCTAACTTTTTTATAWGTTGACCTCATTCATGTATGAAATGCATTATATGATCCATTTGTATTAGTAGAGGGACAAATCTTACAAAATATTTAAACTGCAGTTTGAATTTACTGAAAGCTCACAACCACAAAGAAATAATGCTCATTATTTATTTCCCTTTTGCTAATTTTCCATTCCCATTTTCTGTTGGTTGTGGCAATGCACAATGATGGGACATCCRTTTAGTTTAACAGTGCAGGGAATTCAAAATACCTCTGCTTTCAAAACTGAAAGCTTTTCTGTTTCTGTTAAAATAAACGAAGACGGAGAATTAGGAGAAATCAACTCTCTACATCAGGTAAATTACAGCCTTCAGCTAGTTTAATTAGAGGTTTTATTTGGAGCCTGCACCCATGGCTCCTGCTCGTTTAAGCAGTGTGACTGAGCAGTTTGCTTCTGCACAAACCTTTATGTAAYGCTCTGAGTTTAAATTAATTTCTTGTGTTAGAACAGGTGTTGATTTGTCACCATATAGCATGCATTTTGTGTTCTGCTCATTATATATTTTTAATTTATATTTTTCTGCATCACGTTTATGACTTTTTGTTTATCTTGTGTTTCTGTGGTTGTGACCATCTTCTTGTTTTTTTTTTTTTTTTAATCTGCGTGCATGAAATGCATCCATCTTTGTGTTTGTGTGTC
>NW_013952434.1:95412-108752 GCF_001266775.1 Austrofundulus limnaeus | reverse complement strand
GAGTATAGACGGAGATCCGGGTGTGGCCATCCCGGAGATCAATGTGACTGGCGTAAACGGCGACCGGATGGCTAATGGAGACTCCCTGCGGCCGCGCCATTTAGACGGCGACGCGTCGGGCGCCTCCCCTGAAGTCAGCCTAGACGCACGAAGCCACGAATCTGGGAGTCGGAGTCAGGAGGTCAGGAGGCAAAAGTCTCTGAGGCGATTGGTGGAGAATGAGGGTTCTGGGTCGGCCTCCGCAGGGAGGAGCCCGCACTAAGGTCCAGCCCCTCCTTCCCCCCGCCCCACTCACGGGGTAACCTAGGTAACCAATGTGTGGAGGCGTGATCTGAAAAGCTGCACGGTGACTTTCCTTTTAACTTTGGCGCTGGGCTCCAACACACTGGCTTGGCCTAATTGCACTCATTCCTCTCATCTGTCTATCCATTGTCACTCATTTATTCACTCTGTCCTTCGTGGCTGAAGCTTCCTCATTAACAGCAGCTCCTGAAACTCCCTAAAGCCAAATTAATCCTACAGAATCTTCATCAAATCAAAGCAATAAAAATTATCTGTAYCTACCGAATGGTTGAATCATACTGTAAAAATCTGTGATGTGAGAACACTATATGGAATTATTAGTGACGCTTTAGGTTTATAAATAAATTTTTGCATAAATATGACATGCTTTTTAGTCTTTATATATTTATAAATAACTCCCATGGCTGCTAGTGTCTAAAAGGTCCATGTGATGTGAAATTATGAGGCTTTGATGATCTGTCAGTAGTTTTTAACATTGCTCATAGAGTTCTGGGTTTGTACGCGAGTGAATGGTTCRAACACCTCGACACATTTATCCTGGGTTGCTCCTGGAAACAGGTTATTTGCGGCMGATTGGTGGCCAGGAACAAAAGAAAGATATGCAGGTCTTGAATGTAATTGTAGATAYGAGAAGTATGTGTCTCCTGAGCTGATTTTAGCAGGTTTAAACTCCATCAAGACTCTATCTGTCTGTCAGCTGTGTGCTGGTGATAGAATCAGATCAGGCTTTATTTGTGCTCTGAGTGCATGTCTTAAAGAAAGCAGGACAAATAGRCTGATAGTTCATGTTTGTCTGTTTAGAGTAAAAAAAAGAGACTATATGGTAGAAATTTGAGCTTTGCTTTCCTTCATTTCCCTTTTATGGCCTTTCCAAAGCTTAAGCTCTGAGACGCTATTCCTGCTTTCCTTTGGGACGAAACATTCCCACCTGTACCTGTAAATTCCTGGCTGTTTTCTCACAGCACTCTTCATGACTTTCATATATGCTGAACTGGAACTTCCAGTTCCCTGTCAGACGGTGAGGCATTTCTGTTGCAGTGTGAAAACGCCACCTGCTGGAGAACAAACATCCTCTGACATCCAGTCACAGTTTAATTCAAGGAAAAGATGAAAGATTTTATATTTTCTGTCGTTGAATTGACTGAACATCTGCTTCTGTTTTCATGCCTGTTTATGTGTCTGCCTCAYAGACGCAGTGGATCTGGGTTCCCCGGATGAGCTGATGGATATTTCTGAGGTGGATGAAGGAGTTTGGCCAGGTGGGATGGGGCCTGATATGACCCCTCCCACCATCACGATCAGCAACAGCACCACAACACTGAACCTGGGGGCCAAGGCCATGAAGAAGTGTCGACTCAGCGGGCGCAACAGCAAGGACAAGGAAGCGGGGCCGCTGCTAACGGGGCGGGCCGCGAGCGAGAACACGGAGCTGTCCATCAAGCGGCTCACGCTCACTTCCAGCCAGTCGGTGCCCAAGGGGGGAGCTCTCACCAGCCTGACGCGCACCGCCAGTGCCGTCTTCTCTCGTTCCTTCGAGCACGTGGCCAGCAGCAGCTCTGCTCCCACCGCCAACCACACGGCCTCCGAGGTGGGTCGCTACTCCTGCAGCCTGCAGGAAGAGGGGATGGGCTATCTGAGCCCTGCRCCGAACCACACCCAGCGCTCCCCCAGCATCAGCCTGCTGCTCGGCTCTGACCTTTGAAYTCTTTGTATGAACCCTCATCTCTGACCCTGTGACCCTGTACCTGTGACCTGAAWCTCCAAGCCATGCCAACTGCAGCTGACCACAAACAAGTGAAGAAAAACTCCGCCTGTTCTCTCCGTGACTCCATTTTCTTTAACTGTCTGTGCTGTAAACCAGCTTCATTCAAACATTAGAGCAGCTCCTCCCCCTCCCCCCTCCCCCCACCCCACAGAGTCTCATCTCAGCCTCATAGAGGAAGGTGTGAGAACACAATTATAGTCGATGTCAGGACAGGACTAAACTGTGCARCCTGTCAGGAAAAGAATGCACTTAAAACGATCAGWAAAAACTGTTTGAGAAAAGCGCTTGAAAATAATTAAACTGGCATTTGTTGCCCTGTATGGCTTTACCATACATCCATCCTTACCTTGCCCCGGTGTGTCTGAAGAAAGATGTACTGTTAGTGTGTGTGTGTGTGTGTGTGTGTGTGTGTGTTTACAAATGTTTTTAGAAAAAGGCTGCTGATTGCAACAGTGAACAAGGTGTGATTCTTTTAATCCAAACAGATTTCTACTACTTTTTTAATACTAGTAATTCCTTCCCATAGCAATACAAATAGATTATTTTCAGTATTTTTTTTCTAATTTTATTATTTGTTTTCTTTTGTTCTGGGTGGATTTATTGAACTTCTGTCTACATTTGTCAGGTGTTATAAACATGCTTTGTAAAAGAAGTTATTTTTTCTAAAATGCATAAAATAGAACCCATTTAATAATCAAGCACTCTGAAAAGAATCGGGTCTTTTGTTTACAATCACACAGTATTCTTCTCAGGATGGAGAAGCAATACTTTCCTTTCTTCTTTGCTCTTTAAGCACCTTCCTTTAATTGTCGTGTAACAAATGGCAAAGTCGCTTTACATTTTTGGGGACTGATGGGTGTGAATGATTAGTTGAGTATTAAATTTTGCACATGAAAATCAGTTGTGTTATCAACTCTGGTATTTTTGTATGAACGAGAGGTTTGACTCTCATGTTGTATTTTTTCTGGGACAAATATGCTTTGTTGCTCCATAAACTCCTTCTCAACTTTTGTATGTTTGCATCTAACCACACAAGTCTAAAAACCACGTAAATCAGTCATTTTCTTGCWTTCATTATATTTTGGTGTTTGGCAAATAGAGGCACTTTTGGGGCGACAAGGTATCTTTTATGTGTTTTAAWATACCCACCATTTCAGATATTTGTGACGTGGTTCCTGCCTCCCTTGTATATTACGCTGTCATCACGTTGYAAGACGTGGTGATAAGAAAAGAAAACCATTTGCTACAATTGATGTCCTAAATCAAGTATTCGTGCTGCTCCACATGGCAGCACTCTGTGTTTTGTAGCTGTTGAGTGTCTAGCTTGGTGCAACAATACCAATCATCTTTCGTTTATGTTGGTTTACAGTGAATGACTATTGTTGTACATCTTACTGTTAAAATGAAGTTGGTTATGTTGGCCTTTTTTTTGTCTGAAAATAACTCATCGCTATAACTTCTGGGAATAAAGTGTTTCTATATTTCAATTGTGTGTTTGATAAAGTTTTTTTTAAATCATCTGCCAGAGGGCTTTACTATGGAAACACATTTTGAACAATGAAGTTGAAAAAAAAWGATGCTCCAAGTCATAGGTATGAGWTATTTTAAAATTATGATTTAATATATAATTTTGTCAAGTCGTCTGGTCCGGAAGCACCTGTGTCCTCTGAAGTTTTGCAGGTTGTTTTTCTGACAGAAGACCTGCATTGTCATGTGCGGCCACTAGATGGCAGCAGCGACAACTTGGTGCGTTACACGTTACGTCACTTCCTTTTTCCTGTCCTTGGATCCTCGTCTGTCTGGATAAACTCATGGCTAAACTGAGTAAGGAGTCAAAACAGCGGCTGCAGCAGCTGTTCCAGTGCGGCCAGTTTGTCATTCGATGGGGTTTTATTCCAACTGTGCTGTACCTCGGTCAGTATCTGAACACATGAAAGAGAAAGATGTTTGGAGCCGAGGAGCCGCGTTAGCCAATGTCAGCTAACTAGCTTAGCCGTTAGCTTGGAATCAAAACCAATGTAATTTTCTGTTTACGAGATAAAATATTGATGTCGCAGTACAGTTTATGAATATTAACTAAACCTTTTGTGTSTTTAGTAGTGTAACAAGCTCAGTTGGTTTGAAACTGGTCAGGTGGTGTCYTCTACGTCACGTTTACTTGGTTTTAAATGAATGAACTAGCTCAGCCATGGGCCTGAACGTCCCCATTAGGTTGTGTTTAGATTGTTCCTCCTGAGATATGTCTGGAGGAGTAACGTGGCTGTGGTCAGAAGCTGTTAGTGAAACTTGAGATCTTTGCATGGCTGTGKTGTGTGCAGAACAGATGGGGAAGTTGAATCTTTTTGTGCACACCACGTACAGGTTGAACTTCTGAGGCTTCAGCATTTTGGAAACACCAGTACTCTGATGTAACATTGTCTATTTTTAAAAGCGTACTTCTCCATTTGTGGTTTATTTGTTTATGTGAAAAAAAAATAAACTCAGTCTTTTTCTTTTAAGATATGACTGTCATAGCGCTGAAAGCAACAAGTGATTTGAAAATGAGCCTCTGAATTGTTCATCTTTAAATTATTTCATTCCTGGGAAAAAGTGACACCATTTTTCAGTTTCTCATTGCAATTGGTTATTTGTTACTGAGTCAGCAAAACTCAGTGAAAGTAACACACCATTTCCTTAGAGTAATGCAAAGTTATTTTTATACTTTTAGGACTTTCCTCTTTTCCTATGAATCTGTTGCATCATTGTAAACATTGTATGAAACCAGTGATTTAAGCAGTTCGTAAAGAGGAAATGAATCTGCTGCTTACAATTTTCTGATGTTCTCAACTTTTGACCTCACCTCTGAAATCTACTGACATTGAAATTCAGACAGAGCACTGTCTCAAAACAGCTTTTTCAGCTGCAGTTCTASTAGTTTCATAAATGTTGGAAAACTATATCAACTGTTTACAATAATACATTGTTGTTTCCTAAAAGATATATTAACATGTTACAGGAAAGGTGGTCAAAGTTACTGTCAGTCAAATTTGTCTTGGTAARCAAAATTCCTGGATCAGTGTACACAACCTGCTAATTTAATTAGTAGCATATTTGGCTCTTGAAGCTGCACCCTCTGGAATTATGCATGAGGCTACGCAACAAGTTATTTTGTTGTATGTTTTTGGTGAAAGCTTTGCACACAATGAACTACAATCGGTTATTATTCAAAGAACTATGGATACTGCATCTTTACGGCAAAAGACAGGATCCACCAGCTTGTTAAAACAAGCGTAGAAAAACTGCAGCATTCTTTTGTAGTAAAGTTGAGCATTTTTGCTGTTTAGTTTGATCACCTACTGAACAAATTTAAGCAAAAGAAAAGCACAACAAAGCAGAATCTATGCTAAAATACTATGAAAGAAAGCATTATATCTGTTTTTTTTATTTGACCTCAGTTCCTAAATCCTTGCACAATTATTAAATATGATCAAACATTGTGTTAATTCATATTTGTCCCAATTTTAAGTAATGATGACATCGTCCCATCAGCTCAATTGCTGTATTATGTGTTGTTTTTATGCTGGATTTTAACGATTTCCACACTTCAATTTGGGCTTTGTTCTCTGCCACGTTTAATAAAATAAAAACTAAATTCTGTCTTGCATCATCAAAAACATTTCAAATTTGATTTTAAGATAGAAACCAGCTTTCTTATTCTTGTGCTGTTTTGTTTTGCAGGTTTCAAACGAGGAGCAGATCCAGGCATGCCTGAACCAACTCTTTTGAGGTGAGGACAAATGGGGACAGACTCACTGACAGTTTTGACAGTTTTCTTTTAGTTTTCAGTCATAATGTAGTCRTCTGTCTTTATTTTAGTTTTAATCTCATTAATGAACTTGAACTTCTAACTTCTATGCCATTTTTTTATAAAAGTCTATAGGATGAAGCAATGTAAAATCCAGACAGTTGAGTTTTTAATCTACATTTAAAAGTGAYGATTTTGGACTCATCAGATCCTCTGGCAGGCTGGTCCTGTGTGTAACGAGTAAAAGCAGAATCCTCTTCTGCTCTGTGGAGCAGCTAAAGGAGAGAGATTAGAGGATCTGAGGGGTTGTCGTGGTTCATAAACCAAAACCATCTCTTTGATAGTCTGGTACCATAAAAACCAATTAAAGATGTAAAATATCCACGTCTCCTTATTTCTGTTTCTCCCAGGTAATAACATTATTCAGCTTTAGTTTTATGAGATATTGCATTGAAAGTAGTTACAGTATGTCTTCCTAGGACAAATCAAATGTGTGTATGTTCTGACAATCTGACATTTAATAATTTGCCACAAAATCTGATCCTCTAACTTTTTGTGTTAATAAAAAGGGGGGAAAGGATTTCTTGTTTGACATGAGTTTTATTTTACTAATATTTTCAAACAAATATATCAAAATCTAAAACTGAGCACATTTGAGTGGTAAATAATCAGAACAGGACGGTTTCATAAGAGCAGAGATGCGCCTCCCTCAGCTCTGCAGGTACTTGTTCCACTCTTCTTGACAAGACTTCATAACTAATTTTCTGGTAATCAGTCATCTCTGGCTTCTGTTAAGGAGCTCAAGTTAATCCGTTAAGTGTGAAGTTGAATGTGCAGCTGGTTCAGTTTGGTATGTAGTAGGGGTGTAAGAAAATATCGATACACTGAAATATCGCAATATTTCATTTCCCGATACTGTATTGATATTCTAAAGCCCTGTATCGATTTTTAATTAAGGTTTAAAATGTCAGCCTTCTTGCCAATCGTTCATTTTTGTGTTGTAGTTCAGCCTCTGACCACTAGTTGGCAGCAGTGAGCCAGCCATTTGGCTCCTCTACCTCTTTGGCGCCAGAGAGTAAGGGTAGCATTAGCATTGTAAGTAAACATTAGCTTTTCTTTTTTTTTTCAGTAAGAGGTTTTTATTTAATAGAATTTTTGGTAAAAAAAATCGCAATATATCGCAATATATTGCCTTGCTTACAGTATCCCAATATATCGGGAYATATCGTATCGTGACCCCTCTGTTATGATATGTATCGTATCGCCAAATTCTTGCCAATACACAGCCCTAGTATGTAGTCCGTTTAAGTCCTAATTATTGTGAACTCAAGTATCTGAAGCAAAGAGGTAAAGTATCTGTTTTTAATGGTGGAAGGAATTTGAATATTTGGAAGAAAAAGATATATTTTGGAAGAAAAATTACTAATACTTGTTGAATAATTGATACCAGTGGTGTTATTGTGAGACTTGAGTATCAATTCGGGTCGTCAGCAACTCAAACTGGACTCAATATTGTGAGAAAATAGTTTGTGCAAAACTGTATTTTTTTGCCATGTGCATTAGTTTATTGTAGACTTCTACTTCAATAATTCACCTTGGCAGCCGCCCTTATGATTTAATCTACTGGAGTACACATTTATAAAGCAGATATGCATATTTGGGACAGTTTTTTTTCTTTATTATTCTTTATAATATACAAGACCTCCTAACAATGAATAAATWAGTAATGTTTAAATTTATTATTGCAAACAAAAATCGGGTTGAGAAGCTATGTTTTCAGAGAGCTTTTAAAAGTTTGAATAKTTAGGATTAAAATATCAAAAAAGACGGTTTAAGTTTGCAACATTAAARCAAAGTATTGTGAAGATAAAACTTGGAGATTTCAGGTAGTTCATTAGTGCTAATGTTTTTTTTTTTTCTGTTTTGTTTTCCTAGTTTGCTATGGGGTTGAGGACCAACTTCACGCAGCCAAYCCCTTCCTTCCATCAAGACCATGTGACATGTCTTAGAAAAGCAGGAAACAGACACCGTTTCTGATGTCTCGCTCCATAAATCACACAACCCAGTGTTGGATATGTATAAACAGATGTTAAAAAGTATAAAAAAAACACTTGTACTGAGAGTCGGGGTGTTCAGGGCTTTCTTGTCCCAGAAAATTTGTTGTTTTGTTCATGAATTTTTGATGTTCAGTTTGGATCCACTGTCCAATTCATGTTATTTTTTTTCTAATTTAAAATTCTTGATGATAAATTCTAAAAATGAGTGACACAGTGGTCCTGTTTTTAGTAAAAGTATTTTAAAGTATGTCTGTGACAAATGAGATCCTGATTTGACTCAGTCATAGATTTAACAGGGAGTTTTAAACGTGTGGTGATTTAAATGAAGAAACACTTTTTTATGCAAATATATATTTTTTATTTCAGCATACGTCTAAAATACTTGCATCAAAAAATGCAAAACGATACATTTTTTTATTTAAAAAAATAAGAATAGAAAAGGTAACTTTTTTTAAAAAAGAAAAGTTGCAAACAGCTACTTAGATTAGCTGTCATTAGAATATCAAAATCACTTCAAAGTTTAGATTCCTTTTAAATTAATCCTACAGTCATTGCTTCTCTAATAAATAACATTTAAATTTATAAATAGATTAAATAATTTGTGATGAGAAACTGGAGCCCTCAGGCTTACAGCACAGACACTTCATGAGAAGAACAAACAGCAACCTAAGTCTCATATTCCTTCACAATAAAAGCATCACATTTCTTCTCGCAGCTCACAACTAGTTTGTGGTGTTGGCGTGAGCTGCTTGATTTCTGAGCGTCTCATAKCGATAAAACGACCTTTCGCCGTCGATGAGGAAGAAGTTGAGGTAGCACAGGATGCTGTGCGCCCTCATCTTYCGGGTGAAGGCGTCCGGGTTATCGAGCTCTTTCAGCAGCTGCTGCTCCTCGCTGCTGGTCATCGCCTTGACCTGTTGGCTGCTCCTCATCTGTGGACCAGAAATTACACACTTGATACAGCATCACTGATGCTCTTATTGTGCRTTCATGTTATTTTCCTGCTCATGGATTCCGCTTTTATTTTACTTTAAAAAACAACAACACAGAGCTCAACGTTACCTGATTCCCACATTTTTTGGTTTTTATTTGTATAAATTAACAACAAAACAGAATTTTCTCGCAAATGTCCAGAGATTGCATATGCAAGCTTCCTTAAACTTGTTAMATTTTTAGCTCAAAATATTCTCTTCCAAACTGGAAACAAAGGATCTTAACTTGTAGTTTTTTCCAACATAAAACAGTAGAAACATCCARATTTAAATGTTGCTCTCAGTTTAAAACTTTTGCACAGGCTTGTTACTGCATTTAGTCTGTTTCTGATTCAAGAGACAGCTATGCATCAAACTATCAAAAATTTCCTCAGAGTTTTACAAAGTGAGTTTAGAATTGTGGCGACTTTTCGATGCGGACCTACCTTTGATTTGATCATTTGGATCAGCTTAGGGACACTGTCCCTGACCCCCGTCACTATGGAGTTGTTGGGGTACTCCTTGTCAACGTGCTTCAGGAGAACCATGTAGGTGAGCAGACCCTTAGCCAGCATCTGAAGACAGGCCTCCTGGTCAACAGAGAGAACATTAAAAATAAAATAAATAAACAATCCTCCACTTTATCCAGTTAATGCAGAGTGAACAGTACCTTTTCGAAGTTGGAGCGGCAGTTATTGGGGAACGAGTGGTGCATGTGTTCTTCCAGTGAGATGTATTCCACAACGCCTTGAAATTCTTTATTAAACTGACAACAGAAGAAAAGATCACATGAACTTGACATCCAGGTTTTTGATTGAATACTTAATTTTTAAGGAAATCGTCTGCCACGTTTCAAACTTTCAGACTGACTCCACGAAGAGTTCTAGCTGCTTTGATCAAACCTTGATAATTTGTCACATTTACAGATCTATTTCCTGAAGTTTTCATTGAAATTTCTGCATTTCATCATGAGATATTTTGCTAACAGATAAAGGAGATTGACTCCAAGAAAAATGCTGAAATTTTAAGCAAAGACCTCATCAAATATTTAGAACCTGGAGTATTTGTTAGTTTTAAGCAGGAATTACTTCCAAGCAAATTTCTATAAGCCCTTTTTTATGTGTTCTAAAGCAGTGTTTCCCAAAGTTGGGGTCGGGACCCAAAGTGGGGGTCCCAAAACATCAAGGTGGGGTCCTGAAAAGATTTTCTGAATTAATTACATTTTTTTTGCCTTAGTTGTTACAAAGGAGTGAGGTTAGTAAATTTAAAATGGATAAATGTAGTATAAAAATAGTGTTACTATGCCCATGTTTTGTTGACCTGATACAAATGTTTATCATCCAAACATGGTTGGGGGCACAGGTCTCTGCTACTGTTATTTTGTGGGTCAAAAGCTGAAAAGTTTGGGAACCACTGTTCTAAAGTTAGTTGGTTGTGGCAGCAATCTTCAATTAACCCCAAAAGTATCAGTTATAGACAGATATCCTATAAATATGTCCTGAAAGTTTCAATAAAATCCAGTGCTTCATGAGATATTTGGCCAAAGACAAACTCAATTAAAAATAGATCAATAAATTAAGAATCAAATATAAATGTCTCACCTCTTCCTTGTGGCGTTTAGTCTGTGTAATGGCCTGATTCCAGATTTTGAAAATGTTCRAACTTCCCTGCAGGTTACGGGTGTCCTCGCCCTCCTCACCTGAGCCTTGCACATCTGTGGTGCGGTTGGTGCGCACACCTTCCAGCGGCGCGCCGGACGCGCTCAGCTGCAGCGCAGCGAGAGTCGCAGCCAGGAGCATGCGCAGAGCTGAGTATGTGTGAAAGGGACAGTTGGTTGAATGAATGAGAAAAAAAGTTACACAACTAAAATAAAAGGAAGCTTTATAGAGGAACTACTGAGTGACTTACTGTGTTTGGAGGGCATGATGCTGCTGGGAAGGACCGGCCGAGGTTCTGCTGATGCTTTGGGGCTGACRGAGCTGAAGGACGTGCCTCTCTCTGAGGTGCCTCCTCGTTTTATACACAGAGAAGGGATTTCCCAACCATCAGGGTTCCCTGCTACGTCATCAAACTGGTCTGTGCAGGCCTCCTGGAGGTTCCCTCTGCTGATGATGATGATGATGATGGTGATGATGTCCACCAGACAAATTATTTTTTGTCAGCATTATTGTAAAGATGTTAAATTAGATTATTCGTTTCTAACACTGTGACAGAACTGAGAAAAATCCCTCAGATATTTTCAGCCCCCTTCATTTTAATGGGAAATCCGCTTCAAACCAAACATTTGCATAGTTTTCCAATAACTTGTGCTGAGTGAAAATATAAACACGTTCTTCCCCTCTGAAAGCAAGAGTATGTCAAATATGTTTTTATATTGTCATAAATTCTAAGGCAGATTTTTATATATTATCATTATTACCTGCTTTYCCCTTTTCTGACAGGCTATAATGTTTTATTTATTTGTATTTTAATGGTGTTTTTGAATGTCAGCAAAATATCTCATGAACGACTGGACGAACTTTAACAAAACCTGCAGAAAATCAGTCAGGCGTGCATCCACAGCATCAAAATCTTTTTAATGACTGCAGTTTAATTATTTATCTTTTTTGTCTGTCTGTTAGCAAAATGTCTTACAAATGTCTGAACAGATTTTAATGATATTGTCAGGAAATAATCACCAGGGGTCTACAACTGATTCACTTTTGGAGCCAGTCAAGTTCAAGATGGCTGCCAACTGGTCTTGGAAAAAAAATGGCTGTGATTCGGCTACTTTTACAGATGTGGAGCTAAAGTTTGGTGTGGTATGAGCTGATTGTTATTATCAAYGGATAATCTGAGCTTAAAATCTCTGCAGATCACATAATATTTAGGTTGTACAAAAACTGCTCAACTCATTTCCCCATTTAGATGATTTTAGTTTTGTTGGGTGATGTGCATTCCTGTAAAACATGACAGGATTTTAAATGTTTGACTGTTGACAAGTTTAAAGCACCTTCAGTTTGTCCTCAGAGTATTTACAACATTCACTCACTGTGGTTCACCTTCACCGCATTCAAATTTGGAAATAGYGGACTTTACTTCCGCTCTAAGAATAAGCTCAAACAGCTGAACAAGTGTTTCCCCTTTTTTTTGTCAGAACTATTTTTTGGTTCTGTCATTTATTTTAAGACATGCACAGAGATTTTTAATTATTTAAAAGAAAAAATAATAGGTACAGTTTCGCCAGCGTCACAAATATTCCTCTGAAATTCAAACTTTAACCCAAAAAAAACTCAGATTGAAATTTTTTTTTGAATGATTAACATTAGATGCAGTTTAAATYAACTCAAACAGCAAACTGATAAGATTAAGCATTAAAGCAAATACAACCAACTACATTTAGATATTTATTGCTACTTTACGGCTTGAATAAATGCATTTTAACTAAAGATTTTGGTGGAATGTTATGCTTAAAACTCCATGTCATCATCCATTTAATAAGACTTAATTAGAAGATGAAAAATTTCCTTTTAGACAAGGCAACTTTTACGATAAAAAGAGACATCAATGCCCTTTTCTCCAAATAAAGTTTGTCCAAAGCCTGCTGGAATATTAAAGTAAAGTTAAAAATGAAACAATGCAACACATTCTATATAAATAATTAAGTTGTCTGTTACATTTTTACATTAAATAACTTCAATTGTATTGTTAGAACAAAAAACCTTGTCTGTGCAAACCCCCTTTATTAAAGTGTAAGAATGAATTATGGAGGCCTAAAGGTGTCCTTTTTAAATGTATGGAAATCCACTAAAAACATTAATTATACTGAGATACATCCCGGTTTATTATCTGAACAAACAAAAAACAGCCGTTTGTTGGATATTTAATCATGACTCATTAAGTTTGATCTAATGAACAACCCTGATTACTTAACCTTTGTTTTTTTTTTTAAAACAAACCATTGTTCTCAAAATGACTTGTGCTAATTTTGTTAAATGTCTGATTCCAGTAACTCGTGAYGTCATACGTTTGTAATAACGCACTYTCTATTTTTGTCTTTTCACAACAACTCATTGTCAACTCATTGTAGACCACACAGTGTGGGTGGACGGTAAATTAATGAAGCGTTAAATCAATTATTAGTGCAAACTAAATGATGTTTCATTGTCTTAAGAGAACAGCTACAATAGCTTGTCCTAAATATTCACTTCCATATGTTTTAGCTCTTGGTTCTGTCAGGGTGGGATCAGGTTATTTTTTGCCTAGCACACATGCATACACAACAAAATGTGTGTGACTCTCACTGTCACTTTCAYGCTCGCTGACTCAGCATCACGTCAATTTAAAAATGCTTAAAAATGGATTTAAGAGATAAATTTCCTTTTTTAGGATTCCTGTGAAAGGGTAGTGAGGGTCTGCTGGGAACGTCTGGCGGMGTCCCCTGTGAGACGGAGCTTCAACTCCCATCTCCGGCAGAACTT
>NW_013952434.1:85898-93371 GCF_001266775.1 Austrofundulus limnaeus | reverse complement strand
TAAAAAAATTGTTTTGCATCTGACCAAAGCTAGATGTAGCAGAAATAGTCGTTCTGTTGGATGTTGCTTCAGTTAAAACACGTCAGTTCAAGGCATTAAATATTTTAACATTTTTTCTCCTTTCTGCTGCCTTTCATTTTATTTTATTATTAGTTTTTTTAATTAAATGAATAAAAAGATAAAGCAAATAAGTTTAATCCTTTCACAATAAAAGCAAAACTTTGAATGACACTCGACAACTTGCACCTCCTACCCCCAGGTTCGGTTTGCATTCTTCTGATTTGACCTGATATTCTGCGGTTATTYCATAACCCTTAGTTGTAATGATATAATTTGATGTTTGTCCTCGGTTGCGGATAGAAAACTTGCACAACAAGATTAATTTTATCCCACATAACCAGCTGTTGATTCTGTTTGTCTTTTTTGTGAACGGCAAAGCTCCGGACTATAACCTTTTCATAGTTTTAATGGTGCATTACACCTTTTTTTTTCTTCCTCGTGTATTGTGCCGCATCTCCTGACTGGTGTATTTTAGAAACTCTAGGAACCACAAGTAAACCTGCAGTCTAGGATTTTAAAATGCTATTCTAAACTTGACAGAGGGTCAACATTAAGAACCTAAAACAGCAGCATTTTGGATCAGTTAAAAAKGTTGGGACATGGTTTTAGACACCCAGATAACAAATAATCACAAAAGTCCAGCCTAGAATCACTGTCTTCTAATTGCAAAAAACTAGAGTCATCATCCACAAATTAAAAAATAATAATAATTTCTCCCTCGTTGAGATTATAGTAAACTCTTGAAATTGGTCAGAAAAAAAAAAAGACTCTGAGGATGTTGTAAGATGGGGTTTGGGTTTTGATCGGGGACTGTTTTGGTGCTTCCACTGGGCAGTTTGAGTTTTCCCTACAAGGACTCAGCTTGTGGGGCAAAAAGTGTTTGAGGGAAAGTTCTATTTATATTCACTGATAAAATCCCAAACACAGTTTGTGGTTTCATTCTTACTTTGACATTTTTTATTTTATTTTATTTATTTATTTTTAATTTGATTTTTTTAAGTAACTCCACAAACTTCTTACAAAATAACACTTGCTTTAGAATAACCCATTTAACCAAAAGGGTCTGTACAGTTTTTAAATTGACATTTTCTACCTCCTCAGGATTCTCATGAAATTTATTTTAGCTACATTTTTTTTATCACGGTGTCATAAACGGTTTCTATCAAACTCTGACAACTTAAAAAAATGATTATTTTGTCTGATTTTAAATCTGTCATGAGTTCTGCCCGTGTTATTTCACAGAAACTGGATGAGTGTATGGTGCTTTCACAAGAAAAACCTTGAGTTGCAGCTTTTTGAGCCATGCTGTTAATACTGGAACTGGAAGCACAGTTTCCTTCTGTTGATAAAAAAAAATCCAGTGAAATGATTTAAAGTTTCAGAGACATCCCGTGGGGTTGCTTCCTTTTTTTTCTTTGCAGGTTTGTTTTCATGTCTTGGCAAGYACTACAAAATGATCCAACTGATGAAACAGCCCTGCAAGGCAAAAAGGGGTCTAAAATTCAAGAAACCTGCAGGCTTTCAGACTTTGTTTGAACCTACAGTCATCAAAATGTCAAAGCGAGGATCAAATGGAAATCTTAAAACTTTCATACTACAAATCAAACAATTAGGAAATGTAAAATATCTGAAGAAAAACACAAAATGATCACTAACAAAAGTGAATGAAAGAAGACAAAATGAGTATTATAGAAAAGTAAAACTGTTGGTGAAGAAAGAACAAAAACTGAGACAAATAACCACAGATGAGGAGAAAAATGAAATAAAACATCAAACATGAGAACCATAAATAATTCAATCCTTTAAATTTAATAATAAAAATACAATACARTTAGAAAAACCAACACAGAGTAAAGCAACAAAAAATCACAAGTAATGAATCGATGTAAACAGCAGCAAAATGACAAAGTGCTCAAAAAAGCAATAAACATTGACAACCCAACACAGAAATCAGCTTTACACATCGAATATCAGTGGTTTTACAGTTCCACACATGAACTTCAGTCTTTACATTCATCAAATATTAGACGGTTCAGCAATCTGACACAAACTCCCATCATGACCTCTATGAGTCAAACGACTTAAACACGCAACAATATTTGTCTCAAAGACAGATGTGCACCAGATTCAAGAAACAAATGACAGATAAAACTTTCCTCCATAAGGTGGCCTGGCTGAGACGTTGATCGGGGGGACACTGCGGTTAGACCCTACCCTAATGTCGGAGAGAAACGTCTTCAACCCAACAACTAAGTGGAAGAAAATGGACAGAATGTAGTTTTAAAAGCCTGCTTCAATAAGTTGGACCAGATTATGAATTTAATGATTCATTTCTAGTACCAGGACTCCACGTAAAGTTTTAAATGAATTTGTCTCATTTTGTATGCATGAGGTGGCACCAGGGTGAAGGGAATCCAGTTTGGCAAAAATGCTTGCAAGTTCAATATTTTAATAAGAATTTGGTTTTTTTTTTCAAGGGGAATTCACCCACCCACCCCCACCACAGGAGAAAAAGACTGACTTTATTCTTAAGTGTCTCTTTTCAGACTAACCCCGATTCCAAACCCTGGAAAATCAAACCGAGGCTCTAAATGAAGTAAGATCCTGTTTTGAATAAGTGAAACTTTGGGGAAGTTTAGTTCCCTGCTGCATATGCTGGCGTAATTAACAGGCTGAACAAAGAGGAATGTCTGTTTCTGACTAATGTGGTTAACCTCTCAAAGTTCGGGTGGAAGTCGAGGTACTCCCACTGTTCTGATGCAAAAATGCTGAAATTCCAAAATGAAGGCAAAGCAGACTTGAACGTTTAAGTTTCGTCACAGGTTTTATTTATTTTTATTTTTTGCTTTGTTTTTATAGAGGTAGAATGAAAAAAAATCTTCTCTTTTAGGACTTGGTGTAAAAGGACAAATTGGCCCTCTTGTAGGCACAAGAACTTGTGGCGGCCAGCTTCAGGTCGACTCCGAATATCCAACCAAATGTTTCGTGCTCTCTCTCTAAAAGCAGTCTGAGAAATAAATATACTGTTACATTTTATACATGATGAAGAAACAGAAATTCTTTCTGTGAGGATTAAAACTTCTTAACTTCCACCTGCTCCAGGTATTTCGTGCATCAGAGTCTGGATATGAAGAAGGCCATGTGACATGATGTACTGCAGACTGCAGTTCAATCTTTTTACCACAAGGTGGCAGTCAAACTGGTGTTTTGATTAGAGACAATTTGTTCTCAGAGAGGGAACATCCTGATTCAAAAAGGATGGAGAGGTTTGCTTTAACTCTTCCTCACTGCAGTTATAATTGACTCTCACAATATCCAAATACCTCGAGGGTCTTGGTTTTTGGTAAAATGTTAATATAAAGCGAAGGATGGTGAATGTATGAAGTATTTTTTTTCCACATATACAGCGGGTAAAATAAGTATTGAACACGTCAACATTTTTCTCAGTAAATATATTACTAGAGGTGCTAATGACATGAAATTTTCACCAGATGTTGGTAACAACCCAAGTGATCCAAACATACAAAGAAATCAAAGAATGGCACAGGGAAAAAGTATTGAACACGCTTACTGAAATTTATCTAATATTTTGTRCAAAAGCCTTTGTTGTCAATGACAGCTTCAAGACGCCTCCTGTATGGAGAAACTAGTGGCATGCATTGCTCAGGTGTGATTTTGGCCCATTCTTCCACAAACAGTCTTCAAATCTTGAAGGTTTCGTGGACCTCTTCTATGAACTCTGATCTTTAGTTCTTTCCATAGATTTTCTGTTGGATTCAGGTCAGGTGATTGGCTGGGCCATTCCAGCAGCTTTAGTTTCTTTCTCTGAAACCAACTGAGAGTTTCCTTGACTTTGTGTTTGGGCTCATTGTCTTGCTGAAATGTCCAGCCACGTTTCATCTTCATCATCCTGGTAGATGGAAGCAGATTTTTATCAAGAATGTCTCTGTACATTTTTCCATTCATCCTTCCTTCAATTATTTGAAGTTTGCCAGTACCATATGCTGAAAAACAGCCCCACACCATGATGTTCCCACCTCCAAACTTCACTGTTGGTATGGTGTTTTTGGGCTGATGTGCAGTGCCATTTGACCTCCAAACATGATGTGTATTCTGGCATCCAAACAGTTCAATGTTGGTCTCATCTGACCAGACTATGTTCTCCCAGTATTTCACAGGCTTGTCTAAATGTTGTGCAGCAAACTTTAAAGGAGCTTCAGCATGCTGTTTCTTCAGCAGTGGAGTCTTGCGTGGTGAGCGTGCATACAGGCCATGGTGGTTCAGTGCATTACTTATTGTTTTCTTTGAAACAATCGTACCTGCTAATTCCAGGTCTTTCTGAAGCTCTCCACAAGTGGTCCTTGGCTCTTGGACAACTCTTCTGATAATTCTTTTCACTCCTCTGTCAGAAATCTTGCGAGGAGCACCTGGTCGTGGTCGGTTTATGGTGAAATAATGTTCTTTCCACTTCTGAATTATGGCCCCAACAGTGCTCACTGGAACMTTCAGAAGTTTAGAAATTCTTCTGTAACCGATGCCATCATTATGCTTTGCAACAATAAGGTTGTGAAGGTCTTGAGAGAGCTCTTTACTTTTACCCATCATCAGATGGTTCTTGTGTGATACCTGACCATCATTTGGGACTGAACCAGCTGATATTAACTTGCACTGACAAGGGGCAGGGTTGTTTTCTAATTACTGAGAGAGTTCAGCTGGTGTCTTGGCTTTCCATGTCTTTTTATACCTCCCTTTCTTCATGTGTTCAATACTTTTTCCCTGTGCCATTCCACATTATTACAAATAACTTCATTTCTGGACATTTATGGTTTGATTTCTTTGTATGTATGGATCACTTGGGTTGTTACCGACATCTGGTGAAAATTTCACATCATTAGCACCTCTAGTAATATATTTACTGAGAAAAATGATGACGTGTTCAATACTTATTTTACCCGCTGTATGTCAGCATCATCCTGTTTGTTTCAACAACTTAGGTATATTGGGGGAGGGGGGTTAAATGGCTAGACAAGCTAAAGATAGTTCAAAAAACCTACGTGGTGTAAAAAAAATATGACAAGACCAGAAATGGAAGGCCTTAAGAAAGGTGGGAGTCAGTGTGAGAAGACAAACTTTTTGTTGTAATCACTGACTGAGCTGATGTGGACTGACGGGTCAGGGAACATGGTTAAACATAGCCCCGTCAGGTGAGTTTTTCAGGAAATACAGCACATTTACATTTAAAAACAACAGCCGTTTTGGCTGATTCGTGTTTTAGTTCACGTCCTTCTGTCTGTTAGCCAAATATCCCCTCACCCACTTTACAAATTCTAATGAAACGTGTTCAAGATGGCTGCCACAGTCAACAATCCTTTAAAAAAAGGTTTATAACTCAGTTTTGCAGATATTGAGTTAAAATGAGTTGTTCTAACAGCTGAGACTGAGCCCCGATGAGCACTAACAGATGGCACAAGATCTTTGTTTAAAATGTTATCTTCAACTATTTGAAATCAACTCTGTCTGTTAGCAAAATATCTCATCAACCATCCCACGGATTTTATTGAAACTTTTGGGAATTAATTATCGCAAATATAGCTACGACTGAATCAGTTTTTGGAGCCATGCCAATTCAAGATGGCTGCCGCAGGCAACTACATATAGAAAACACAAAAACAGTTATAATTCCATTAATTTTACAGATATTGAGCTGGAATTTGTCGTGGTAGTAGCTGAGAGGTATTCACAACACATTTTGAGTGTGGCATCCTGCAGTATTGCATCGAGTTTGTTCTTTGTTATATTTTAACCAAAGTGACTTCAGTTGTTTTACTCAAATGTATTTAACTGTGGAAGGCAATATGCATTCCTTTAAAGAATGATGGGACTTATAAATGTTTTATCGTGTAATGACATAAAATATCTGTTTTTCTTTTCTCCTCCTGTCTTCTCTTCTGTCTGTCACTGCTCTCGCGCCTTTTCCATCCCACGTYTCATTTCCTCTCTCTCCGGTCGTCTTCATCCTCCCCTGCTGTTTGTTCCTTTTTTTTTTCCTCTTCAGGTCACTGTGTTCCTTGCCTTTCTTTTGACACCCCCTTCTTCTTCGTGTCCGTCTCTCCTCCATAAGTGAGGAGAGGAATTGTATCTCTGCTCAGTTCACCACGGGCTCTCTTCAATATTTAATCAAGAGTGCATTTGTTTGAAGAGAGCTCTGAATATGTGCGAGACTGAGATAAAAAGACACGTCTGACCAATGCGTGTTTGACTTCTGTATTTGTATGCAGAGGAGGTAGAGGAACAGATAGCAATGAGGGAATATTTGTGCATGTGGTGACAACTGATGAAAAGCCGTCCCCATATGGTAAATCGTATATCTCTTCTCTGCCTTTCTTTATTCCAGCCTTCCCTTATGATCCATTCTTCTCCCACTCTGCCTCATCACATAACCATCATGTTCTATATATGCTGCTGTGTGCTATTTGCATGTTTTTTTTCCTCAAAGGCTCTGCTCCTATCATGTTTATTTGATTGTGCTGTGTGTGCACATGTGACTGTGCGCGCCGCTATTGTGGGCCGGTTTCAATGTGGTCCCCAAGGAGCACCAAGCAGCATATTTCATCATCATCCAGACACAAAAAGACCAAAGTTCCCTGCTCGTCTTTTGCTTCTTCAGCAATTTTACTGCATTAGAGGCAGTATTTTCCTCACTTCCCCTGATTTTTTTTTCTCTCACTTTCAGGTCCCTCACTTGGACTCCTAGGTGTAGTTGGTTTGAAATAGGATTATATTATAGGATTTATAGGATGATATTTAGTTGAAATCTTTAGAAATAAGGTATTGTTGACTGGTTCTGAGCAGTTAATATTTTACCTGTTGTAGATGGTCTTTTTGAACAACCTCAGTTTGGACCAATTAAGCCAGAGAGGCCCAAAGTGGGGACCGTGGGCCGGCCCACCAACAGTTGCCAAAGTTACAAGGTTGTGACCTGTTACCCTATTTAGAAACAGTGTTTCCATTGGTCAAATGACCGTATAACTCCCTGTTAATCTGCGCTCCCTTGTTAACATTGTCTCTTTTAAGAAACACCTAAAAACTCACTTTTTTACTCAAGCTTTTACCTAACCATTCACCACTAATAGCAGCCTTCCCCCTTTAGTATTATTGAACATACGACATAATTTTGTCTTCCCCCTTCTCTCTGTTTTTGTATTAGTGTATATATGGCATAACCCCCCCCCTATTTTATTCAACAATTTTTCTTATGATTTGTACAGTCTTGCATACATAACACTCGTCTTTTGTCATGCTCTGCCTCGACCGTGTGTCTGAGTTACAATTTAGAATTAATTCTTTTTGTTTTGATGTTTCATTATGTTGTTTATGTTTTTTTGTATATTTAGCATAAATTTCACCACCCGT
>NW_013952434.1:83859-85572 GCF_001266775.1 Austrofundulus limnaeus | reverse complement strand
CCCAGAAATGAAAAATATTTCAGTAATGCCAGTGCGCTTCTCTTTATTTAAAATAATAATAATAATAATAATAATAATAGTAATAATAATAACTTTATTTATAAAGTGCTTTCAGACAAAGTGCTAAAACAGTAGCAAAAGATTAAAGCAGAACAACAGATCAAATGCAATAAATAAAATAAAACATTAAAACACATAAGACAGAGTGAACAATTGAGTCTTTAACTTTGCTTTAAAAAACTCCATATGTCCTGATGGAGATTGTTCCACAGAGAAGGGGCTCAAAAGGAGATCACCAATAGTTTTTCTTCTGGCTTTTGTTGATGATTTACAGCACCTTGTGAATATATTTCAGTGAAAGGTGCTTTAAAAAAACTTTACATTCTTACTTACTATATAAAGGGCTTTATGGAGGTAGTTTTCATTCATGGTGCTGACTTTATCTTTTATATATTAAGATTAAACATGAAACATGAAGTAACAACAAGATATATGCAGCTTAGTTTTAACCACACATGTAGATTTGCACACTTTATAAGGCCACAAAAACTCATATTTTATCAGTTTATAAAATGTCCCATGAGCCTTTGCTACTTGAGAGTATGGCAGACTTTCTCAAAGTGTGCAGATTAAAACAGAAGAGGGCCTTTGCACTGGCTGCTAGCTTAATCGTTAAAAGTAAAGGACTTTACTTAAAAATATTTGTATTTCATGTWTTATRTTACTGCATTTGGCCCACAGCCCCGGATAGATTTTCATTTAGGCCCTCTCGGGGGAAAATGTTTGGGCACCCCTGATCTACACTTTCTATGGCATAAAACACAGATTTCTGATTAACCACGTAATGCAAAGTTTAGACCATAGCAATGTAGATTTTTAGGAAATTAGTTATTTTAAGAAGACAACAATTTATTTTGGTCTTGGCTCTGATCAAACTTGCCATTTCAGTCAAAAATAAACTATTTTTCCAACCAAGAGCTATCTACAACAGGTAAGATATTAATTGTTTAAGACTACTTTTTAAAGAGCTTAAACTATCCCTTTAATGAAGCTAGTGATCATAAAGCCAGACAGCTGAGATGTGTTGGGTTGTGAAAATAAGTATTTTTTGCCTTGAAGCTCTGCATACACTTTACATGCTTAAAGAAGCTGAAGGACGAGGAAAGTCCCACCAAATATGTCAGCTTTAAAACAGGTTTTAGTATTTATACATGCAAACCTCTCCTCCAGCACAGAGATCATTATATAGCTGCTTGTTGTCGTCCTCTGAATCTCAGGGAAGCTTTCTGAGTCACAGTCTGAAATAAGGAGCTGCGTCAGTTTACAGTAACTTTGCATCGGTGTAACACAGGCCTCTCCAAGCACCAGAAAAGAGGTGGGTATTTTAATTTTTAATATTTTTTGTCATTATGCAAAACATTTTCCCTGTCATTTTAAAGTAAAAACATTTTAATGTGTCTTGGCTGCTTTGCATCTTTCTGATGGTATTTTYACCCTGAGGTATGAGGAACTTTACAGACTCCATCAGCTGCTATCAGCACTGTAAACAAACACAACTCTTTAAATTTTAATGAAACTTACAGCACGTTATCGTTAGATGTACATCAAGGGATCAACTTTTAGAGGCAAACATGTTCAAACAAACAAACAAAAAACACTATAATTCAGTCAATTTGATCTTTATTGGCCTAAAACGTGGCATATATATATATA
>NW_013952434.1:81860-83671 GCF_001266775.1 Austrofundulus limnaeus | reverse complement strand
TATATACACACGTTTGTGTGTGTGTATTTCAGCAACTTCGACTTTTTCAACTATTTAGCTTTTTTGGCCATTTTTTTCTCTTTGAAAATGAGTGGAGCTGTCTCCAACATCCTTTAAACTTTTTTACACCTTTACTTTGGTTCTGCTTTTTTGTGCTCATTTCAGTCTTCACTGGGGTCTTCTCTCCCTAATTTTCGCTTTTTTCCTGTTATTTCAGCTGTCTTTTTCTCCTTTCTTCTGTTCTACTGCTAATTTCAGCGTCTTTGTGTTTTTTCTGCTAATTTAAGCCATTTTCTGCCTTTGAAGCCACTTTTAGCGAACTTCAGCTGATTTTAGCATTTTTCTACAAACCACCTTTTTACAATAATTTCAGCATTTTCAGCAAATGGATGCTTTATTCTTTTAGCTAATTTCAGTTTCTCTGCTACTTTTTAAAGCAATTTTCAGCTCATTTCAGATTTCTTTAGCTATTTTATCACAAATTACAACTTTTTGTACTTTTATTGTTTTTCCTGCTAATCTGAGTCTTTTAAACAGACTTTTACCATCTATCTAAATCCAACTTGTTTCAGCTACATTTCTGCTCTGTTCAGCTTTTTCAACACGTCAGCTCTTCAAACTGAACTCACATCAATTGTTTAGTTATTAAACATTTTCAACAATCTTTCAGCAAYAAGCCTGCATTCTTGCAGGAAATGCAATTTCTCAGGTTTTGGATTATCTTATCTACAAAAACATACGTATTGTTTGTTTTTCTTTCAACATGTAAAGCTCAATAGTTTTTATTTATAAAAATTATTTTAAAATGGCTTGTTTAAAAGAAGTTTGAATGTGATGCGACGGTGCTTGTTACTTTCACCCTCCTGTCTGTGTCAGACACTGCCTATAGCATTAACTCGGGTTTATTCAGAAGTTTCAGAACATGACACCACATGATGCCATCAAATGAAATCAGGCTTTTTAGCTTCAGATTGCTTCACTGGAAGAAAGTCAAAGTAATGTCTGCAGGAAACATCCCAGATTTGGTAAGCGAGGCTTTCTGCTGTGATGCTTTTATGTTTAAATCACTAAATTTGGACTATATAAATGTTTTTTTGTTTGTTTTTTTTGCGTGTGTTTTTCAGCTGCCAAACGCTGTAGCTCTCGCTCACCACTACTGGTGTCGGTGTAATCTGGCTGAGTCCTGGGGAAAAAGAGGGCCAATTATCCCAGATTACAAACCCATGGAGAAACCAAAATTCGATGCTCGACTTTATCCAAGTGAACCCGCTGAACTCAGACTGAACTCTGCTCGACTTGTACGTCTCGTAGGGGTTTTAGCCCCGCAGATCCTTTCATATTCTAAATGAATTCTCTTTCATATCGTGTCCGGGCCAATTCTTTGATAAAAACTAATCAGCGTGTGCACCGACTTCCTAATCAGACTGCATCGTTTTTTAAGACGTGTAGTGAATTTGCTCATTCACTGACTGCTCATAAATCCACAAAGATAAAGATAACAAGTGGTTTAATTAAAACGTAACAAAACTGGCAATAAAACTGAAATCTTATAAAACTGAAAATTATATGTTTTTATTATTTATTGTCAGTTTTATCTATGGATATCTATGGATTTTAATGAAACTCATAATGTAATTACTGGATGTATGTCTACAATTAATTAACTTTTGGATTTAGTCCAATTCAAGATGGCCGCCACAAGCTATCTTAGCACACATGTAATTCTTCCGCAGTAGTGAACCAAAGAAGTGCAATGGACACTTTTTATTGTTTATTTTATTGTTGCAGGACCAAAAAAAAAAAAAAAAAAA
>NW_013952434.1:79686-80955 GCF_001266775.1 Austrofundulus limnaeus | reverse complement strand
ATCATAACCTAATCTAAACACTTTGAAATTGGCCTCTGTTGGTGTGAGAACCTACCGTTTCCAACACTCCCACTTCAGCACGTCTTCACAACAATGCTTTGGGGGATGGGTGCTTCGTGGGGCAGGAGCTCATGAGGTTTGTCATGTTTAAGCATCTCCACATGGCTACCACAGATTTTGCACAACCCCTTTTTAAGAAATAATACAGTTTTTTATTTGAGAAGTATTTTTTTTCCCCAGAAACAATAGGAAAAAAGAAAAGGCACATTTWATCCATCAGACTAATTGCACTCATTTGGCATAACAAAGATCTGAAAGCCTAACAGCTTCCTATCTGTTTCAATTTACATGCGATGTATTTTCACACTCAGAAAAAAAGAGATTAGCTGCGCATGAAAAAGAACATCCAATTGTAAGTATTTTCTCTGGTAATGTCTATTTATTTGATAGGCACTAATATATTGTTTGCCATTGCTAGTTATTAATGGTAAAAAAAAGCTTAAAATATCTCAATCTTAATKTCTAATTTAGTGTTTTAGTATTTTAAAGTAGGTTTAGGATTACTGTTGTTATTTTCAAACAAGCAGAAAAAAAATKAAAGACATGCAAGGGTCTCCAAACACTGGGTCACAGGCCAGCACTGGCCTATGGATCATTTGGTTCTGGGCCGCACAGGAATTATAAAAACTTCCCTTTAAAAAAATCTCAAAAAAYATTTTTAGAAATGAGTCTGAATGAAGGAAGCTCTAAATTGTACCTCAGGGTGAGTGAGAGAGTGAATGGTTGTTTGTCTTTTCTGTCCACACATGTCCCTTTATATAGACTTCCTGCTCTTGACTCAGTTAATTTCCACGAATTACCAAACCTTCTCGCCAACCCTCACAAAAATGATTAAAAAATTACAAATTAATCAACACAGTCAGCCTGTTGCATAATGGCAAGATCAAATAAATTTGGGCAAACATGAAGCAGATTTTCACCTGAAGTTTTCAACATAAAACATACCCAAACCTTGTAACATTTAAGTGTTAATTAATGATGAGACATAATGGAATTTGAAGTGGACCATATACAGCGGGTAAAATAATTATTGAACACGTCACCATTTTTCTCAGTAAATATATTACTAGAGGTGCTAATGACATGAAATTTTCACCAGATGTTGGTAACAACCCAAGTGATCCATACATACAAAGAACTAAACCATAAATGCCCAGAAAAGAAGTTACTTGTAATAATGTGGAATGGCACAGGGAAAAAGTATTGAAC
>NW_013952434.1:67375-77684 GCF_001266775.1 Austrofundulus limnaeus | reverse complement strand
TCCCTCCCCCAAACATGGTCACCTTTTGTGTGTTTGTGGAAAAATATGAGATTTGCAGGCGGAAGAACCCGTTCAGTGTCAAAGTGATTAATAGTTGGCTGTATTCAGCTTTGACCATGAGTCAATGAATGAAAGGTGGAAGTGATGCAATGTCTGTGTACCTGTAAACCCCCGCTCCCCTCCCCTCCCCTCCCTCGGCAGCACGCGCGCGCGCACACACGCCAACCTGGTGRTAGTAGGCTTGGGTGGAGCAGCGGCGTCGCGTGCTGCGGAATACGCGCTCTCCACGCAGCGGCTCGTTAAAGACCGTGCGGCGCGCAGGTTGGTTGTGGCTGCAGTAGATGCGGGTCGAGCGAGGGCGCGTGCGGCGGTGCGCCTCGTGAGGGCACAGTGAGAACACCGGGAGGGGGAAAGGCAAAGGCGAGCTCGAGGACACTCAGAGGAGGAGAGGAGGAGGTGAGCCATGGAGGACTCGGAGCCCGCAGAGGACGGCTTGCTCGCGGGTTTGCGGTGGAACAGGAGCGCGCGAGACCAAGCGCAGCTCAAACACAAAATCCGGGACCTGCCGGGGCTGCTGAAGCACGGGCTGCACCTGCGGAAGAAGAGCGTGAGTATTTCAACCCGTCCTTCCGTGTTGGTGGGTGTTTGATTAAACCCGAACAGCGCTTTATCTGCTTGACACTTTGTACTCTGAGGCCGTTTCGTAACCTCGTCACGACTCAGGTGTTTCCTTTTTTTATTTTCTTCAAACAATGCTGTCGCAGTGGCAACCTGCGTTTTTCTTAAATGTGAACAACTGGTGTGTTTGTGTTTGTGTGTGTGTTACGTGCACAATGACCAGCAGAGGTGTTGGACACCATACCTTTACAGTCCTGTAGGCAAGCCCCCCACCCCCGCCCCCAACAAGACACCTACACTGAGAATTAGGACGTAATTAATTTTTTCATAAGTGCAGTTTTTATTTTTGCAATTTAAATGCATTGCAAACCATAACATAAAGCATATCCTGAAATCTATTAAGTGGTGCAGTTTAGTTTTCCCGATGTGTTGAGGTGCAGTTTTAAAATGCGGGTACGCGCTCAATGTAAACAAAGCACTCGGGTGAATCTGCACTGGCCATAGTCCATAAACAAACATGCTGGAATCAGACAAGTRGATTTCAGAGAAGCTGTGCAGGTGGAAGGACAGGAGAACCAGCTGCTAAACATGAAACAAAAGACAAGTTTGATTAAAACAACTAAGTGTTAAAAACAGGCGGTGGAGCACCGTAACGACAGAGCTCATACAAACATATGTGGCTTTTGTGAAACGATTTCTAGAGCAACGGTTCTGAATTATTTTCTGTCATGTCCCAATTTTTTTCCCAAGCTCCTGTGCATCATCTTTTATAGATATTTTTATTTTCTCCAGTAAATCTAACAAATGTGCTATTTGTCAAACAAGCATATTTCTGCTGAGCAAGTGTCCTTTAGGACCTTTGATTCCCCCCCCCCCTTTTAAAAACTGGTCAACACACTTAGCGTGCCTCCATGTTGGGGAAAAACACCTGACAAGCCGAAAGGCTGTTTTAAGTGTCGTCTCTGCTCTTCTTTCTCAGATGAAGCCGCTTCGATACAAATCCCACATTCCCATAGTGGGAATCCACGAGGCAGCGAGCCAGGACTTCCTGTCCCAAAGGAGCCAGATGTGCTAAAAATATGCAACATTTCTGGTGTAAAATCCACAGAGAGCTGCTTGTGTCACGTTACATTTGCTTATTTGAAGTGATTGATGCTTGAATGGGCAGCAGATTGAGGCCACTCTGTGTTCTGCTGGTAACATGATCGAATTATCTGCTTGGAATAAATCACAGATATTATATCTTAAAACAAACGTCCAGAGGAGGAAAAACAACAAGATTAATAAACACTGAAAACAGCTCCGTGAATAAAAAGTTGAGCATATTTTTCATAGCATCTGAGCAACAAAAGGTAGTTAAGATTAAATTAATTTCTTTGTACTTTCTCCATAWGTTTTGGGATTGTGCAGATGAGTGCAATGAGGCGCAGGTTAAGTAGTGCGAAGGTATGGCTGCTTTGTGCAAACTGGTCTCCAGACGCTGGTAGTTGGCTATGCTTCACTTGGCTAACACACAAAAACAGTTATATAAAGTTAAAAAAAGAGGAAAGATATAGCGGAAATAACTGGCTGTGACTTTTTAAGTTACATAACCCTAATAAAAGTTCAAACATATTTTGCAGCAGCTTATTTTTCAAACAAAGTAATATAAGCGGATTTAACAACACTTTTACACAACTTGAGAGTCCGACTCCTATGCATGTATCATGTCTGTTCGTTAAAAGCACAAAGCTTATGATATAAGCAGCGTCTCACGTTACCTCTTGCGCTTCATAGCTGTTTGCATGCAGCGCACTGACTGAATCAAAACAGCGTTTTGTTGCAGAAAGCCATCGCTTTCCCAGCCTCCAGCCGTCTCATGTTGGAGAGTCCTGTTTCAGATTAATCTCTGTTGTGACTTGCTTTGGTAGACAGTTTTTTAAGTCCTGATTGGCTGCAGTGYGAAAGGCACATTAAGGATTTGCTAAAACTTGAGTTTTGAACTTTTACGACGCTTGCCAAGGCGCTTCGCCTTCCCGTTGAGCTGGATGGCTCAAAGCAAGAAAAACCCGGTTAACTTTCTTTCCTCGTTCCTCAGATTTCAGCTTGGTTAGGTGTCGGATTTAAAAGTTAATGGTCTGACAGTTTTTCCTGAAAAAAAATCTCATGCTGATATATGATAGATTATATTACAGGTTAAATAATAACAMATCCTTCAATGTGGGGAAATGTAAGAATGTGAAGGATTAACATGTCCACAGCATGATGAGCTGAGCTGAGAGAGAGAATTTTATTCTACTGACATCCTCAAGACCAGAGGTGGGCAAGTTAAATGATGGGAGGGGCCACAATTTTTTATTGGCACTACCAGAAGGCCACATAGCGCTGCACACTTACACAAATRTAACAAAACTGCCATTTTAAAAATGYTTSTATATATATGTTTATTAAACCAACATACAGTGGAATAACTTCACATATTTCATACTCAAATGCACGTATAACATTTGCACCCTTTAATAAAYATGAATACAAACCGTTTGAAGCAAACAAAATACCATAAGGCACCTTGAGTGTAAACTCCTGGTAAAAAGGTTGCTGTTTATTTATTTGCAACATCAGTRAACCTCTCATATTTAGCTTTGTGCAACATGTTGTAGTGACAACTTCTATTAAAATCCTTCACAGCAGACAGCGTCTCTAAGCAGACTAAACACWGRTTTGCSTTGAAATTCTGTGAAGATATTCTACCCCACCCCATCAAAAAAACTGTCTAAGCTTTGAGTGCATTTTTCAAGTACAAAAAAATAAATATAGCTCTTCATTGTGGCCCAGATGAAAGTCAYCCACAGGCCGAATGTGGCCTGTGAACCATCAGTTGCCCATCCCTGCTCAACACTAACTAAATAACTAATAAAATTAAGAAAATATAATCTTTTTTAATGGAAAATACTGAAATAATCAGTCTAAATGTGGTTTGAATCTCTCTTTGAGGATAGTGTTGAAAACAGAAAAACGTTAAATTCATTTGATTTTTTTAAAACCCTCAAATTGTAGTAGCAGAAGTCAGCATATAAACTCATATTTTTCCAAGTAAAACATYACATTTGAACTTACTGAAAGGTTTACATCAGTTAATGAAAAACAAAAATATTAATAAAACCACTAACGACATTTAAAACCATAGCTGCACTTTTTAAATATCAAGTAAATGTGGTTGTTTTGTTGATGAGCCTCTGTGTGTGTATGATTTGTTCCAGTCATTACCCACCGTCTTAATATTTCTGCTCACCCCCGTGTCTCCAGAATAGCTGTGACTCATCAAGGCATTGACACTATCTTTTGATGTGGCAACACTAAAGTGTTTGTAGCACATTTTGCTGGGGTTGAACCCCTTGATAGATCATCCCATGGACGYTTGATTGGATTGAATCTGAGGAGATTAACAGATGAGTTAACCCCTGCATTGTTTTTGTCATATTTCTGAATTCAGAGCAAGCTGATGCGATGGGACTGAGAAGTGCGTGTTCTGCAAAAGCACTTTGAGGGTTATAAAAGTCAAAGTAATGTGCACAATTATGGCAGAACCAAATGTTTACTGGAAGAACCATCATTGCGAGGATATAATCAGAGTAATTCATTCCACCTCCAGACAGTTCAGAGGTTTTAGTTGATCTTTGAAAATATTTTTCCTTTTATAAAACTCAAGTTAGACACTCGGATTGAGATAMACTTGTTTATGTTTGTAGTCCTCCATCTAACGTTTCTTAATCTCGCCCCTTTTATCTCTGAAGGATTAACAGCAGTTAACAGCTTTAGTGACTGAAGAGGCAGATCAGAACACTGCAATTAACAAATCTCTACTCACAAACTTTAAACAGGTCCTCTGTTTAAAGTAGTTYTTGTTTAAAGCATTTGTTCAGCCACCAGCAGACGACACGGGTTTGAAATTTACATACATCCAATCACGTGTGCAAGCAAAATTCAAATCCTGTGACCACTACTTTCCAAATCGTTCTTGTGAGTTAAAGCTTAAATAGAAACCGAGACATGCAAGCAAACTTATTCACTGTGTAACTTTGTAAAAATGTAATATTGATTGTTTTAGGTCATCTGATGATATTCTTAAAAAAAAACTCACAGTGAGAGTTTGGCATATTTTTCCAGAAGATTATTTAATTTCCCCCAAGATCATCCAATTTTTGCAAGAACGATGCAGCAAAACGGCAGATTTGGATGCATGTTTGTGTGTCGCCCATTGACATTTTTCATCTGTAACTTAGTTATAGACAGAYGAAAGATCAAAGGAAAGATAACAGGACAAGTGTGGGGTGGAAATGATTCAAACTCATTACTCTGAGATGCATGAAGGTCAGACATTATCACATTTAAAGCTGGCAAGGTGGTGATTGGATGGAAAAGTTGCAGAATGTTGTAGGCAATGATGCAACAAAGAGATACACAAWTTTTAAATTTGTAATTATTATTTGAATATAATTTAAATGCACTAATGAAACTGTGTTGTGTTTGAGGGAATTTACAAAAACTAATTCTGGAAAAGTTGGGATGTGTGAGATATTTGCAAATCTCCAAAAACTCATTATTACATAAATTCTAAATAAAATTCCCCCTCAAAATGTACAAATTCTTAAGTCTGAATTTATGCTTACTGTGTTCCAGTGTGAAGAAAATATGGGATTATGAAAATTGCAAATCATTGGATTCTGTTTTTATTTATGTTTTACACATCTCACTTTTTTTCAGAATTAAGGTTTAATTTCCTAATAATGAATTTGTGGYACAGGAAAAGAAAAGGGCAGGTGCTTGCTTTGACAAACACTGATGGGTATTGTATCCTATAGATTTATTAAAACTGTTATTGTGGATATCGGTGCTTGATTACTGTCCAGACAGTTTAATCTCAGATTGCTTCGTTAACTCCTAATATCAGCAGCAAAATGAGGTAGATGAAAAGTTGTGCTGGTGAGTTTTCTAAGTTTTTCTGAGTGTCTGTCTGCCCGTAAGTCCTCACTGAGCTCCAGGTCTTCTGATGTCTCCATTTTGACTACATGGATGGATGCGAGGAGGAGTTGACAGGAGCTTAGCTTGGATAGGGTTTGCGAGATCGAGCTTGCCAAGCATACCTCGCTCCCTCTCTTAACTGTGCTCAGCAATCTCATCTGGGAGTAATCCATTTCTCACAGATAATGACCTCGCCACTCCTCCTCTGTCTCGCTCCCTGTATACGCACTTTAAAGTCATCACACAGATAAGCGTGTCAGCATGTGCTCTGTCTTTTACACTCGCCACTGCTGCTTCTACAAAAAAAAAAAAAGGTTGTCTTATAGGGAAGCGTGCCTCTGCCTAAGACGTGAAGCACAAACGACGCAGAGGAGCACAGCAGCAGTAATCCATCTTGATGTGCGATACTGTAAGAATGAAACACATCCGCTGACGGAGTAAGACTCGAGTGCGGAAGATGATGATGATGACGGGGAAAGAGACTCGTCAGAAGATGCGCGCTAACCAGAAAAAGAGACAAAGAGATTTTGAGACAAGATATGATGTCAAAGGGAAAAGAAGGGGGGCGACRGAGAGACAGCGTGACAAAGATAGTTCAATTTTTTTTATCCTTTAGTCTTTGTGCTTGAATGACTGGTGTGCTCTACTTAACCCCCAKCCCAAACCAGAGCACTGACATTTTACACATCAAAAAGTCAAATCTGACTTATTTGTTGTTGATGTGTAATATGGATTAATTTTGATTATTGTCTTTATTTAATGATTTTTTTTGTTTGTTTTCACATTATGTAAGTAAACTCATAGTTTTTGTTTCAGTTTGACACAAACACAAATATAACATGTAACAACCTTAAATGCTAAAAAGCCACAGAGAGCTGCATAGATCAGAGATCAGACATTGTTAATGGTGAAGAAAACACAATTCACATCAAACCAAGTGACGAATCAAGGAGATCATTATGTGGCAGAGCTCATCAGTCTGTTCTTTGTAAAGCACTGTGCTCCCAGATTAGTGGTATTTGTTTTGCCTTTGCAAATTTACATTCACGGCAACAACATCCAATACAAACGCTTGACAGCAGCTTCAGAGTTAAGAACAAATCATGACAAAACCAACAGGTTTTGTGTCACTTATGTTCAGCCACAAACACGCCTGAGAACGCTGTCATGTGTAAACTCAGTTCAAGATGTGAATATCAACAAATTTAAAGTAAACAATCTTTTGCTTGACCTAATTAGTTCTTGCCATGTAGCTTTTATTAACTGCAATTATTCTTGGTCTTATCATTTATTCTGAAATCGGTTTTTTCACAATTTTTTTTTTTCCCCCGAGGGTGGATTAATGTCACCGTCTTGCTTGAGTATAGCAGGCTAAGAAGTAGCTGAAGGATTTCTGGAGGTTTCTGTTCTTTGCTCGCAGAAGCTCGTGTGATAAATTCACTGCACGTGCATTATTAATGATGAGAAACGTCTCACAAAAAGCCTTTTTTTTTGCACGGATTAAACAAACTACACGCTTTGCATTTATTTGAGAGTCTTAGAGGTGCTGGCGTTATTTTTGTGCGTCGCCAACACGTGTCCCTCTTCAAGCTTTATGCGTTTGAGTTTATCCAGATGAGGTAAGCTAACTTCCTTCTTTAGGTGAGCAGTTATTGAGTGGGAGCAGGATCCATGTACTCRTTTATCTCTCAGCTTGAAAGCAAAAAAAAGTATGTAGGATTTCCCATAATTGTGACAAAATGAAGAGTATCTGAGCTGTGAAGTATTTGCCTTGAGAAGGTGTGTGTGTGTGTGTGTGTGTGTGTGTGTCTGTGTGTGGGACATCCCCCTTGATGGTGTCATCTCTGTAATGAGGATCACCCACACTGTTCTACATCTCTCTAATCATCTCTCTATTTCATTTTCCTACAAGTCCAATCCTTAGCCGAGTTATTTCTCTCCCCTCGCCGTCTTTGTCTTTCTCGCTCTTCCATCCCTCACAATTGTAATTAAAATGATCTCTCTGCTTCTCGCTGCCTCATCTCTTCTCCTCTCCATCTGTCATTCTCATACCCACTKTCATGTATTCATTCATTGACTGCTGTGAATCGTTCAGCCTTCCTCTCTCCTTCTTCCTTTTACACTTCCGGCTCATTTGTATTCTTTTTCTTTTCCCCCTCTACATTCATCATTTATGGTTGCTTCTCATTTGCTTGCTCTTTTTATTTGAATCTCTTGTTGTCATTTGGTTATGATATGATACAGTAGAGCTGGGCGGTATGACCCAAATTTTATATCACGGCATTTTCAACAATTACACCGGTTTCACGGTATTTGATGTTTATTTTTCTTACAGCTCAGCTGATAATAAAATGTACAAACTTTGCTTATTGACTTTTTTCTTTTACTGTACTTCTGTATCACTGTTTCCCTCCTTTTGTCTTTTCTTCTTTGCCTGGTTGTAGACAGTAATCATGAATTTAGGTCCGATCATGAAGGGTTGAGAAAAAAATCCTTATCTGGTCTATCGTTGTGTGTTAATAAAACTTAAAAGGACGACTCACCTTGCACACCAGTCAACTCTGCTACACTACAAAACTACTTCCCCCCGGGCTTTTCACAGTAGAAGCACRCTAGAGTCTCCATGCAATAACGTCTCCATTATAACGTAGCGCATTAAATCTAACCGTGCACGACACTGAAGAGTTGTTTACTACATTCAGCAATGGTGAAAACGGGATGTTTTTTTTTACGTCAGACCATATAAACGGCTGAAACACACCACCCGCCACCAGTTGTTCAAACAATAACGTTAGCATGCTAATGCGCTTAGCGGTGCTGCAACGAAATGTGTCCCCAGGGAAACAGTTCCCTGGTGGCCGCGACGAAATGTTCCACACGTGTTCAGGCTATTTACACCGGTATTCAGAAAAGTCATATAATAAAAATAAAAACCGGTTTTCGGTGCAAAACAGTATACCGCCCAGCACTATGATGCAGCTGAAAGAAGGTATCAGAAGACCGAAGACCTTCCTTTAGCTAAATGCCTGTTCTCAGGGCTCAGGCTACAGACTACGAAACCATGCAGCTCGCAAATAAGTGGCGCAAGAATTCACTCCTCTCTATGCTAAAGAGTAAAAAGGAGGGAGACCTGAAGAAAATAGACAGGCAAATTAAAATGATCAACCTCATTTAAATGTATTGTATGATTAATTGATTTATTGCTTATCRGGACCGCTTCTTTCCTTGAGTTCATAGATCAGTTTCACTCCCGTTCCCAGAGCTTCTTGTGTTTTTTCAGTAAATGTTGGCAACAGCAACCTAATGCTCCACAGTTTGAATGTCTATTTGACGTTCTCTCTTATTCATCAATCATCCTTTATTGTTCTTGTTTCTTGTGCTCGAGCTAGTTAGACCAGAGAAAAATGTTAAAATTGTCTCCCTGATTTAGCTCAATTTGCACAAATCTTGCACATTTTTTTATTAATATTATTTTTAGAGTCTTTTTATTCAGAACTCTATTTTAACATTCTGCAATCTTTGTATCCCAGTAAGAATTGACAGGCTAAAGAAATTGGAGTGCTCAATTTTATTTTAGCTGCAGAATAAATTGACTTTTTTTTAGTGTGTGTGAATTAGATCAGTCTGTGAGCAAATGTTTCATTGGATCTGGCAGAATCTGTCTGACTTTTCTCCAGTGCAATCATATTTTCACTTGGCCTTTCCACTGTCAGGAGTCAGGACAATCACAACGGTAATCTAATCTGGGGTGGGCTTGGTGCAATGACTGTAAAGGTCTGTTTCACAGAAGCACCTTTATAAGCAATATTGCCTCTGCTGCTTTTATGCGGAACACCCTTTTGTTTCTACTATGGTGTCTGTGAACTACACCAGATATCTTCTTTTGAAAAGAAGAAACAAATATGTTTTAGTCAATATAAGTCAATCCACCTGCAACCAGAAACAGATACTACAGGACTTTTAGTTTTAGTTTCATATTTCCACTCACTCTACTTTTTTTTTTGGTCAAAACTGCAGCTCATTTATTAATTCTTTTGTTTAAGACTGATTTGTTTTAAGTGGATGTTCTGATGCAGTGTTTCCTAAAAGAAACTACAAATACTTTACTGTACCAGTAAGGGGTTTGTTTTTAATAATTCTTCTGTATTTGTACAGTTCTTTTAACATAGACATTGATATTCTGTCACATGCTTTCAGGCTTACTGGTTTAATCCYGATAAGGAAGGTGTCTCATTTCCTGTGACTGCTAGATTAAGTAGCTTTAGATAAGAAGCTGACAAGCATGGTGCTTTATGGAAAGTGAAAAGTGGAAATGTAATAAATCTGGAATCCCTGTATGACACGCTGGTGATTTAGATGTGTCACAATAAAGAATGTTAAAATGTAAACATGTGAACGGCTTCTTCAGTCTTGTCCTGTTTGTCACTCTAAAACACGTGTCAAAGTCGAGGCCCACGGGCCAAATCTGACCCTCATTGACATTTTGACCAGCCCTATAGGTGATACTCTAAATGTCAAAAATAGTTTTATGGTTTCTCTTTTTGTTTCTGTATTTGCTACATTCTTCTCATGACGGTTGGCCAACGTTCGGCCCGTCCATTCAAGTCAAGTTCAAAATTTTCATTAATCTTTGGTTTTGGTGTGGGAAGAGCATCAGAAAATCTACTTTATCTTTTTCCATATTCTCATC
>NW_013952434.1:59561-66332 GCF_001266775.1 Austrofundulus limnaeus | reverse complement strand
GCATTATATAATCCTGTTTTCACTGTATATTTTTATTTTATTTTATTTCAGTGCCATTATGGACACCCAGCTGTAATCTGTAAAAAATTTCAAATTGTTAAATAAAAAAATAGCACAATAAATTTAACACGTGTTTATAAACTGTTACAATCATCTTGAAGGATAAATTTAATTTTTTAGAAAAAAGGTCAAACATTTAAAAGTTTTAAATTCAGTAGCAGAGTAGAAAATATGTTTGTTTATAAAAACACTGTTGCCTTCCTTTGTAAGTATATAAAAATAACTGCAGGCAGTGCCATATCCCCTTTCTTCAAACTATCACTTTTAATCTGTTTTAACTCCAGAGTGTCAGCCCAGTGAAAACACTAATTTTGCAGCTCTGGCACCATAATAATCCATGAAGATTAAGAGCCTATTTCCTGATAGGGGAGGTAAAAGAATGGAGGATACACCTGGGGCAAAGGCTGCTTGTCGCAACCGTAAAAGGATTTATTACGGTTTTCCTTTAAGACGTGATAATTTTACTTGGATTAGCATTTTCTGGTCTTGTTTGCTGATTTTATTTTACTGATAAAACCTGTGGCTGCTCATGTTTTTGTGAAGTAAAAGTGAGCAGCTGCTCTCGTTGAGTTTGGTGAAAGTCCGTCACAGTGACAGGTACACATGAAGGTGTGCGTTCGCTGTGGTTATGACTGATGTGCGCTCAAACAAAACACTTTCAGAGGGATGAAAACGAGTCTTTCTCCTCYCAGAGCCATGTTTGTTCAGCGTGTTTACTCTGTGCGCGTCGCTTCGCGTGGGTCAGCTCTGACGGCTTGTGTGTTTGTTTCAACAGCAATCACCTGACACCATACCTGGACCGAGCTCTGGATCTGCCGTTCACAAGGTAAGGAGGCAAACGCACCCACATCAGCACATATAGGTGATGTCATCCCTTCAGTTTAGCTGCGACTCAAAATGTGGTGTTTGTTTATTCATACACAGATGACACCATTGGGATATTACCTCGGGCTTTTTCTAAGCTAGTTTCACTTCCTTCTCACACGGGCTTATTTTGTCATTCATCACTGTAATTTGGTTTGGGAACTATTTTAAGTATTGCACTCAGGAAAAAGCCAGAGGGCTTAAATATCTCATAAGCTTTATTTTGTTTTATCACCAAAGGTTCAGGGTAAAGAAATAAAAACTAAACTAAAGAAACTGAGAGCTCAGGCAAACATTTTTTTTGCATGAAAGTGTATTTGCTTCTTTTGTGCCAAATATTTGCGATTTTCTTGGATTTAAATTTGTAAAACTTTATCTTTTAGCACCAAACACATGAAGATGATTGGAAATATGTACCTTAATCTGTATTTTTTACCCGGCTGATGCAGGTTTCATCACTCTCTAAAATTAATAAATTATAATGTTTAGGTGTTTTATTCACAATAAGAATATAGATCAGTTGCAGTGATGTTGACCCAGCTTAACACTGATTGAGATGAAATCTGAAAGTAAGTTTTTAGGCCGTCTTGTTGCCTCCTACATGTAGCACCACTACATGCTGGCTGTGATGACAGTAACTCAGCAAATGTGCTGTGCCATGCTGTCATGTTCTTTGGAGAGGAAGGACGTTTTTCTTGTTCAAACAGAAGCGTTTCTGCTATTTCTAATTTTACAGTCGTGACCTTTAACATGGGACATGCTAACTGAAGCTTGTAGAAGCTGAAAGGGAAATCTTATTTATCTTTTTGTAAAGTCTTTGAGCATTGCATGATGTGAACCTTGGATGAACTTGTTGGGATAGCCATAAAATTGGCAAATGTTTTGCATGTTTTCCCACTTGTGAATATTATTTCTTAGTGTAGACTGAAACTGTCCAGATTGTTAGCAATGAGCTTAGGACCCTATTCAGATTAAATGGCAGTAGCATCAYCTTTAACATCAGTGCTGAGGTCTTTCCTCTTCTTCACATTGTATTAACCAGTGTTGAATAAAGTACCTCAAAGTGATACTTGAGTAAAAGTATAAGTATCTTATCATAAAAATACTTTGGTATAAGTTAAGATCTTCTCTAAAAATATTACTTTAAATGTCTTAAAGTATCAGAATTTCTGACACAAAATCTACTTAAGTATTAAAAGTAAAAGTACTGAGTAAAAGTGAGCAGTTAAATTTTCCAAAATGACATTTATTGGGAGGTGACTTCTCCAAAAAATATTTTGATGATTGGTTGTGTACAACCTAATATGGTGTCAGTATGGTATATATTTATACTTTTCACCCAACCACAATTAAATTCACTCTATCTAGGAGACCCAATTTATCAGGATAGTATTTTTTAAAGTAATAACAGCTCAGAATAAAATAGGTGTAACAACATTCTACTTCTTACCTTTTTTAAAAAACGTAGAGAGTAGAAAGTACAGATAATTGTGCAAAAATGTAATGACTAAAAGTAAAAAGTACGCTGAAAAATAATTACTTAAATAAAGTACAGATAAGCAAAATTTCTACTTAAGTACAGTAACAAAGTATTTGTAGTTACTTTACAACTCTGGTATTATCACATGCCTGAATCTTTCAGGGTGACAAAACTTGTGCTTTTGTTGAGGCATTCACGTTTGCAGATGATAAACTTATTATAAACCACTTAGAAATCCTATGAAGGCAGCGACAGTGTTTTAAAAACACAACTTTAGGATTTTGGCTTAGTGTTGTTAAATAATATCACAATAAAATAGTTTTACCTAAATGTAGCATCTGCATTTTTTTAAGCTTGTACAAAAGAGAACCAATGTTTTCCTTATTTCTGCCTACATTCTTACTATGACATCATGATTTGTAAGCTGTGGATGTGGAGCCTATCTATGAAGAAGTCTCTGTTTTTTAGGATAAAGTAGACAATATACATAGAGAACAAGCAGCCATGTAAACAACTTAATTGAAATACAATTCTGTTTACAGTGGCAGGACTATTTTAGAGGCAGGTCAATATTTCATTCCTCAGGGGTAAAGAACTGTCCTCGGGATCTGGTCACTGTCAGCTGCATGTAACCACATAGGGTCACCGCTGTTTTATATTTACTGGAAATCAATACAGAAACAATAAGTTTTTTTTAAAGTAATTTTTATACAATAAGTCAGATTTTTACCTCTCTGATTTGGAAATATTAATTCTAGCTTGGTTTTGTTTTTGCTTGTTTCAGTCATGTTCGCAGAGTTTTCCCTGTGCTGGCCGGGCCGTGAGGAACGCCTTCCTCTCTCATGGACCGTACCCGGCTAAAGACAAGATACACCTGGCCAGAATCATACGGTACGCTCGTCTCTTCCCGTTGGCTGGATCGATGAGTCCAGTGAAGCGTTCGCACTAACTCACCAGCCGCTGTTGTGCCCCACTTTCATTGGCCAGTCAGGTTGTTTGAGCAAGATGGTGAATAAAAGTGGTCATGGATCGCATGCACTTGAATGGCTTAAACTATACATGTAGAACATCCAGGTGCATGAAATAAAAATACACTAAAATATGTATACTACTGTCATTATGCACACAGTTTATTTGACGGTGGAGCAGATGGAAAGTGTTTAGTGCTTCTGAGGAAAAGGCTTCCAGACAAGCGATGAATAATCAATGGTTATCGACTAATAAAAGACGAGCTTTGTGGGCAAAGAAGCATGCCCGCACATCATGCCATTGTGTGGCCTGGCTTCTGTGCTGAAAATGTGCAAATGTGTGTGTATTTTACCAGGCGGAGCTATGTGGGAGTGGAGCTGGTGCAGTGGCTGTGTGAGCAGTGTGTGTACGTGCGCTGTCGGACCACTGCTGTGCGCGTCTGGCAGGTGCTCCTGGAGCTGGGAGTCCTGCTGTCTGGTAAAACACACSCACACGCGCTCACACACCAACACRCCCGTAGCTAGGACTGTGCTTTAAAATTTATAGCCTCCTTCCAGCGACATCAGCATCTCTAAAGATACAAGAGCTCTACTTGGGTTATTTCCAGCAGAACAGAGAGCTTCATTTATTGCCTCGTTCACCTGCTCTGCACATGAACTTGTTTTTAATTTTAATTTAGACTTGAACACAAACTGGGAATTGATGCACCGCTTACCCAAACTCTATCTTCAGTAATTCCTTTATTATTTATGTGTAAGCATGTTAACAGTGCTTTAGTTCAGACCGAAACATCTGAGAGCCTGTTTTCAGTTTTTTTTTTTTTTTTTTTTTGAAGATGAACCTTCATGCCTGGGTGCATTCATCACCCTGATGAATCAATCCAGATTAAACTGTGGGAGCTGAGGTCTTGTTTCTGTTACTAATAACTGCTGCTTTTTATTTGTCAGTGTTTAGCAGAATTATTCATGAGAATCCACATGAATCCTGCTTAGTTCCACATATTACACACTGGTGTTTCTCAAGAAACCTCACAGGTTTCAACTTCTTTTACATAAAAAATATGCATTTTGTCAAATCAGTCACAGATATGACACATACACTTSTTTTTAAATAAGTACTCAATTTTAGCATTTTGTAGGATGACTAATAAACCAAAACTGGTTATATCACGTTATAATTTGTTAGGTGTAATTTAAATAATGATTAAGATGTTGTGGTTTTCACTTTGTTTCTCTTTGCCATTTGTCTAAATTTAAAACTTGTAAAAATTTACTCCAWTGTAAGTCTCTAACTGTATCCAGAAGTGTAACGTTGATATTTTTGTAACATTCTTTTAAAKTTGGGAATAGAATACTTTTGTAAATAAAACAAGTAATTTGACAATAAATTAAGTTTKTGATATGTGTTTTAGTACTTCATATGTTTTGCGAACAGGCTGACCTTTTATGTGAATAAATCACATTTTTATGAGTTTTGTAGAGCTAACGTGCAAATTCGTTAACATTTTGGCTCACTCAAATTGTTTAGTACTAATGAATAAGAACTCTATTGTTTTATATTAAGATGTACTCACTTTCCTTTTTGTTGTTTGTGTATTTGTCCCCCCCCCACCCCCAGTGGACCAGCGGGTGGTGTTTTCAGACTCCAATTCTTATTACCAGTTCAGTTTTGAGGAGTGCGACTCCGCCTCCTGTGAGTTTCGCTCCAATGAGGGGGAGTGGCCAGAAGCTGTTAAGCTCCTCCTACAACTTGCTCCATATGTCCAGTTTCGCTCCGGTGGTGGGGCCAATAGCCCGTAAGTAGTAAAGGTTGTCCTTGTTGTTAAAGTTTTTTTTTTTATCAGAGGCTTCGGAGCTCGTCTGCTCTGCTAAAGTTTGTGTAAAGTTTCAAAATATAAAAGCTGAAGTGATAGACATTCAGTTTAGATTTATGATTGATGATGATGAGGGCATTTATGTTTGATTTATGGTTAAGGAAGGAAAAGTGGGAATCCTAAAAGTGTGCCTCTCTGTCCCTGCAACATCTTACACCCTACAAAAGATCCTCCTCAAATCCCAGCGAGAAACCTAATCTCTGCTCAGTGCTTCAAATCCTCAGTCTCCTTGGAGACATTTATTTACAGGCACACACCCACACATCTATAGAAAAAGGGCATCTATACACAAAAAGTGACTCATGATGTGATCAGTCACATACATGAAATGATCTTCAAGACGCTCATCTACACTGAGTGGTGTCATCCAGAGTTCCTGCTTTTGCTGCTCCTGTGTGTGGGGTTCCTGCTGAGGCTGAGACTGAACTCAATCTGTCACTCAGAGAAACCGAGTGAGATCTGTGTGTGTGTGTGTGTGCAGGGGTAATGAAAAATGAAGCACATGGAGAGTAAATGAACAGAACGTGTCTATGGATTCTACTGTATGTCACTTTCCACCAGTTAAAGTGACATATAAAGCTGCAGATATGCAGCTTTATATTTATTATTGGAGCTAACAGTTACAYGTGAGGGGTTTCATTCCAGTGATTGTGAAAGTTTGCAGGGATCAGACTGAGTGCTCCCCTCCATGATCTGCTGAACTTACAAACTACTTGTGTTTTGACAACAGCTATATAAGTACAGTCCATTTACCATTTACAACATAAAGCTGAAAGCAGCTGAATTTACATGACAACAAATGCGGAATATATGTTTACAATTTGTTTTATGGAAATAAATGAAAATATGCATGTCATCCTTAAAACTCTTAATTAGTATTGTTTGTAATAGACATTGGCTCTGTCATTTTTCTTTAAATAATCTTAAACACTGCTACCAAAGTTTCTGTTYACATCAAAAATATTGTTTTTATTTTGTCAGATGAATCTTTAGAGCTTGGTTTTATCTAGTTCAGCCAAAACAAGAAAATGTTTCATCTTCTGCTGTGCTTCTATTTCCATTAAAGGCGCAATATCATGTAAAATCAACTTTTTTTGAGTTTTATATCATGTTATAATGTTATACTCTCATAACAAAACATGCCCGAAGCCTTGCTTTGACTCATTCATGCATTTTTGAGAAATCCTGCAGCGTTTTTAGGGAGACAGGCTGAGGAGCAAAATGACAGGTGGGGACCAGAAACGTCCCTGGGACGTGTCTTTAAGCTGAACTTCCTCATGGTGGAGCACACCTCCCCAAGTACCCCTAGCTGCAGACTGCGGATTAGGATACTAGACGGGGTCAGACATCCAATGGGTGTGGCCATGGCTTGTAGGGAAGTTTAATAGGAGGCTTAAAAAATTGGGCGTGGTTAATTTTAGTATTTAGCATCTGGGGTTGGTTAATTTTAGAGTTGAGGGCGGGGTCAGACGTCCATCCCGGCCTGTTATCCGACCCCGCCCCATGCCGCGGTCTGCAGCCAAGG
>NW_013952434.1:43854-59480 GCF_001266775.1 Austrofundulus limnaeus | reverse complement strand
ACACACACACACACACACACACACACACACACACACCCCCACACACACACACACACACACTGAATGGGATGGGACAGAAGCAGAAGGTGGTTCTTAAAGAGACAGAGGCCAATTTCAAGGTGTTTAGAAGAGGAAGTGATGAGAAGATAAGTTTTAATTTCTATTTAAATGTAAAAACAGCATTTTAATAACAGCTWAACGTGAAATAGATACTTTATTATGATATAGTATTTAAATACATGCCTGAGAAACACATAATATTGCCCCCTTAAGAGTTGAACCTATAAGGTACATTTTAGAGGAACTGTATGAAGAAATCAATAAATAATTAATGTTAGASGATGTCAACACAAGTGCAGTCAGTCAACGTTACTGCATTACTTTATTTAAATCTGACATTTTTTTTAAAACCGTAAATCACTTTACGGTTTTACACTTACACTTATCACTTAGTTGCTAATACTGGTTTTTTTGTATTGGATTTTTTTCTATACACAGAACATACTGTCATTTATAAATAAGTTCCTTTCCAGTTTAAGCAAATATCACTTTGTTTAATACAATGCACTGTAAAAACACAGCCCCTCCATCCATCCATCCATCCATTTTCTGTACACGCTTCTTCCTTTTCAGGGTCGCGTGGGTCACTGGTGCCCATATCCAGCAGTCACAGTGCGAGGGGTACACCCTGGACAGGTCGCAAGTCCATCACAGGAAAAACACAGAACACAGCCCCATATACAGTATATTGAGTATAATAAATTACCCAGTACATACTGTATGCAGTTTGGTTTAGTAGTATTTGGCAATAGTTGGCAATCATTCTGTCAGCTCTCCTGTCTTTGAATTACAGYGCTCCCTGCTTTGTGCAGGAGGAGCAGAATCGCCGAAAGCTAAAATATGATACCTTTGCTCGGGAGGAGGAAATGTTCCCGCTTGCTTTGCATAGTGATCTGGTCCTCGACAATTCATTGCCTGCCCTATTTTAAATGAGAGGCCGAAAAGTCAGACTCTGCAGAATACTGCTGGAGCCTTGTAGCTGGAGGGGAGGGCAGCCGATCTGTTTGAACACATTCTCCTTCCCTCGGTGAATGATTCTATCTGCGGCGCGGCACAAGCTCGTAGCTCCTTCCAAACACTGAGAACATCCAGAGCAAAACTGTCCAATGTGTGGCTTTACCTTTTTGTTTTTTCTTGCTTTCAAAAAATCTGCATCRAGGCTCAGCACTGGCCATTCACAGTATTCTTTGCGACGAGCATGTTTGGATGTAATTTGAAGAGGGAGGTGGTGCAAGARCAGATCRTGTTGTTCTTCAGTGCTGCTGTATGCTGCCTAATGGTTGGTGACACGCCTCCTACTGTGTCTCTTCTGTGGCTCCGCTACATCCAGGCTCCTGGTGTGTCACCAAATTACCAACTGACTATAAAGCCTAATGACCCTGATGGGAACAAATTTAGCCCAAACTGCTTTATTTTTCATAATCTGCAAATGGATTTCTTTTTTGTTGTTGTTGACTAAGAACCCTTGTTGTACCAGTTGGAAAAATGTATAAAATTCAAATACTGCTTGTATTGCTAAAGGCTGATTCTGACAGCCAATATTTTCCACACTCCTTCCAGTGGTCCACCTGCGTGGATCTATCTGTGCCAGGGTTTGTTAGCTGACGTGTCAGGCTGAGGGCTATTGTATTATCACCATCTCTCCAGCGTCTGCATTTATCATTCTCCTATCAGCTTACACCACACACACACACACACACACACACACACACACACACACACACACACACACACACAGAGTCACTCAGGGCTTCATCTTCTTTCCTCTACAACTATTATGAGCTCCACCAGGATCTGTGGATGCAATCCAAATTGTATGCAAATGAATCTTAGCATGTGTGCATGCTTAAGGGTTATACTGTATCTGTGTGTGTGTGTTTGTATGTTTGTGTGTGTGAGAGTGTGTTTGATTCAGGGTTGAAAAAATGCTTTAGAAATCAGTCCAGACACTTGTTTTCTAACAGATCATATTGAATGAGGAGCCGTCGGGCGTTTTCTGCGTCTACTGAAGACCCACTTTATAACCTCATGTTACTGTGAGACTAGTGCACATTTATCCCCAAACAACCCCCTTTTATAAATCATCATCAATGCGTGTTTTGTATTTGTGGATACCTTTCAGAACAGTCAAAGACATTTTACTGGGTAAAATAAAATAAATAAGCTCATAAAGAAAAAAAAAAACCAAGTAGTAGCAGATATATACTCAAACATGCACATAAAACAGTTATATCTGTGGATACACAACGGTTTGGAAAAATCCTCAACAGCTTCACATCCATCCTGAAGGCATGCACGTACAGCTGCTGCAGCTTGACTAACATCAGTGGGCGAGCGTTGGAGCTACTTTACATTAAAAAAAACACATGAATGTGAAAGTTGTTTAAGAGAAACGCTCAAGACAAAACCACGCAAAGAAGAAAGTTCTTAAAAATGTGTTTTTGGGTTTGCAGTAAGCTGATTATGTTTCCAATCAATAGTGAATTCATTTCCAATGACATGTTTATTTTTAACTGTTTCTCCTGACTAAAACTAAAAGGCATACTATAATAATACTATAATAAATTCAATTTAATTTAATTATTATTTTTCAGATTTAGGGTTGAATTATTATTTTGTTGTTTTTTACTGAAGTGAAATGTGCAGATTAAAAAAAGGTTTAGTTCAGTGATTTATGGTCTTTTTTAGTAAGTTGTAGTTCTTCTTTTATGCTACCAGGGGGCAGTGTAGAGGTGCAGGAAACCTCCCTTCACCTGCCRAGCATAAAAGTTTTCACCTGCAGGAAACTTTTACACCTGTGTGCTGTTTGTTTGTTTGTTTGTAATCACTTTGCAGTAACAAATCAAACTATTCCTTCCTTTAAGGTCCGAGGAAGACTCTGAGGGCAACAGAGACATCTGCAGTGAGATTCTTCAGATGAAAGCGCTGGAGAGACTAACTTCTACGGTCAGTATGTGCACGTGAATCTGAGATAAACCTTTATGATAAGACAAGCAGCTGAACGTTTGTGTTGGTTTGACAGTGTCTTCTATTTTCTCAACAGGTGCAGAGTGAGTTGGCAGCTGCTCTCGCCCGAAAGACTCGCAAAGCTTGTAAGTATACKGTTTGTTTTTCCCGTTATCTAAGGTTTACAGACAAAAACTGTGTTGTGCAATGAATGAAAAGTCCGCACTGTGTTTTTACTTTGTTGCAGTATCAGAGCAGGACTCTGAGACGACAGAAACGAGCCGCCAGGAGTCAGGCACGCCCAGCGAGGAGAGCAGCCCGGTAATCCACACAGCAACACACAAAGATGGATGCTGAGGMAGTTTGAACTTTTATTAAACTGGTTCAGAACCAGTAAAGCTAAGCCAGGTCAGAAAACAATTCTTAAAACTGAGGATTTTATTCAGAATACATAGAAAACCTAAAATGGAAATGTTAAAAGTGGACAACAGTTCTTATCATTTAGCATATCCAGAGTAAATGTAGCTCCTTTTTCATGTTTCTTATTCTTCTTGCTGCTCTTTTGTGAGAAGGTTGTGATTTAATAAGAGCCAGTGAAACTTTGTTTTTGTGCATATCCAGAGTGTGCATTGGACTAAATACGGCCAACACTAGCCAATTAGGACATAACCCGTGTTGCACGAAAGTTACACCATCTTTAAAAAGAAACAAATGGCTGCTGCTGACTCTTTGGCTTTCTTTTAAAGGTCACTTAAGTTTTCTGCAAGTGGAGGAACACTCACRGCTTAACTTAGAAAACGGGGTCGGCGGAGTGCAGAGAGAGGCCCGTTTGCTCTCTCATGCCATGTCTGTACAGTTAAAACCTCTTTCTGTTCATCAATTATTTATTCTCTCATCACATCAAGGGAATTAGGAAGCGATGAGGAGAAGAAACCTGCTAGTGCTGAAGTTTTAAACATCTTTAATTTTTTTTAGACTTTACTTTCAAGGAGCTGGATTCTCTTTAAGATCTTTTAAAGTGATYAATATGTTTAGAGCCTTTCTGGAGGTCATTTAATGTTTTTTTATTTGATTGTGGCTGCTTTTTAAACCTTTTTATGTCCAGCTTATGTACCTGACCGTGACATTGTTCAATGTGAGCTTAAAAATAAGTGAAAAATGGAAAAGTGGATGGTAAAAAAGAAGTGTCAGTCTTACAAAAAACAGATAGTGTCAAAAAGTCACATCTTTAGGAAATAGGAAAAAATCAGCAGAGGTCATCTGACAGAATCTGAATGTATTATTCTCCATTTAATGCATAACTAGTTTTTACTTAAGCCTTTAAGGAATCAAATATGAGTTTGAATTGTAAATGCAATTTTTTCGTCTGTTATCTTTAGTATTATTTGCAGATTCAGCTAAAGAAATGAGAACACATTATGTATCTGTGACAGACAGCAAAAGATGGCGTAAACCTTCAGTTTGAATTAAGTTATTTGCCAAGTTGTCGACACAAAACTGTTGATGCCTCGAGTTTTTTTGGAGGGTTTGATTAGAAATTGAGTTTAGTGGCTTTTTTATATATATAATTGCTGAAAATACTCAAGAACTGGAAAGAAAATGTGGAGAAAAAGAAGCAAATGTTCAAGGTAAAACTTCAGAAAGCCTGAAGTACYGATAAAGACCACTTTAAATGTTGTCTTATTGAATGCAAAATCTAAAAAGAGTTGAAGGCATATCGATTATAAAAACACAGAGTTTTTGTGACGGAGAAAAATAAAATATCAAAGCATGGGTTCCATTTAAAAAGCCTCTAGAGCCATTAAATATGGACCAGAACAGCTATAAACAAAATCTGTTGCATTTCTCACCCCTATTATATGTTACTGACTAAAATTTGAACTTCTTTTGCAAAAAAGAGCAATTAAAAATTCTAATTTAATATAAATTTCATGTCGACTACCAAAACATTTTCTTATATTTGCACATGAACAAGAGGTGCCCCAGTGACAAATGCAGTGCAAACGCTCCACCAGCAACACATCACATCCTGCTTCACTGGCCACTGATCATCAGATTGATCCTGAAGCCCCTCAGGGGACAGCTGTGATAACCACTGCTGATTGTAGTTTTAGCACGAGTATTAACCGAGTCGATCTTTTACGTCGATAAATAACTAGGACAACAAAGCGTGCAGCTACAAAATGTCAAGGACTACACATTGCAACCCTCTAAATGCAGCTTAAAAGTACTGGAATCTGATTTACTTTGGTCCATTGAAGGTTTCGCCTTTCTAAGATCAAAGAGAAATGAAGGACACRGCCTCAGACAATAAGAATTAGACACAATACAAGTAAGCACAGCCTGCAGACAGGTTTATCTTGCTGTGTTCTACGTCTAAGACAGGAAGCTGAAAACAGGTTACAGGAAGCACCAAGGGACACGGGACTGTGGCTGTGATATAATTTGTGTGTGTACGTGGCCATTCCACAAGATAAGAGTTGTCAGGGGGTGTTTCCCTAGTAAACAAAATGAATAATGTTCTTCATCTGTGTGCGTTAACTCTGCTGAAGCATAGTACCGTGGGATAGTCAGGCTCACAGGAAGGGTTGCCCGACATTCAGCCAAACGAAACAGCCCTCTCTGTCTCTCTTCCAAGGAAAATAAACAGCCCAAGCTGCCTGTCACTGGCGATAACCATCATACAAGCTGCACCCAAGGGAACACACCCTATCTGAGGAAAACAAACAGCATTAGTTTCTCTGCTATCTTTCAAATCTTTTGATTAAAAAGTATATTTAAGTATTTCTTCCTTATTTGAAGACAACTATGTTTGATATTCCTGTTCTTCAACTTGTTATGCACCTCAGTGGGACTTCCAGGACAGTGACACATTTCTGTCCTGACAACAGAAGGAGGAAACACACACACTCCGCACACAGACACCCTCTCCTCCCACTTACGACTAATCACACACACACACTCACTCTGTCTCTGCCAGATCCGCTGACACAGAGCAGCCAGACTGACACAAAGAGAAGTGCAACAGATGAAAAGGAATTACCGACTCGAATAGATGGAAAAAATTAGAGGCAAGAGTATCAAGAGAGAGATGGGATTACCGTTTAATCTCATTTTTCTGACACGGACATAAAGAGGCAATTGCAAACTTTTCATTGCATCACATCTGGACTTTACCTGAACTGCTTCCCTGTTCCAAACTAATTGATCTGCAGCTCTCTGAGCAAACTTTATTTTCCAAGTGTTCCTAGCATGTCTTGGGACTGCGGTTTGAGGTATATCTTTGTGCCCCCTGTGTTCCAGCTGGGCGGGGTGTGTGCTTTGCGAGACGGCGGCGGCAGCGGCGGCGGAGGGATGGGGAACGTGTGCGGCCGCGAGGAGCTCACCAGCCGGCTCGGACTGGAGGCCGTCCAGCGGCTGGCGAAAGACGGCTGCCGGCTGCTGCAGAACCACAACTACCGTCTGCCTGACAGGAACCAAGCGGTCAGTACAGAGCGGGTTCAGTGTCATGAAATGTCAMTCTTACTCTGCAGAGGTCCTTCAGGACCGGCGAGGTTCTGTCAAACCTATAATCTGCAGAAAGTGTTGTGGCTGTATGGTTAGCGTGAGTGGGAAGTAACGGACGTCATGTGGTCAGTGCTGTCATTACTGGCATCACTTTAAGGCTCGCAGTTAGTCATGCATCACCATCATCATAAAAAGTGGTTTTCTTAATCTGTAAAATAAAAAAGTGTCAAAGAATCATAGCCCTCAAGTTCGAGCTAAAAGCAACGAGCGAGAACTGTTGCTGCAGATGCACAGATCTCAACTTTGTTTGGATCACTCGAAACACCCCTCTTCTGGTGCAGTTCATCTAATGTGGGTGTTAATAATGACTCGCTGCAACGTGATCTGATGCTCATTTTACAAGCTGTCAAGAACCTTGTGTGTTCATTGGTGTGTGTGTGTCTCTTTGCTGTCTAGAGCTTGTAATCATTTGTAAGAGCTCGTGTGTTCATACACTGCCGGCGTTGTGGCAGGCTGAGTCAGTGTGTGCTCATAATGAGCGGGGTGTTAGCGGAGCGTCGTGCCGTATAATCCCACTCTACTCTGCACCTAACGGGCAGAAAGCAAAGCTAGAGCGGGCTGGTTTCAGCCTACGTCACAGCGTGCTTGTTTGGCAGATTTGTAGATTTATGAGCTCGGCAAGTTTGTCTGAAGACCAGCTGCGAGGATTTTTTTTTTGTGCGCATAATTTCACTTTTGTTTCAAAACACGATCGAGTAAATGTGTTGTAATGTTTACTGGAAATATAGAAGCCACATTTTTTTTTCTGACAGAATAATTAAATTTACATGGAAGCATATCTATCATTATCAAGATTTGATAGTGCGTTTTAAAGTGCATGATTCATGAGTGAGTGAGAAGATATTTAAAAGCAGTTCATTAAATAAATGGGCTTAAAATTAGTCGTCTTAAAGCTTCTAAATGAATGCTGTAAGTAAATGTACATAATGGTGCTGCATACAACATGAACGTATGTTTAGCAGTGTTTTACAGCATAATAAGCTTTAAAGAAACTTGAGGCAAAAAAAATTAAATACCAGGTGGTTTATGCTAATATATGTTTATTTGTCATAAATCTGTTTTCAGTTTGTTCTTTGAGAAATATTTGGCGGTAAAGAATCAAGCTAACTAATAAAATTCATTTTTATGTCTTTTTTTTACATTTAAGCATTCATATTGAATAAAGAGTGATTAAAGAGCTGTGAAGCTTTAAGCTTAATGTGCTTAATTGATGATTTGGATATGGTTTTATTTGATTATTTTAATAAATGAACAAAAAGTGAAAGCTTAACTACACATCAGGTGATGAGATGCTTCATCCTTCATTCAGTGTTTCAGTGTAAACGGTAAAACAAAAACAAAGTTGACCAAGAGGCACGTCTCAATGATATCCTTTAAAATAAAACAACTTTTAAATGCTCTTTTCCTTATAATGATAATTTAATCTAAAAATAAACATTAAGTGTTGTTTTAGAGTTTAATCGATTTATTGGTGACCTTTGAGTGCCATAAAATAGCTTTAATATTTAATAGCTTTTATAAAATACATTAGAATAAAACAGTAAGTGTGAAGTTCAGCTGCAGAATTAGAGGAGAAAAATCCAAACTACGTAACCAGAACTATTTGAAGCAGAGTCTTTTTGACTTGGTTGTCATGGTGATTTATTTTTTTAAGTATCCTTTTTTTTTCATGACGGATAAGCTCTGACAGACTGATTTGAGCTGTTTCCATAGTGAAATAAGTCCTGTTGGCAGAGTGTGTCGAGTGGCGCTCTGCTTCTTGACTTGAGTTCTTTATCTTTTTTTTTGTCCCACAAAGAGAATTATACAAGGTCACAGCTCTCCTGCACGCAGGTATGCTTTGTGCAGCAGCGGTGTTACTTTCCAGTTCTTGTGGGAATGAACTGAGAGTGTTTGTTTTATTTGTCTGTGCTGCTGATCTGAAAGGAACTGTGTCGTTTTCTTATCCGTAATTTCCTGGACAGAAGCCGAGTGCTAACACAGCACAGATATGACTCGGTCACTGTTGACTCAAACACAAACACTAGTAAAGTCAGGAAAAGAGGGAAAAAAGAGGACTTCCTTTAGGCTTTCCATGAGGCCCACCTTTCCTTTAAAACATTTATGTAATACTGCATGTGTGTGAAATGAAAGGAACTGTATGAATGGCAGCAAAAGACATGTTAAATGCATCATGGGTTCTCAAAATCAGATGATCATTGTGCTATTCCAAAGAATGCAAGGCCTTTTTAGTTTTTGTACAACTTTTATTCTTATGCAATTTGCTCAGATAAAATAATTGCATGTTTTTTTGTGTCATCCTGGTGGTTGGGAATAGTGTACGCAGGTTCTCCGTATTCCAATGAGATGTCCAAACTTTCCTTGCTTTTGGACTGTAAACTGTCCAACGTCCATTTTTTGTTTTAAAAAAGATACAGAACAAGTTTTTTGAAACCTTTTACAAGTTTATGCACACACTCCTCCGTCTATTCTCAAAATACATCTCAATCTTTTGCCTTTTTTATCTATAGTTTGTATTGCATAACTCTCTGTTCCATCTTGTTCCCTACATTTCAGTGCCCACTTTGTATGTTTTTCCTTTTTATATAACCTGGGTTTCTTCCAAGGCTAAGTTTATCTTGTAGAAGTTTGGAGATATCAGCTTATTTAAAGATGATTTGTGTAAATATGTCTGTGTTTGAATGGAATTTGTGTTACTTCTGAGAGGGTTTCTGGTATATTCTCCTTGAATTTGTAAATATGTATTTAACACTTCCTTCTCCCATTCTTGGCTTTGAGTTGTTTATTTTGTCGTCTATGCAAACGARCACGACACATTCTTTTTCACTTTTGTTTTCACAGCACTTGTTCTTAGTTATATAAGGTTTTTTCTAAAGTATTTCTGGGTTGCTTTTCCTTTATTAGATATCTGATCCTGTCAGGCTACAGGAAAGTTTGACACTGATAGAAGAGGAAGACTTGTGATAAAGTTGGGTGGTATTTGAACTGTTGATGTGGTCTAATTGCATGTTCCCCTCAGCCCACTTAGTTAGTAAATGTATTATCTTGACATCAAATCTAGACTGCAGGATGTGGTGTTGGTACCAGTCCAGATATAATTAATCGAACATGTGTCACATCTCTTTAAATTAGCTGTCACATCTGTACCGTCTTTATCTCACTGTTCCAACATGGTGTTGATAATTATAGAGGAAGTTTAGTCAGAGATGACAGTAAAAGATTAATAGTTTGTGCAATAAAAACAATCAGACCTGAGTTACATTAAACAGAAATCATGGCTGACACTCCTGTTCATTTGTCTGATTTTTAGGAAGTTCTTGCAGTATTTCTAATGTCCAAAAATGCATCTTTTTAAAGTTCGTAATTATTCCTGCTGTAGCCACAACCATCCTGCAGAACAATTCAATTCAGACCTAATGACCTCCAGCCAGTTTAGGCTCTATAGCATACTGTGGCATGTGCAACACATAGATTCTATACCACTATCAAGTAACTATGTTACTTTCAGTTGTTATGACAATGCTGTATACACCTTGAAATTGGCCTCTGGCTCTTTAAGAAACTCCTACCATTTCTGACACTCCCACTTCAGCACGTCTTCACAACATTGCTTCAGGGGAGGGTTCTCTGTGGGGTTGGAGCTCAGCTAGGGACTGAGCTCCAGGGAGGAGCTTTGTGTAAAGAGGTGGTGCTTTGTACCAGCAAGAGTTTAGGCACCTCCAAATGAGATTCAAGGATTTCTCAAACATGAAGAAGTCAAAGTTACTGTCTAGGTATATTTTTATTAAGGAAATGGCATTATAACATGAAATAATGCTCAAAATAGTCAACTTAACACAATTCCCATCATTTAAAGTTTTATGTTAATCGTACTGTAAAAGGATTAAACAAGTGCTTGACAGGTTAGACTCTAGTCTGCAGTAATGTAGTTGTTGCTCCAGCCTGATGTGGTGAAAAGGTGTAGCCACAAAGCAAAGCTTGTGATTTATTTGTCCCGCTACTTTTGTGTGGAACCAGAAGGAGTCAGCTGGTGTGGTTCAGCCATCTGATGAGGATGCCGTCTGCAAAGAGGACACTCTGGAGCACAACTATACCTTGCTGGAGGAGTTTAGTCCTCTCTGGCCTGGGAGCTCCTTGGGATACCTGAGGAGGAGCTAGCTTTTCCTCTTGGGGCTGATACCACATGGATGGATGGATAGATTGATGTATGATTACCAGTATAAAATTGAAAAATTATCTTTACTTTCTGTTTCAAATTGTACGTAATTAACAAATTCTTATATCTAAATTTTGTGTTTGATGTAGGGCTGCACAATATTAGAAAATCTTGCGATGGCGATAATATTTGAAAAATATTGTGATGACGATATCAGGTGCAATATGTCTTATCTGTACTTCGTACTCTGTGTGACTTTTAGCATTTTTGGCAATATGTGTCCGATGTGAGCTTTTGTTGCAGCAAGACTCTGTCCTGGCTAAATATTGCATTAGCATGAAAAATACAACTTCAAAACTCTTCAAATACATTAGTTAACAATTATTGCACTCAAGATATGAATATTTTGCATACTGATAATGGGACGACAATATTCGTGATATATTGTGCAGCCCTAGTTTGATGTTTTCTTATTCTTACGTAAAAGACTCCAAATTTAAAGTGAAAGACTGGACACAACACATTCAAAACGATGAGTGGGTGTAGCAAACATCTTGACAAATATCAGTTCCAAATACAGTTTACATAATTATAATTTCCACTGACCTTACAAAAACCTATCAGATTATTTTATTAGCATTTTTTGGCATTTCCTAAAATAAAATCTGAATATTTATGATTTGGCTTCTGTTGTGCGGAGTATGATTGTAAGGTCTAAAAATGTTTAATAAAAAACACAGTGTCAGGATCACATCTGGCTGGATGATCAGGTGGCTGCTGAACATCTGTATAATAATCCAGAAGAATGAGTTGTTGCAGCTTGTTTGCAGACATAAAGAGCTCTGGGAGCCAATTGTTTTGTCTAACGCAAGTTATCTCCCACCTGCTGTCTCTGAGGATCAGGCAGTCTCTTTTGATCTGACAGTTACAGAGAAAAAGTGTGTGTGTGTGTGTGTGTTTGCTGCCGTGTGAGTGTCTGTGCCTTTGTTGACATATTTGAGTGTTATTGAGGCATCTGGTATTGTGATTACACATTTCAGGTTTGAACCTTGGCGCTTGGCACAATTTCTTTATTTTTTTTCTCTCTCCAAGTCCCACCACTTTGATAAAAAGCACTGAGGTTAATAAGTGACCAAAATTCAACAGAAAGACGACGCTGCTCGAGCTCAACGTATGGGTTTTGATTGCTGCTCAGTCGCTCTGGCTGCGACACAGACTGCAGTGAGCATCTGGAGGAGAGACAACCTCCTTCATCTCTGCTCCCACTCCTCCGCCTTTGATCCAGCTCCTTCTTTCTTGTCTCTTTTTCCTCTCCTCTCCTCTCCTCAGGCTGCTGCTTATTGTGCGTCTAAAGGGAGCCCTGCTCCCTTTACACTGCACTATCACAGTAAATGTGTGTGTGTGTGTGTGTGTGTGTGTGTGTGTGTGTGTGTGTGTTAAGTGTCGTGCTTCATGTTGCTGCTCATTTTTAAGCCAACCGATCATTGCAGGTGTCGGCCACATTCCTTGCTGTGCCCTTTGTAATTTAATACACCTCATCAAAAGTAATTCTACCTTTAGAATTGAGCAAGAAGCAGCTGTGTTTACACGCATGCATTTACTGTATTGGTATGTGGTTATTATACCTTCATGACCAACTAAACAAGATAAAGAAATGGTTTTATTTAGTTAAAATAGTTTAAGATGCAATTTAAATAGTTTAGTGCTCTCTGGTGGATGGAGAATGTAATGGCAGCATCACTTTATTTTAGGTTTTTTTTTAGTAGATTTCTTCCTGAAATACATTAGATGTCTAGAAATTATTTAAGGAAATAAAGTGATCAAAAGTCTGGATTCACACCATAAAAAGTGTTCTTGTGTTTAATATGGTAGCATGGTTTTCATTACCAGTTTTTGCCTGGTTCTGCTTAAAATTAAACATTTAGTTTCTTTTAATGGCCTTCCAGCTGTCTTGTCCTTGCTTCACTTTGTGACACGTCTTTTTTTCATTTCAGGAGGCATTGGGGAGGGTTTGTCTGAAGGAGAGAGGACGAGATGTATTGGTATTGCAGAGGGTAACGTCATCCGTGACGTCACCGTCAGACCGGCCCTCGCCTACCTCGTCAGGGGGCGGGTCCAGAGAGGAGGATTGCAATAAGAGGTCAGTTCACTTCCCTATATAATTAGAACCCTTTTATACAGACAGTTGGGAGCAACAATAACATAATTATGGTTCTCATCCTCCTCCTCTTCATTTTTTTTCAATCACAAGTTGCAACTACACACTTGTGTGCAAATGCAAACCGTCTGTGTTGATGTTCACACTGTATTTGTGTGTGAGATAATGTATGCTTTAGCTTCTGGCAGAGGGCAGGAAAGAAAGAATGGCTTTTTGTTTTAACTCWAAGTGGGAAAAGACGACACCGAAACGCTTTTAAACACATAATTCAGTCTGCTTATGGTCATAGCACTGTATGTGTTGGAAGTTGATTTCTTTGTGCAATGTTTGCCAAGACCTGAGGCACAAAGAAGGGAGTGTCAGTGACAGGCAGGTTTCACGTCTCTGTGTGTATATATACAATTCAAGGCAATCCTCAGTAGCAATCAGTTCYCTTGCAGGGCTACTGTAGAAGCTGTCAGAGAGAGGATTTTAATCTTAAGGGCTTGTGGCTGACAGCAGCAGAYAACAAGACATTGTATCCCATGGAGGATCACCCTTCCTGGGTATGCAAAACTTTGTGGAGGACGGATTGCTGGCACACAGAACGACATGAGGATGACCTCTGAGCTAGCTACTCTTGCAGAGGCAGAGGAGGATATAGACGATGAGGATGACAGTGAGGAAGATCCTGCCGATTCAGACACCTGCACTTTCGAYGTTCCCCATTTTCCCTACATTGATGATGACGATGTGGAGGAGGAAGAGAGCGAGAACCATTGGGGAGACGGACGTGGATGCGCTTGGTACTCTCGGTCTCGTGCTGAAGACTGTCGCAATCCTTCCTCTTTCAGGTACGTGGTGGTGTCGGGTACGCCGCTCAAGATCTTGGAGCATCTCCTCAGCGATCTGCGACTGGACGACCAAAGAGGGGCACCGGAGAACCGAGAGAGCGGTGAGTCCCAACATCCACACAAGAACAGGCGTGTGTTAAAGTCTCTGTGTGTAGAAACTCTTTTGTTTCACTGTAGAGTACACACAGTTCGGATGCAAAAAAATTAGACACAGATGCAAAGTGTTAAAATAAAACCAAAGATTTGCACAGCTGTCTTTTAAAGGCAGCGTAACACTTCCTGACACTTAAACTGCTCTGATCACATACCTCCACTTTACAAAAGAACAAAATGATGCATACCACACTCCTATTAAGGAATTACCTCTTCTATACCACACAAGTCAGGACACGGGCCAGTTTTCAGTTTTACTTTAACACAAAGTTAAATCTCACACAGGAGGTATGTACTCCCCCCACCCACCCCGTGACTTCTGTGTGTGTGTGTGTGTGTGTGTGTGTGTGTGTGTGTGTGTGTGTGTGTGTGTGTGTGTGTGTGTGTGTTGGTCGTCTCACTCCATCCAGGTGCTTTTATTCAGCTGCCAGTCATTTAGGAGGATCATTGAGGTTAAATGTTCTAAGGAGATTGTGAAATGAATGCCTCAGGGTGCTTTAAGTGTTTCTTCCTCTGAACAGTCCGGTTTCATTTTCACAATCCTTAAAAAAAGAAGGTTCTATGGAAACATTTAAACTATTAGTATCTTACCTGTTGTGGACGTCTTTTTGAATGACCTTTGTTTGAAGACACTGAATGTTTTTGACCAGATTGGTGAGGTAATTAACGAATAGTTAATTTATTTGGAGATACAGTTGTACACCATTATAAATAATTTTTAAATACTTTATGTAAGCCCATTATCATTTTATTGAACTTGATCTATTCTTATTTGATATATTTTCTATGTATTTTCTAAACACTCGTGGGTCACTTCAATTAATTTAAGGTGTTTTAAAATAGTGTCTCTGCAGTAATGTTTGTATAATTTGATATTCTGAAAAAAGGTATTAGCCTGAAGCACCACTTTATTGAATTTCTTCAAATCTGTTAAATACTCGTATCTTAATATTTTTTCATATTCACAAATTTTTGGGGGGATTCAGCACCCATTCTAGTGGACTTTCAATGTGAATATTTTATGTTTTTACTACTGCAAAGCTTTCTAAAACATGGTTTGCTCATTGTTTTAAAATGCCATGGATCCACTTTGGTCTTTGCCCAACTCTGACTAGCCATTAGCTCATCAGCTATTTTAATGGCTATCTACAACAGGAAAGTTAACTGCTCATGAGGTTTTCACTGAACTTCAATTTAAAATATCTTAAGCTCAAGGATATCAATTTTGACATATTTTGTAGAAGCAAATTTATACATATACATTCATAGAACGAGGCTTTTGACAACAGGTAAGATTAAATGCAATAAAAGTAGAAATTAAAGCAAAAATGGGTATTCTATTTTTTTTCTAATTCAGCTCATCATCATCATGAAGCTAAGGCTCACCTGAATTGTATGTTTATTTTAATGGGACATCACGGTTTCTTGTTGGTTTTTACCAAACCCTGCTCTTGCYTCTCAGCACCGTTTTTTTAAGACAAGGCACCTTTTATGCGTCAGCTCCGGCCTCAGCACCACCAGCTCCCAGCGGTCCACAGGGAGCCATCTCACTGAGCTGCAGGAAGCAAAGGAAGAAAGAGGGAGAGATAAATGTGGGAGAGAACTGAGATGGGCTTTGTCGAGGAAGTCCGTCCGATATTTATTCACTGAGGAGAGTTAAAGCTGTGAGGAAAGGCAGGCAGGAGAATAGATGCTGTGTGTGTGTGTGTGTGTGTGTGTGTGTGTGTGTGTGTGTGTGTGTGTGTGTGTGTGT
>NW_013952434.1:41829-43023 GCF_001266775.1 Austrofundulus limnaeus | reverse complement strand
CCATATTTACAGTACCTAATTTTAGTTTTTATTTTTATTTTTATTTTACTTTTTTTGTCGTGCTTTTCAGCTACTATTAGGTTCCTTATTTAATTCTCAGCCGGCTGGCTAAAAAAAGAAAAACTGCCTTTAGCTTTCAAATTATCAGTGTAGTGTATCTACCTTTTTAARCTAGCCTTTTGATACTTTGAGGTTTTAGCTACCCTTTTGTTATACTAAACTTTAGCTAGCCTTTGCCACTTTAGCTTTTAGCTAGTGTTCTGCTTCCTTTGGCTTGCAGCTAGCTTTGTTACTGAAAGAAATTGTGACTGATTGAATTTTATATCTAGTCTTGTATTTTACACATTGCAGCCATATGGTTTAATCAGAGGAACAGAGTCAGTGTGTCTTATCAATATGAGACCTCTCTGTAGTTAGTTATGCTCTAAGGTCTGACGTAAAAGGTACCGCCTCCAGGAAGTCAGATACATGTTAAGAAGTTAATTCATCATTAATCATTATGCAGTCTTCTCAGAGAGGGTTTTTATTGTTTTGGTTCAGATAATACCCAAGGCCTTTTCATTCTCAGAGGCCTGCTGTGAACTGTTAATGGAGTCTGAGAATAAAGTTTTTAGAAGAGCTCAACTGGTTTTCTTCTATTTTATTTAGACTTCCAATTTATTGAACATGATGTTACTCTACATTTAGCTTTCAACTAACCTTTTGAAATGTTTAGTTTTAACAAATTTGTTTCTGCTTCTTCACCAAGTTTGAGCAAAGTCTTTCATCTTGAGTTTAGCATGAAGTGCAGCTTCTCTAGTCGTAAAGGTCTCAGAAAGTGGAGAGTGASAGTGCAGTAAGTCACAGAGTGTTTAAAGAAGTAACAAGCTCGTTCAGACATGACTAAAAATAGCTGTCGGGGAAGTTGTGTTTTTATTTATAAAGAGGCAATTGATGAAATATTAACTCGACGGTCTGTACTCGGTTTTCTATAATTGATTTCTTTGCTCTCTGCCATCCACGGCCATATTTGGGTCACAAATTTTCTCATGGAAAAAGCTCGATGCCACACACACACACACACACACACACACGCACACACACACAAGCTATGTAACACCGTATATGTACATGCTTCTTCAGAGTTCATGGACAAAATGACAGACATTCACAGATGCATACACGCACACACACACACACACACACACACACACA
>NW_013952434.1:35343-41783 GCF_001266775.1 Austrofundulus limnaeus | reverse complement strand
ACACACACACACACACACACACACACACACACACACACACACACACACACACACACACACACACAAAACTTTGTATTTCTATCCTTATTAGGACTGTTCATTGACTTCCATTCATTTTCATTTATGTCTGACCCCTGACCCAAAATCTAACCTCACAAGTCAATACCTAACCCTAAATCAATTCAAATCTTAATCCTAAAGCTAATCCCTAACCCAAAAATTGAGTTCCATTATATTAGGGCCAGTCTTTGGTCCCCATAAAAACTACTGGTCTTGACAAAGTAGGAATGTRTAACAGAAACAATCATAAAAATGTAACAAACATAAGTACACACACAACTCTTTCACACCAGCTCATTACCCATCTGTAGTGAAGGACGTTTATATTTCATTCATATTCAGTGATAATCTGTTCAGTCTCACACACTCACAGATGCTTCACCCTGCCCTAATCTACCCTCACTAAGACAGAAACTTTGATTAAACTCTCAAAGGCCACAATAAATTCATTTACATGTTGATCCTGGCTGTCTGCTACAACTAGTTTGCATGTTTTAATGTTCAGAACGATATATTTTTATGCTGGAGCACATTTTGCATATCACCTTCAATCTGAAATGTTCATTTTTGCTTGTGTTCTTTTAAGGCCCAACTCTTAAAACTGCAGTGATTTGCCAAAAGAAAAAAAAACTAATGTTTTTTCCACATACCAAAGGAATCCACACAGTGATGTTGATAAGAAACAAGGAAAGCAGATAAAYTGGTAATCTGTTTCATCAAGCTGCAGATAGGTGTTGCTGGAAAGCTTTTGATTGATCTGAATGTCTGATAAGAAATAGCAGGTTATTTTAGATTTCAGTGTCTTTGAATCATTTTAGGGATGGCAAAATTTAAAAAAAGCTGTTTCAAAATCATTGCAAGACCTTTCCCCTCAGCATTAATGGGGTCTCTAAAGCTAATCTCCTAATATTTAATTTTGTAAACCCACATTTGTGACTTTATTCTTCCTCACTGAGCATTAAAAAGCTTTAGAGGTTCATTAAAATCCCCTGAGGGACCYGAGTACAGCTGGATGCTTGGCAAGCTGCTATTAGCATCACTGTTAGAGCATTATCACTAAACGTGGAAGCTCATATTGTTGTTATCATTATTGTTCTTGACTTAAAAAAAATCAATTTTAAGATGAGATAAAATGGGAAGACAGGTGTTTTTCTGTTTTAATTAGCATTTTAAAGCCCTTATTAAACTCATTAACGAAAGGCAGACAGTTATCAAGTAATCAAACGTTGGTTTTCAGTGTACATTAAATTAGATAAATATTGCTTGTGTTGTTGTTTGTGAAGCTCCTGGAAGTGACCCGTGATGTCTGTTTCAGAACTGCTGCTGGATGACTTCCTGTTGACCTACCTTGTGTTCATGTCTACAAACGACCTCTGTCAGGCGCTGCTGGGACAATATCCTTACAACGTGCATGCAGACACTACAGACTGTCACACGTCCTTTTGGTCTCTGCGTTGTGTCTTTTGTCGTCTCCTTGACCACACTCACCTATAGCAGCGCACGCTGCAGGGGCCAGGAGGAAGGCAAAGACGCCCTCTACAGGAAGCGCAAGGTGCTGCGGCTGGTCTCCCACTGGAGCCGGCTTTATAAGGACTTCCTGAAGGAAGAGGAGCATGTCAGGAGCTTCATGAAGGTACGGCACTGGGATTTATTATCACAAACAGTATTTATTTATGAACTGGAGAGCTTCTGTTGTCTTTGTCTTATTAAAAGAAGCTGTTTAGGTTTTGTACTGAATCAGATTAAACTCTTTTAGTGTGACAGCAGCACAAAAACAAAGTGACAAGACGAAACAAGATGTGATTAAAGCCATGAACATCCAGGCACCAGTCGCTTTTTTCCCATCATAACCTGACAGCTCGGATGCAGTTGCTATGGAAACCAAAGTCRTAGGGTTGACAAGGGTATAAGCTTATATGGAGTGTGTAACCCAGGTGATAGTTGCCTAGAAACAGAAATGAGAGAGGCATTGAACTTTTGAGGTTACGGTGTGTCAATGATGGTGATAAAGAGAGGTGTGTGTGTGTGTGTCATTTTGTCCATGAACTCTGAAGAAGCATGTACATATACGGTGTTACATAGCTTGTGTGTGTGTGCGTACATTGTGTGTGCTCCCAGTGTTGGCGCCAAGCATCAGTGTGCTGTTTTAACGGGCTTAACTGTGCAGCATGTTGAACAGGCTTGGACACGCTTCCATGGAGAGAGAGCAATTACCCCCACACGCACCCCTCCCCTCCCAACCCACACACACACACAAAACACACACAGGAAAAAAAACAAGCAGCAGATTACTGTGATTAGCCTAGCACATACACATTTTCTTTCTTTTTTAAATCTTTCTCACAAGAGATAAAGTCCCCAAGGTCAGACTGAATGAGTTATTCATCAGTGTGTGTGTGTGTGTGTGTGTGTGTGTGTGTGTGTGTGTGTGTGTGTGTGTGTAGACGTATGTACTGCAGGGCCTGTGACTGTGTGTTTGAATTTGTNGTGTGTGTGTGTGTGTGTGTGTGCATGTGTGTGTGTGCATGTGTGTGTTGATCTGTGCAAATTTTTACTGTTATGACCTTCTGAATTTTTATGGCGTTCATTAATTCTCCATCATACACACACAGACACCACAAAGCACACCTGAACACTTSACGTTATTATATAACGACCTGCAAACACTGTCATCAGGCTGGGTGGTGTTTATTTATATATATATATATAGTTTTGRTTTATTTTTTATTTCTAGCAAATGCAACAAGAGAAGATAGCTACATTTTGTTAATTATAGCAAATATTTTACAATCTGTAAAGAAAATTTCAAATAAAGAAGTAAAAATTGAGTAGTCATTCTCTGACCTGCAGCAGGTAGCAGTTAGCACACGGTCGTTTAGGATAACAAATGCACAAGACAAGCTGAGTTAGCTTATGTTTAACGTGACAACAAAAAAAAAGTTTTAGGATTTCAATGTGGCGCCAACAAACGTGTATTTTTGCAACATTTCACTTTTGCATCAATAGTTATTTATCGAGGAGAACCGTGGAGTTCCAGCACAGCCTGTAATCCTGAAACATGATTCATGCGCACCTTCGTCTGGCAAAGATTCAGTTTCTGTTTCTGCCAGATGCAGCAGTCGCCTCGCTGTTCTGAGCTTGGTTTTTCTATCAAAAACCGCCTGCATCTCAAACTGCTGACGGTTTTCTACAGGTTGCGAGACGCTGACGAGTCATCTTCACACCTTTTGAGAAAGCTCGACTGTTCCTTTAACGTGGGTCGTAACGTCGTTCCTGTCTCCTCTGTTTGTCAGACGCTGTACAGATGTGTCTTAGAGGATCTGTATGAGTTCCCCACACTGGAAAAAGACCTGAAGGAGTTTCAGAAGCTTCTGCGCCGCAGACAGTAAGATCAGACTGAAATGTGATTTCTACGAGACTGTGTGTGTGTGCCTAACTCCTGTTGCTTTTCTTGCAGCACGGTGGATGACTGCCCTCCAAATCCAAAGGTATGTCAAAGAAACTTTGAAAAACACACCAACGTTAACTTTTAGCTTTCAGACTCTTCATGTGCCGTATCGAATAACATCTGATGGGAAATTAAAAACATAATATCAGCTCTGTTTCTTCTGATTTTTCTCTTGCAGAGTAAACAAATGTATCAGCAGTTGAGTTTGAAGGAAAACAGTTTGCAKCTTCGCAATTCACAATCAGAAACACGAGAAGGTGAGACAAAAACTCCTCTGTTTAAAGTTAGTTTCCTCTCTGTGTGAGATGGTTTTACAACCACTGAATTTTTTTCTTTGATCYTTTGTTTTCAGTGATCGTTTGCGTATACGTGAGCGCTGACTCCTACCTAAGCATCCACACACATCCTGCTCTGGAGGCTCACGAGCTGCTGCGGATCGTGAGCATGAAGCTGGACAGAACCGAGGAGGACATGGTGCTCGCCGTGGTGTCGCACACTGGAGGTACAACGCAACAGAAAACGCACACACAGATACACACACCTGGCCTTCTTATACAGTAATAAACAAAAGGACAACCTCACRCACATGTAACTTATTTATTTCCACATGCTAAGAGCTGTGGTCCTAAAAAACTTTCAAACTTGGTATGATTCACTGTTTTGAAACAGCCTCGTCATCTTTGTCTTCTCTGTCCTGTTTGGACTCGTCTCTGCAGAGCGAAGAGCKCTGCAGCCCAGTGACTGTGTCTATTCAGAGTCTCTGACCCCACAGGGGAAGCTAGTGGCCTGTCACAGGGACCTCACCGAGCTCTTGGTACGTAAACACCCGCTTCTGTTTTTGCATCGGTGTCTTTGTCACATCGGATCTTCCTCAGTTTCTCAGAAGCACTGATGGAAACAAAACATCTTAAAGAAGCCAAGATAAATGTTTGCTCTTTGATACTGTTGGAGGTTTAATTTGTTTGCTGTCGTCTTCCTTTAAGATTACCTTCCCAGCTGATACATTTTGTCAGCAACAAGCAAATTTATACAAAACCATTCATCTTAGAGCCAAATAAGTTTTTTGTGCATTTTAGCTCAGTTTGGTTTGTTTCTGTTTGCAGCCTCCTTTAACAGACTGCACTGAGTTGAGCAGGAGGCCGGTTCGTCTTTTAGGCATCAACACCTGGGATGTGGCAGCAGCACTCACACACCTGGACTGGAGCCTCTTCAAATCCGTCCATGAGGTACAAACACATAAATATACTGTTTGTGTATATTGTACTGCATTTATACATTTCTAATCATAATTTAATTGTGGGCAGCACGGCAGAGCGGTGTTTAAATAGGTTGTTTCTTGGTGAGAAGGTTGCAGGATCTCCTCCCAGCTCACCGTGACCTGGAAAAGAAGAAGCGGGTTAAGATAATGGATTGATTGATGAATAATAATATAAATAGTCGTATTTATACCAGTATTACCATTAAAATAGTTAGGGGGTTAGTTATGTCATTATTCCCAGAAATATAGTTAGTGCTAGCTCCCGGTCAAACCAGTAGCCCCAGTGCATAATACTACCACCACCATGCTGAACACCTGGGCTTAATGACTCACCTTTAACTGTCTAAAATATGTTCAAAAAAAACAAAATTGATGCTTCTGTTTTAAGGGTCGTTAAAAGCATATTATGATTGGTATAAATGTGTAGAATAGAGAGCGTATAACCTTATTATTACTAAACTGTATATAGGTTTGGGTAATTTCACACTTGCTTCTGTCGTCTCCCATGCAGCAGGAGCTGGTGTACTACACTCTGAGCAGAGCTCCAGGTGCGGGTTACACAGCGGCGCTCTCAGTCCTCCTCCAGCGATGTAACGAGGTCCAGCAGTGGGTCATGTCCGAGGTTCTCATGTGTGTGTCGCTCAATAAGAGAGTGCAGCTGCTCAAGAAGTTCATCAAGATCGCCGCTCAGTGAGTTCATCGAGCGCTGCCGTTTGTCCGGGAGYGTCAGGATCCTGTGTGGTTCAACTCGTGTTGTTTCTTCTGTGTGTTGCATGCAGCTGTAAAACCCAGAGGAATCTGAACTCCGCTTTCGCCATCATCATGGGCCTTAACACGGCCGCTGTCAGCCGGCTCAACGTAACATGGGAGGTGAGAAGGAGGAGTATCACTGTTTATTTCAATGCACCATCATTACTGCACTTCCTGCTCTGACTGAACCTCCCCCTTTTCAGAAATGTCCAGGGAAGTTCAAGAAGCTGTTCTCAGAGCTGGAGCTCATCACGGTGAGAACATTGCTGCTTTTATTAGCTAACAATAAAATCCCTCCGAAGCTTTTCTTTTTACTCATTTGTTCGTTTTAAAGGATCCATCTATGAACCACAAAGCTTACAGGGAGGCCTTCAAAAGGATGAAACCTCCTAAGATCCCTTTCATGCCTCTTCTACTAAAAGGTACATTCTACTCACACTGATGCAAACATAAAACACAAAATTAAACCTTGCTAAGCCTCTCTACTGCTTTCAGACATCACTTTTATCCACGAGGGAAATAAAACCTTCCATGACAACTTGGTCAATTTTGAGAAGCTGGTGAGTTGAGGCAGTTCTGTAAAGTTTTTACACCTTACATTATTTTTGACTGGTGAATTAATTAAGCTACAAGTGACCGATTAATTAGATTCTTGGCTCATTCCTAATTAGAAAACATCTTCTCTTTTAATTCCACAGCATATGATAGCAGACACGGTGAGAATGATTCGCCACTGTCAAAGCGACCAACAAGGTGAGTCCTGTCTTTTCTCAGCACTTTACTTTTATTCAGCAAGGACAGCTGAGTAGCAGCAAACCTCTTAAAGCAGTTTGAGATTTGAATTCTCCCAACACAGGGATCTGCAACCTGCAGCTCTGGGGCCACATGTGGCTCTTTGGTCCCTCTACAGTGGCTCTTTGAAAA
>NW_013952434.1:31905-35198 GCF_001266775.1 Austrofundulus limnaeus | reverse complement strand
TATGCAAATATGCGATCAATACTACTATTACAAAAAGTAAAACATGTTGATTAGCTCATGCTAGCCTGTTGTTTACTTAAATAATCCAACTTCTTTCTATGATCATTCTCTCAAATCCATCAGAATTACCTTTAAGGAATTTAAAGACTACATAATAAAAAGATTTAGTAAAAACATGCTTGAATAGTTCAGTTGTAATAGTTTTTTTGAAATCTGATATAAAGTGTATTTTCTTGCTTACATGAATATAGACTTCATTTGTCCTGATGGGTAAAAAGAATAATAAATAATAAAATTCACAGTATATTTTTTAGTTTTATAATGTCACCTCCACTGGCCAGAAAGTTTCCTGAAAAGGCCTCAAAAAGGCCCACGGACCACCAGTTGATAATCACAGCTGTAGATTGTTTTGCGGCTCTTGACACATATTTTAGTAGCAGAAAAGGCTCTKTTGATTGTAAAGGTTGCAGACCCCTGTCCCAACATGAGRACTCTAGCACCACCTGCAGTTTGCTCCGTGTGCTACACCTTTTACCGTTTTTTTTYTTCTCCCAGTTACTAAGCAACGGTTTCCAGACTGGCTTTTATGACTTTAAAGTTTTGTATTTAAGCGTGTGTTTAAAACAAAAAGTTTTCGGTTTGACCTGAGCGTGTGTTTTGTACCCGCCCCCCAGGAAATGAGGTGATCGGGGTGGACAGCGCGGAGGTGAGGGCGAGCGTTCACTGCCTGCACATCATCGACAATCAGCAGACGCTTTTCGAACTGTCGCACAAACTGGAGCCCCGGGCTTAGGGACGCACAAAGTGACTGTGGAAACGCCACTGTACAGAAAAAGTCWCACACACACGGGAGGGATGACACAAGCAGCAATGCTGTCAGATGGACTAAAGGATTGTTTGTAAAGGATTATTTAACTCTGTATACCCTGCAGGACCAAGATCTGTGCGGTGCCATGAAGAATTGCCAAACTGAGTCGTTGAGGTTATTAGTTTGTAGAGAATCCACACGGCTTAGTTCGCTTTGTTTTCAAGTTCAACTTATTTATCAGCCTGTTCTATTTTTGTCTCCTTGAACTTCAGTAAGAACATTTCAAACAGGAAAAAAGGCATTTATAGAAGATTCTGATTTGTTTAAAGTCTTCTGGACTAAAGGTTCGGTATTTTTCTTTGTGTCCAGGTTACATGTTGTATCATGTGAAACCACTCCTCGTGCACTCTTTCTGATGTCTTAGTGTGAACAGACAAACTTGAGTTTTCATTGTACAGACCGGACCAGAACACGTCTCGGTGCCAAACGTTGTGTTGAGAGTTGCCGCTGAGCTCCTGCAGCATTTCAACCTCCTCATTTAAAAACCCACCAGGCTCCACACSGAGATGGTTAGAAACCCTGCCAGCGTAGATGAGTTTATTTTTGTTTTTTTTGTCCGTCGTGTTTTGTGTTGTGCCAAAACAGATCTATCCAAGCCTGTTCATGTAGAGCAGGCTGGTTCTTACTGACTGAAAAGATCATTTCGTTTTGAACTGGGCTCATTTAAACTGTGAGAACCAGAGCAGGCTGCTGATGCTGCGACGCAGGAACAGACTTCATCTGTCTCTTGTTGTTTTCTTTTTAAAGAGCAGATGTGGAAAACATTTATTTGGTGTTCGAATGAGAAAAGTGGCTTTTTAAGAAATATTCACAAGACTGCAGCCTTAGACAATAAAGGCACACTTTTTTTGTCTTGTCCCATGTCTGCTCATTGTTCAAACCACTTTATTGTGACGGTTCTTTTGAATTTCTTTAAAAAGTGTTGCCTTTTTAAGATCAATCTAAAGGTAAAAAGTGAAAAACTGTAGAAACAAAGTTTGTCAACATTTCAAACCAAATCCAGTCAGTGTAGAATAGTGTAGTGGACCCAAAAAAAAAAAAACATTTTAGAGCCACGTTTTGGTTCACAGAGAGGTGAAGYGTTTCGTGGCACCATCGTCTTCTGTCAGGAATCTCAAAGAAAATGTCYTCTTTCTGTAAGCAACACTCTTCTGCACCTGACTGTTCAATCACACTTTGTATTTGTGAAACTTTTAAACATGCCAAATCAGGTGGATTAGAGATTAAGCATTAAAGAAAAGCACTGCAACAATGATGCATTTAACACAAGTTAAAAGCGATAAACAAAGCTACACTGTACACCTTTTTACTTCTGACACTAAATGTGCATTAATGAAGTTGTTTTGTGATGTTTGATTCATCTGCCTGTGGCGGGAGAACCAATCCAAGCCACAACCTTGTTCACAAAAAGGAGCTGAAGCTGTACATGATGTACATACACGCACATCTCTGCTGATCATGTTCAAAAAGATTTCTTATTTATTGAAATATATATTGTTTATTTATCGTGACAGAGCCGTCTTGTTTTTGTGCCATGTTCAGAGGTTTAGTTACGTAGAGGTGCACAGATAGAGGTGTTTTAAAGCTGCGAAGCACTTTTTGTTGTTTTGTAGCCACTAGAGGGCAGCAGAGAGGTAGATCAGTATGAGAAGCCCTCCCTCTGCTGTTAAAAGTTGAATGAACCATAAAAACATGAGGCTGTATTCAGTGTTTTCTCAGCCGCTCTCATAAGAGTGTGAAGTTTTTTTCTTTTTTTTTTATATAAAAACGTTGTACAAAACTTGTTTGCATGATTAGAAAACCATCAATTTTACAAAGCGAAAAGAGGACCGATCAGATGCTTTGTACTATTGTAATATTGTTTATGTGTAAATATATGCCAATGTTTGTTAATTATCTGTTGTTGTATGATAAAAGTCAACTACAAAGCAATATGTCTTCATCTCTTAACTTGTGGCTGAAATCATTTATTTTTTTAAGCTGTGTTTTGCTACTTCTGTCCAAGTTTTACTTAAATAATTATTTTTTATTTTATTTTCCAGGTAAAGGTAGATTTCATTCTGCATTAAAAAGACCAATGATAACTCAAACTTCTAAAATATGTACAGTAGAATAAAGTGGATGTTTTGCATTTTAAATTTGTAAATAAGATTTGATCAAAGTTCRGATCAATGGGCCTCATGCAAGAAGCGTTCGTACGAACAGATTTGTTGTGCGTACGAGTGATTTAGGAAAATTTGTGGCATTCACCAGTTTTTTGGAATTCTAAAATTTTCTTCAGATACAAACAAAATTCACGAGTGGTCCACACCTGTCGTATATTTTACGAGCAGTCGGTCTTCTGTTATCTGGATGGATTTTCTTCATTAATAACTTTATTTTTCATTAGTTTGAAGATATTTCGAGTTGAAAATAAATCACACTC
>NW_013952434.1:23786-25339 GCF_001266775.1 Austrofundulus limnaeus | reverse complement strand
GTATCAAACAGTCCTGATCCAGAATTTTGAACCTCCCGAGAAGTTTAGCAGAGATTAAACTCAGTGATATCCGCATGTTTAAAATGCAGTAAACACAGAATTATGATGAATAAAACAACACTTCATAGGAAGACTTATGAACAAAAGGAATAAAAAACATCAAAATTCTCACATATAATACATTTCTTATAGTCCTAAAACTTGCAACATATTTTATTTGTAGGTTAGCGATAGTGATGTGAATGAGAGAAAAATAGAGAAATGATTGAAACGAAACTTTAGTTAATTATGAAGAGAATATRTGGTTTTAGCTGAGTCGGATGTCCTGTTAATATGTAAACACCTGCCCATGTTTGATGATGTTCTCAGTATTTGTTCAGATAATTAGACAGCTGCCATATGTTTTATAGATATATATAAAAGTTATAAAGTTTCACCTGCTGATCATTCTATTGTAATTTATTGYTGCAGGTGGGACAGATGAATATGTGACCAGATGTTCTGACCAATGAAATCACAGCAACACATCAGGCTCCCTCTCTGAGGGATATAAAAGCAGCAGCTGGTCCTCAGACTCTGCAGGATTCTTGTCCACCTCCATCCCATCACTGGAAGCTGTCAGACTCTAAACCCCAGCATGATGCTGTTCCTCTCCKTGTTTGTTCTGGCTCTGGCTGCTGTGTCTCCTTCAGATGGACAGGAGCTGAAGCTGCAGCGAGGACACTGTCCCATGTTCTGGTACAGCTTCAACGGTCGCTGCTACAAGTACGTCGCCACGCGCCTGAGCTGGGCTGATGCAGAGCTCTACTGCCTGTCAGAGAACAGCAACCTGGTGTCCATCCGCAGCAAGGGAGAGCACGACTTTGTCAACGCCCTGATCAATAACTTTGATCACTCTAAGGGAGAAACCTGGATCGGACTCTCTGACATTCATAAAGAAGGAAGATGGATGTGGTCTGATGGATCTGTGGTGAAATTCCTATACTGGGCTTCAGGAGAACCAAACAACAGTGGAAGGTCTGAGCACTGTGTGCACACCAGCTTTGAGAAGGAGAAAAAATGGAATGATTCTAAATGTTCTGGGCAATATCCCTCCATTTGTGCCTCTCGCATATAACTATAGCAGCTAGAATGGCTGCACCTGTTTAATGAATCAATAAAGCAAATTTCTAATCAGAACTCTTATGTGTGTGTGCAGTCATTTCCACTAAACATTAAATAATTCTTCAGTRTTTGTTTGMAGAAAAATCATTTAAAAATAGAACAAAAACTGTGTCTTTGGATGAAAACAAGACGTTTCACTTCTGTTCTGATGATCCTGACAAGCTGCCTGAGCTGAATCCATGCATCGCACACACAGTGTAAAAACCACGGTGGTTATTATTGTTTTATCAAAGATATGTTGAAAAAGACAAAACCAATATATTTTTCTGAAGGATGCGTAGCTTTTGTGGGACTCCTACAAATGATGGTTCCTATCACACTTTAATGTTTTAAATAACTCATGAAAATGTCCAACACTTAGGACGATGGTAACCAGTAGACCACAGCAT
>NW_013952434.1:2060-18757 GCF_001266775.1 Austrofundulus limnaeus | reverse complement strand
CAGTGTGGCTTTAGAACAGGGAGATCAACAATGGATGCTCTAACTAGAGTATGTAATGATTTAGAGAAAGCTTTAAAATTGAAGGAGGTAATGATTATAGTATTTTTGATATAGAAAAAGCATATGATTCACTGTGGAGAGAAGGACTACTTATAAAAATCAATCAGATGGGAATTAGTGGAAAGATGTATAACTGGATAGAAAATTTTTTGCTGGATAGAAAAATAAGCGTTAAGATTCGGAATGAATATTCAAAAGAGTTTAATGTGGAAAATGGGATACCTCAAGGCAGTGCAATTAGTCCAATATTATTTAATATAATGATTAATGACTTTTTTTCTGATACTGATAAATGTATAAACTCTGCATTGTATGCAGATGATGGGGCCATATGGATGAGGGGAAAGAATGTGAAACATGTAGTAGGAAAAATTAAGAAGGCAATTAATAAAGTGGAAAAATGGTCTTATGAATGGGGTTTTAAATTATCAGCAAGCAAGTCTTGTTTTATGGTTGTTATAAATAAAAGAAATATTGATTCAGGAACAATAACATTATACGGACAGCCTTTAGAAAGATTTAAAGAATTTAAATATCTAGGATTATGGTTGGATAGTTCTTATACATGGAAAACACATACAGTATAGATAACTTAGAAACTAAATGTAAGAAAGTTATAAATTTACTAAAGGCTGTGGCTGGAAATAACTGGGGTGCAGACAGTCATTATTAAACATATATAGGGCTCTTATGAGATCAATAATTGATTATGGCAGTTTTATATATGGAGCAGCAGCTAAAACAACACAAAAAGATAGATAGACTACAGAGTAGGGCTTTACGTATGTGTACAGGAGTGGTGAAAATGACACCTATTAATGCTCTTCTAATAGAGACTGGAGAGACCCCGCTGGAAATGAGAAGAATAAAATTAGCTTTAGTATACTGGATGAAAATTAAAAGTAATGAAGAAGAGAATGTAACATCAATTATATTACAAAACTGTTGGGAATATGCAAAGTTCCAGAGTAATGGATTTGGATGGACGATAAGTAAACTGACCAAAATATATGGATTAGAGGATAAGAAAATAGCCCAGTTTAATCCAATTAGTGTTATTCCTCCATGGCTATTTCCTGAGGTTAATGCAGACATGAGACTTCTTAAAATGAAAAATGATTGGAATTTAAATGAAACAGGGGTAAAGACTGATGTATATTTAAGAAAATCATATTACAACTACCTCAAAATHTATTCAGATGGTTCTAAAAATCTCAAAGGACGTGTGAAAATAGGAATAAATATACCAGAATTTGAAATTCACATCTCCAAAAGAYKATCAGATCACCTATCTGTTTACACAGCAGAAATGATGGCAGTTATACTAAGCTTACAGTGGGTAGAGGAGGTTCGACCAGACAGTGTGGTGATATGTACAGATTCTAAAGCAATATTAGAAAGTATTCAGGGAGAAGGAAATAATAGGAAAGATTTAGTTTTAGAAAATCGGCATGGTTTGTTTAGATTATATAGAGGTGGCATTGATGTTTGGTTCTGCTGGGTACCAGCTCATGAAGGGGTTAAAGGAAATGAAAATGCAGATAAATTAGGGAAAAGGGCATTAGAAATGGCAATAACGATTACAGTTCCTTTTGGGAAAGGGGAAGGGAAATCATATATTAAAAATAAAGAAATAGAAAAATGGCAAAAAAAGGTGGAATGAAGACAAGAAAGGGAGAAGATTATATAAAGTACAAAAGTCAGTATTAATTAGAAATATTRATGAGAGAAACAGAAGGGAAGAAATAATTATGACCAGATTAAGAGTAGGCCACACCTATTTAAGTGACACCTTATATTTAATAGGGAAGAAAAGTAATGACAAATGTGTAGGATGTGGAGAGAAAGAAAATGTAGGGCATGAATTAATGAACTGTAGAACATATGAATATGAAAGGGAGAATTTAAAAATAATGGTTGGAAGGACAGGTCAAGAATGGAGTCTTAAAGGAATATTAGGAAATGAAGGAAACATAATGGGTATTTATATATTAAGGAAAGCATTATTTCTTTTTCTTCAAAATACAAGATTAATAAATAGATTTTAATAGATGTAAAGAAATGTTGCTACACACTCGTGTACAGTAGGTGGCGGTATGCACCTTAAAGTTGCTTGCAATCCGCCAAGATTAATAAATAGATTTTTATAGATGTAAAGAAATGTTGCTACACACTCGTGTACAGTAGGTGGCGGTATGCACCTTAAAGTTGCTTGCAATCCGCCATAATAGAAAAGAAGAAGAAGAAGAAGAAGAAGGGAATTACCTAATTAAAGGAAATTACCTAATTTCCCTCTGGGATCAATAAATATTTTTGAACTGAATTGAATTGAATTGAATTGAATTGAAGAACACTTCTCTGTCTGATCATTGTACTGCTTTACCCATGTTTGTTCATACCTCATGTTCTTGTTCCAAGCCTGGTTTTATTGTTTTGCCACCACGTTGGCTTTTTGCCTAATTAAATTTTTTTCTTTACTTGAAGTTTTGCCTGCCTGCCTGCATTTTTGGGTTCTCCTCACCATCCAGTTTAGTTTTAAATAAAGATAAGGCAGATTTATTAGTGGAGACATTTGTTGCAGTTCACAGTGGTGAACAGCTTACAGATATCCATAGACAGCAGAAAATACAAAAACTTGGAAATTATAAAAATATTATGGAAAAATATCAAAAATGCATTTCAACATTAGACATGAATATAAGCAAGAAAGAAATGAAAACGGTACTGAAACGGACAGGATACTCAGCTCCAGGAGAGGCTCAATTATGTAATGCTATGTTTCGACAGATTCCAGATGCAACATTGAAATTAATACTACAGTTATTTAATAAAATATGGAATGAAGGTTTAATACCAAATAGCTGGAAAAGGGCAATAATACTTCCATTTAATACACCTGGGAATGATCCTATTAGNATCGTTCACACCTAATTAACACATATTGTTAACAGGGGGTGGAGTGATACTGCCAATGGCAGCGCTGTAGGAGGGGGACAACTGAAAATGGAGGCCTCCACCTCTGTTTAATGATGGACGGTCTTTCTTCACAAAAATGGCTTCTTTTAAGATAGGCCAAAGCAAAAAAGAAGCCATTTTTGTGAAGAAAGACCGTCCATCATTAAACAGAGTTGGAGGCCTCCATTTTCAGTTAAATCTGAAAAGAGAATATAGTGAGAGGAAAAGCAGTTTGTAACAGTAACTTCCTGCATCAAATGGCTTGAAAACTGAGAGATTAGAAGTGTCCTGCAGCAGCAGAGCAGGTTCTGCTTTGATWACTCAAAGTGCCCTTGAACCAAGAGCTGAACTGATCATTGTTCCTGTGAWGCTTTACTCAGAAGCAGAAACCTGGAAGCTGTCCTGCTGCTGCAACATCAAAYACAGCAGCTCTGATTGTGGCTCTCAAAGACAGTTRCTATGCTGCTTTATTTTCTTACAACAAACAGTAGTGTGCTGCTGGATAAACTAAAAAAATGTTGGAAATCACATTTTTAGTCCTCTTTCTTTACATAAACTGCTCTTTTCAACCTGCCTGACATAAAAAATAATTGTGTCTATTCTTTATTTTATTAAATGTAATTTTATAGAAGCTAGAAACGTTTTTCAAATACCTTCCGAGTAAGAATAAATATTTTCACAGATGGAAGTGAGGCTTATTTAAAAACTTAAAGCCAACATATAAAAAATGCTTCTCTGTTGATTTTTCTGAACAATAATTTATTGTCTTTATGTAAACAACAAAAAAATAACAACAATCCAGCACATCCAAGTCCAATACAATAGCTATCAATCAAATATTTGAGTTGTACAGTAGCTGTACAAATCTGGGTCAAAACACATAATCCACAGTTTGTCAAAGATTGAAAAAGTAAAATGAGAAAAAAAGACATTAATTATATTTAAAAAAATGTGATCCCCCTTTATTCAACATTTCAGCAAGCTCGCTAGGCAAGTGATCTAATAAAGGTTGCCATATCCCATAGAAAACATTGCAGTTACCCTTTATGATAGCACTAAGGCGCTCCAGCGGAAATATCTTGAATGTCTCCCTGTACCACTGTGTAACAGAGGGGGTTGTCTCTTAATCCACTGAAACATGATACATTGCCTTGCTAAATGTAAGGTTTTACCTAATTAAGTAATTTCGTAAAAGTTAAAGTTGAGTTAAACTCAACTCGTAACTCCGCTGTTAATAATGAGCGCTATTTTAGAAGATGAGTGGACTCCGCTGCACCCAGTCACATAGCATGTGGGGTCTGTGTTGGTGATTAAAATAATGAGTAATCACGTTGATAACTACTAACAAAAATATATACTCCCCATGTCAAATACACAATACAACTGCAACCTGGATTCATCCGTGAACATCACTCTTCTTCAGCGTGCAAAGGGCCATTGGACATGTGCATTTGCCCATGTGAGTCGGTTCCTACGCCGGACAGCAGTGAGATCCAGACCACGGTGAGGGCGCCGAGCTTGCAAATTGGCTTCTCGTAGGCGGTTACGGACAGTCTGAGGTGTGATGCGTCTGTTGTGCAGACCAATAGTCTCATCAGCTGTCTGTGTCGCTGGTCTTAGTCGATCCCGCAGATGGATGAGCCAGATGTGGTGATCTTGTGCTGGAGTGGTCACACGTGGCCGACAAGGATGAGGTTGATTTGCAGTAGTGCCAGTCTGTTGGAAACAAACTCTCAAACGGGCTATGGTCCAATAATGGACATTGAACCTTGCAACTACTGCTCTGGTAGACATCCTTGCATCCAACATGCCAATGGCACGCTCCTGCATAACTTACGACATTGGAGGCATTATGACATGTGATAAAATTGACATTTTGGGGTGGCCTTTTATGGTCCCCAGTCCAAGGATTGTCCAGCTGTTGCTCTTTTTGTCTGATCACCCACTGGACATGCCCCACCCACGCACTGAGCAAAAAAACAACTCACTGAGTAATGCTCACTGACAGCAAGTTGATCAGAAATTATACACAAATCAAGAAAAAAATTACCTTTGTACAATAAAATGTCAGCAAATGCTCATTTACTATTGTTAACTCACCATGGCAACAATATTTGACGTGGGGCATTTATATTGTTGTTAAGTGTAGTTATGCAATGGAGCTGTTGCATTTTCTTAGCAAAAAAGGAGCTTGTGAACTTGTAGGACAAGGGCTAAGCAAACAAGTAAAACCTATACATACATGGTATAAAACCACGTTATAGATTTGTACATTTTCTTACACTCGATAGTTACTGTGCACTAAATAACCAACACTTAGAATATTTAAAATATAAGCACAAATGGAAACTTACTACGTTTGTTGGGCGTAGCATTGTAAGAAAATACGTATTCAATAGACTGAAGTCAATATGAAAACCACCATTGTTAAATAAAATGATTCGTAGAAGGAATAAAACCATACAACACCAGAATTCTGGAACCGAGTGAGGTTTATTGCCACCAGAGCTGACAGGAAACCACACTGGCGAAAAACCAGGAAGTACATCAATTTATACATGATTCTTCAATGCCTGCGTTCGCCCCCTACTGACCTACGGCTGAATCACAGGCATTCAGACAAAAATCTCATCTACTGTTATCATAATGTTTTAATTATGTGTTGTTATAATTCGAACATGTACCTAATCTATATCAATCAAAACATTACTATAAAGCATTATTATAATTATAAAAAGGAAAACCTAAAAATATAGTGTTGTGCTTTTAACATCAGTACTAACTTCTAATAACTATAAATTTCTTCAATCCCCCTTTTTACATGACCAAATCATGTGAACTAAAATAAGAAATTTATAATAAGCTATATGTTTGCATTAAGGCACAAATGTGTATGCAAATTACCCTAAGCGATACAGCACAACGTGTAAAATTTCTAACATCCCACCCCTGATATAAAGTAATATGATCCATTTATTCCACCCCAATCAAAATAGAAAACATAAAATGAACTATTGTCAAATACCAACCAGGTCAGCTGTGTTTATTCTAATTGAGGCCAGAGGTTCCAGAACTTGGCCCACCGTCGGGAACAAGTCCTCAGCACGTTCCATCTCCTCCTGTCTTCCATGGCAGACTGACCCGGTTAATAATAACATCCCTGCATATTAAGATTTAACCTTAGCTCATCAACAATTAACCCATACAAAGAACAGTAAAAAACAAATCAACCAAAGTGTTAAAGCATTTTTAAACATATCCTCCTTAGTGTGTCACTTCTATAAAAAGAATCAATAATGAAAAACAAAGGAAAATCAAACAACATTTTACCAAAATCATTTACAATCAACTCATTAACCTACAAATTTCATGTCCAACTACATGAGTGTTACTATTTCAGTGTTATCATTCTGTATCTAAAAATGTCAGCTAGAATTATCATTTTTAGGGCCTTGGTCTCCATATCAGTCATCCTCGCCATACGGGTATTGAAGTGGTGGCCCTGGAGCGGCGTCCGATGTCTGTACCATCTGATACTCCATGGTGTGATGTTGGTTTAAGGTGTTTTGAACAGTCTGGGAGATGGCCCTTAAACACAATATTCTAGCCACAGGGATGCCACAGAAATAGCAAAAACCTAGTATTACCACCATCATGACTAATGGCATCACAATAGCAGACATCAGATTCTTCCAACCTCCAAAAACTTTTATGAACCATCCCTCCGTCTGCGTGGCAGACCTTAAAATATCATTCATCTCCGCAGACAACGTTCGTAGACCTTTAACAGCCTTTGTAAATGACCCATCAGTTTCAGTATTTCCAGGAATAAATGTACAACAAGATGACCCAAAAAATGAACACACTCCACCTTGTTCTGCTAATAAATAGTCTAATGCAATGCAATTCTGATAAGCCATTAAAGATGTTGCAGCCAACTGCTCATGTGCAATCTGAAGGGCATCCCTGGTCAAATTATTAAGGCTCTGCAAAGAAAAATGAATAAAATTGATACGATCCACGTTTTTATTAAGGATAATCCAAGGTAAAATGCTTTCAAAGCCAGCTGCCACCTGATAGATCAATTTAAACTCAGTAGGAACCCCAATAGCATCAATATACACTGGACTGCTTGCATATATGTCAAACTCACGTTTAACCCAGTTCAAGTTAAGAACCTGCTTATCCAAGAGAGCCCGATGTTCCTGCAATTCATCAATCGTGATATTTACAAACCTGACCGGTGAGACCAGGGACACTTCCGCACACAGCCCACTCCAACCTGCTGGCAACACCTTTAACAAACGATTATTACCACAGTACCAAAATACATCCGACCTAGACACATTTAACATTGTTGCATTCTCCCACAATGATACATCAATCACCTGTTTGCACCAGGTCACATTCAGCCGTCCAACATCTATGCTTCTCTGCCGCCTCCTTCTGGCCAAACAAGTGAAACTGCCTTCCACCGCCTTGAAGACAGGAGGCACATCTGTTCTTGAAGACATAGGAAAGAAATGTTCTAAATATTTACACTGAACTGATGGGTTTTCAGTAATATGTAATTGCAACAGACAGAAAAAAGTTGAAGCATTACTCAGAGGTGATGGCATCGTTAGTACTGGCCTTGCCTCTGCACATACCACACAATTTGACAATTTTGCTTGACTGGCTGCATTTCTGACAAATCTCAACCAATAATTAGTTTCAGTAACTCCAGTATCTACAACAAGTTCTTTACTAGATCCCACATCAACTGTTAGCTCCAAGTCGCTAAGCTGCACCACATGAATATAGATTTTACCAACTGGGTCTCGTCCTCTCACCGCCAGCCCCATCAGCAGAAATCCAATATCTGACACCTGTGGATTTCTCAAAGTCAGAAACATATTGTAGGGTTACATATAGAATCATTATTACACAGGCCCACTTTAATTTGGTCTCTCCTAATTTCTAGTCAGTCTTGAAAAGGAATTTTTCCCCATCAGCCTAACTGGTAACCACACCCAAAGTCCTTGTTCAAATAAGGCATTATTTCAGTCRTACAGACATATACTCTTGCTGATTGGTAAACCCCCTGTTCTGATCCACACTCAATGACGGAGCACAGATCAAAGAAAATGGAAGCAGTTTGCCCCTCCACAAAAGTAAATTTGTAAGCCTCATAATGTACATCTGCTCTTTTCCCTTTGCCTTTCAAAAATTCCAGCGGAGCCTTGTTTGAGACGTTATGCATTTTTTCAAACACAAAATCATCGTAAGAGGGCAGATCAGTCACGTTGTCAGGGATTAGGGCAGTCAGGTTAGTCGTCAGGTTAATGTGCTTCTCATCATTATTTTCTGTGTTTTGCATCCCACATGTTAATTCAAAACAACAAATAAAGAAATAAAATAAAAACAGACATTTTCCCCCGGAAGCCATTATCAATCTCATATGATGGCTTTAGTTTATTTTTTAAGAATATTTCCCTTTTTTTAACAATATTTCCTACTCCTTAAATTATATGGAGGTTGAAACTCAGATTCAGCACTTTGTCTCCCTCTTCAAAAGGAGCATTCAGTTCACCCAACTGTTTTTCAATGTGTTTCTTAGTTTTTTCTGTAAAAGCAACCAATTTGCAGCAGTGTGTCTTATGAATCCAATCACTCAACTTTGTCTCWGACAACCACACCTTCACACAGTGAGATGTTGTCTCCGCAACTTGAAATGGTCCGTGCCACCTCGGCTGACGCCATTCAAAACGTGCCAACTTCCTCASCACCCAATCCCCTGGATTGACGACCTCACAGTGATCGCCGTCGTTCCGTGTCAATACATCCACCACCTGTTGGGACAGACTCATGACAGTATTTCTCAATCTCATCATGGATTCTGACATCACATCATGCAGCATTTGTACAGTGTTACATTCTGAAGGCATAGTTGTCAGCAGACATGGCATTTTTCTCCCCGTTAACAGCTCATGTGGACTCACATTCAGTTCTCCCCCTGGACTACACCTAATATTAAATAAAACAAGAGGCAAAGCTTCCACCCAGTTCAACTTTGTGTCTGCACACACCTTAGCTAAACTTTCCTTCAGCGTCCTGTTTGCTCGCTTCACCTTGCCCTGGGACATCGGATGGAAAACCGCCCCAAACTGATGCTTGATCCCAAACATCTGCTCCACTTTTAGCTGTTCCTTATTTGAAAAATGCCTAGCATTATCAAATCTTATAACTATAGGTACACCAGACCTTGGAATGACCTCACGAGACAACCACTTTACCACCTCAGATGCTTTCTCCATGCGTGYTGGCACCGCTTCAATCCATCCACTAAACGTGTCTACACAAACGAGCATAAATCTCTTACCCTGAACCCTGTTGCCAGCTCCCATGTCTGTGAAATCAATACACATTTCCTTCCACGGAGCCGCAGGAACCAGGAATGCACCGAGACCAACCTTCAGCACCCCCTTCAGGTTGTGTCTGGAACAGATTTCACACATCTGAACAAAATACTCAGAAATTGCTCTGATACAGTATTAGGATGCCACCAAACCTGAGTGTCAAGCATCTTAGCACTGGAACAATGCCCCCTACTGTGAGCCTCCTGACACAACAGGTTCACCAGAGTTTCAGGAGTCACAATCTTTCCCTCATGGTTTCTGTAGATGCCCTCAGCATCCTGTCTGGGCCCTCTGTCTTTCCACAGTTGTTTCTCTGAAACGGCAGCATTAGTTTGCAACTCCAGTATAGTCTGATCATCAAATTTTTTCTGCAAAATGTTTTCCTCAGAACTCCCAGCAGCACCGCCTCCTTCCACCTGAACCATCTGACTGTTTTTCTCATAACCAGCACACACTTTTGCTGCTCTGTCAGCCTGAAAATTCCCTTTCGCCACCAYATCACACTTTTTCTGGTGAGCCCTACATTTCAAAACTGACATGCCCGTGGTTGTCTCAATGCATAGTATAAATCCAATATTTGTTGCAGGTGACTTATTGGCTGTCCCGAAGCAGTCATAAACCCTTTTTTCATCCACTGACTCAAATCAATATGGACACAGCGATGCACATAGTCTGAATCTGTGTAAATGTTAACTGTTTTTCCTGTAGCCAAATTACAAGCCTCTGTCACAGCTTTTAATTCAACTAAATGAGCTGACGCTGGTTGTTTAATGACCTCTGACTTCAGCACCACAAACTGTCCCTGACGTTCTGACACCACAGCAAAAGAGGCAATCAGCGCACCCCCTTCAGTCTTATGAGAATGTCTGTCAGTAAACAATGTTATGTCAGCTCCATCTAGAGGGTCCTTAAAGACGTTGTCATGTACTCTCATTTCCTGGTGTGTCACATCTGCATAAATGTGGTCCTGACATGTCGTCATGTGAGAAGCAACATTCACTCCCTCCGCCGTGAAATGAATATGCGGTCTGTCCAGTGTAGGGGTCACCTCGAGTGAAGAAACAAGATTTACTGCCTCGAAGCAGGCCTCGGACAGGCCTGACGAGAGGACAGGAACTCTGTCACAAACTGAACTCTATTTTAGGCCATGTCAGGTCATTTTAACCTAGAAGAGAATTCCTCAGTTCTCTTAATCAGATAATGGACAGAACAATCTCTTCTGTTCGTGATTCATTTGTTGTTTAACTAAGAATGTTTATGCATTTGTTAAATCATGATAATGATTGTCACAAGAAAAGTGGAACCAGTTCTCTTCTCTTATCGTGCCTTAAAGATTAATAATGGTATAAAAAAATCACACAGAATCTCATTACAATGTTTGCATTGTGTTCTTATATAAATCACTGTTTTTATTTTACTGTGAACACAGTAATATAATTGTGGATTTTTCCTGAGAAAATCTTTCATTTATCTGGACTAACAGCATGGTTCAGAACTGATTATAAACAGAAATGTTAATTAATCATCATAAATGTTTTGCAGTGATTTCTCTTAGAGTCTACCAGAAGAAAGCTAAAGAAGTTATCATCCTGTTGTTGAACAGCCATAGAATTTTAGCTTTGAGCTGGCGCCGCTGGCAAGTCTTTATCTTTCTTTCTTTCTTTCTTTCTTTCTTTCTTTCTTTCTTTCTTTCTTTCTTTCTTTCTTTCTCTGACTCAACTCTACGCCTGAGGGCGGAACCAAAGACTGTCCGTTTCTATTACTAACCACGGATGTCTTTGAGAGACACACTCTTCTTCCTGATTTCCAACCTGGGAAGACAGCTGAGTTTCTCTCCGGAGAAGCCAGTTTGGCTTTTAGGTCTTAGCCCATGAGCTAACTAGGGGGGACCTAACAGCAGAGACTCGGCACGCCAGCCAGTCCCACCCCGAGGCTTCAAGTCTCTAAGTGTGTTTTTAACTCCCGAGGGGAGATTTTATTTTGAAAGAAGGAACCGGATGTACAGCTTGAATCTTTCTGGCTTGGACTGAAACAGACGAAAAGTTACCTGGAAAACACCTTTTTCGCCAAGGACCAGTAAGCGAGCCGATAAAAGTTCCCTGACTGATCAGAGGTGAGACAGTTCCTACCCCGGGGGTGATTTAAGAAGTCATCACCAGGTAAAGCTGACGTGTTCAGGGTGACGTGTCATGTGGAAATCTAAGTGACCAGAAGGGACGTGCTGATCCGGTTGACCACACTTTGTTATAGTAAAATTAGTAGTACCCTACTAACCTTACTTTCCTCCTTTTCTTTGTTCTTTATTTGCCAAAACATAAGCTGAAAGTGCCAGTAAAATTGTTTGGTTGTTAACATCAGAGCTGACGTTTTACTGTTCTATATAAGTAATCTGAGTTGATGTGAATTGAAATTTGCACGCAGGTTTTATCTCATTTAACTCTGATGCTTGTTATAGGAATAACCACAACAGAGTGTAACTTATGACCTGTTCAATTTGTGTAAGTAAATGATTGCATAGAACTCGTCTAATCGTTCACTTATTGTGTCACTTTTCACTTCACACAGTCAAGATATTAAAAGTAATGAGAAAATACCTTGGTAAAACTTTCCTCATAACTTTGTGTATGAGAGATGTGGGAGAAGCTTAATGCCACCTTAAGCCCCTCTCCTACACCAGCAATCTCTTAACATTTTCTGCCCTGTTTAGTGAAAATGTAAATGCCTGGGAGTCTACGAACGCCTTTACATCATGCAAAGTATGTACAATCACCTGATTAGCCATGGTCATGTGGGATGTTTTTACTACAGCTTTCATGATGGCTGCTACATGTCTCACACAAGATCGGTGACCTCTTTCAATGTGATCCAATTTCGAACTGTGATACATCAAAATCCTCCTATTGTTTTCAAATCCCTTCTGATACAGCACAGCATGCACAAACCCCTCCTCCTCATGTACATCTATGTGAAATGGCTGTGAATAATCAGGACTCTGCAATGCACATGCACCTGCCAAGCTTTGCTTCACCTGAACAAAAGCCCTGTCTGCCRCCTCTGACCACACTAGAGGAGCTGAGTACATCCTGTAACCTGCAGCTGAAATCAACTCCCTCAGTGGAGCAATTTTACTGCTGAACTCAGGCACAAAAGATCTGCTGTAATTTACCAGCCCCAAAAATTTCATCATTTCCCTCACTGTTTTAGGCTTCGAGTAGCTCAGAATAGAGGTTTTCTGTTTTTCTGTCAATTGAAACCCTTCACCGGACACCACTCTCCCTAAGAAGGTGACATTTTCACGACCAATTTGCAACTTCTGTCTGGAAACTTTAAAACCACACCTCACCAGATGTCGTAGAACCATGTCTGTTGCTTCTAAAATGCTGTCAGAATCCTCTGCAGCCACCAAGATGTCATCCACATACATCAAAAGCAATGTCGWTGGAGGCAAAGTTAACTCCTGCAATTTTTGTCTCAAAATGTGGTTAAATATAGATGGTGAATCCACAAACCCCTGTGGCAGTCTAGTGAACTGATATTGTTGTGATTTGAATGTAAATGCAAAAGGCTCCGACTCTCAGTGTGCAGTGGCACTGAAAAATATTCATTGCTCAAATCTATGCAGCTGAAAAACCTATGTTCTGGTCTGATTGCATTCAGCATGACATAAGGATTTGGAGTGTCATAAAATGTAGGCACCACAACTTTATTTATTGGTCGCAAATCTTGAACGAGATGATATTCAGTTTTGTTTGCTTTTGGCACTGGACAGATGGCCGTGTTCCATGGAGACGAGGTTGGTACCAGAACGCCATTTTCTAACAAAACCATGATCGATTTTTCACACCCTCGAATCTGTTCAGGCCGTAAACGGTACTGCAGATGATAAATAGGGATTGTGCCTGGCTTCAAAACAATTTTTACAGGGTCCACGTCCAGCATTCCCATATCTGTGCTGTTTTTTTTGCCCATAACATCACAGGTAACTGCTCTAAAAGTTTCTCTGCATCTGGATGATCTAGATTCTCATTCTCATGTGTCCTAATAACACTCTTTTTCTCAGGAATAAGTGTCGTGAAAGAAGTGTGTTTTATCCTGTATATATGCCTGTTGAATGTGAATAATGCAAATCTGTGTTAATGTCCACCCAGTCATCCAGCATGAGGCAAGATCTGAATAAAGGTCCCAGTGACTTTCCCTCACAGCCTGCAGCCACCTTCAAAGCGACATGAGGTGCAGAACCAGAACTCAACACATACAGCTCCTTCAGCGGTTATGACAGCTTCACTTCTGCTGCAACTCCTTCAGGAGCCACAAAAATGTCCCCCAGCTCCACCGGCGGGTTTTCACCAGTGTCAGCACAGTGTCTCTGAATTTCACCCCATAAGACATCATAATTCTCATCATCTGTCAGGGCACAGTTCATCGTGCAGTGTAGAGCATCACCAGGTGTGTCATAATGTCAGAGAGTTTATCCATGGACCGCAGCTGGACATTGTGGTCCACAACGGCATGGCCTGACATTCAGGCATCAATCCCCACCACACGACCATCTGCTTGTCCTCTGGCGCCTCCAGTTCAGATGCCCCCAGCAACATCTGAGATGATGTGCTCCTGACTGTAGAACACACCTGCACCAGTCCATCCGGAAAAGAAATTTCTATCCGGTCTGGGCACATCAGCAGCCCCACATTCTGCTCACACAGGATCTCTCTCCCCAGGAGATTCACTGGACAGTTTGTTGAGACCAGAAACCTGTGGTAAAAATGGAGATTGTTCCACTGGCAGGGCATAATTTCAGACAAAGGCCACTCTTCAGATTTTCCAGAAAAACCAGTGGCTCGGACTGCAATATCAGATAACGGCAGTGGCTCATTTGCCGTACTGTATTTTGCTTCAGTATCCACAAGACACATCACCTCCCGACCGCAGACTGTAAGTTTTGTCATAGAGTCAAGGTTCTTGTGGGCCCCTATCGCTGGCTCCTGGCACCCCCATTGCATCTGAAAACCACCCCTCTGTCCTGCTCCCCAGGACTGTTGGCCATTATGTGTTGTCGGTGCTGTTTGTGGAAATGGTTGTGATGGATAATATTGAGGTGCAAATGCTGGACCTGCCCCCTACTGTATGCCCCCCCCCTCCAAATTTCGCTGGGCACTCTTTAGCCCAGTGCCCCGTCTTGTAATCCCTTATTCTCTTCCTGTAAAATCTACCTCTACGACCCAATCTCGTCCCCCTACCCCAAACCGGTGGATTTTGATGACGCTGAAAATTTTGAGTCTGATTATTGTTTGGCCCCACTGCACCAAAACATCCTGCTGTGGCCCTGCTTGAGACAGTTCCACCAATTGAGGCATTTGTACTGCACTTTTTTCTTTTGTTTGGTTCACTTTATCCCTCAGATCTTTTAGCTTTGCCTTTGCTAACTGTGCTTCCAAGGATCTCATTTCTTGTTGTTCAGCCTGTTTGTCCTTCACCTGTTTATCAATAAAATGGACCACATGATCACTCCACAAGTCATACTCTAATCTATCCAACCCCACAACACACTCCAGCTGCTTCCTGATCTGATCAGTCTGTGACTTTAATACAGCCGCCTTAAACAACACCCAACTCGGCCTGTCATAAGCAGGATCCACACCAATTTTAGATCCCCATAACTCTCTGACCCTCGCCAAATAAGCTGACCCTCTTTCATCCTCTCGTGACGGAATATTATTCAATTCAACTGACTCCATGTTTATCGGAAAACCTGTCTCTAATCCTCGGCCACAACGCATGTACCCACCTTTCCAAAGTTGTGTCATCTGAAACACCAAATGAAGCAACAGCTGCTTCGAGCTCTGTTAGCACCCCCCAGCTAGTACACGCACAATACACACGTCTAAAATCCCCAAGTGTTGGAATCATGCCAGAACAAGCCTCTAAAAATGCCTTAATCCACAACGACCCTCCAGCACTTAAATCAAGTAACTTTTGTTTAATCAGCTGTGTGTCCTGCATTGAAAATGGTTTGTAAGTGACAATTGCAYGACCTGCCTCATCTGTCGAAGTCACAAGTGGAAACATCCCTCCCCACGGCTTAATATCCACACAAGAATGTATATTAGATTTAACCTGCCTCTCATCTCTGTGTTGTGACCACTGCAGCTGTCTATTATGGTGTGTTCTGTTCCCCTGAACCGTAGAATCCGGCCTGGTCCCATGCATCTGCACATCTCCATGCGAGCCTCCACTAGGTGGCGGTGGCCCATCATCCCATCATTCTGAGGCCTCTCTGCCTGCCACATCAGCCTGAAAACCCTCATGTCTGTTGAGCCTCTGTGGATCCACAAACTTACTCATCGCAGCTCTTACACCATCTTCATCCCTCTGTGGGCAGAATTCTAGCAACCCCTTAACTACTGCATATGCCACGTCCTCCGGCCATTTGTCTTTCACTACCATTGTCCCAGTCCGGCGTGAAGAAGTTTTACTTGTGCCCTCATCTGGGTCTTCCTCCTCACCTAACAAAGGCATCTGTTTTTCAGCATCTGCTAACATGTTTACCACTTCCTTGTATGGACCTCTGGTGTCAGTGTTGTCTTTTTTCAGCTCAGTCTCAGTCATATCAGCTGCCACCTGTGGAGTTTGTTTTGTCTCAGTGGTGCCCCCCTGAGAGCGCACAACCTCGTCAGCCATGTCACAGTGTGTTGTCTGATTCTTTGTCACATCTTGGTTAGACGTCAAGGTCTTGTTTTCACCCTCATTGTTGGAGTTCAGAATGTCTTTCATTATTCTAAACATGCATCTCCAATATTTATAAATCCTTTCCTTCTCAGGAGCTATCTTAGCTTTTAAAACTGTTTTGGCTTCATCTGCTATCACTGACTGTTGCCAAGATCGCTCCAATTTACAAACAATTCTGTCTATTGCTGCAGGTGTGGGTGCCGCTAGGTCAAATTGTGACAAGTTTCCGTCATGCAATAACCCTTGGCACATCTTATTTTTTTTAAATAGAGAGAGAGAGAAAAACAGAAAGAGAAGTAATTAGAAAGATAGAAAGACTGAAATAGCGATTAGGAGTATATTAAATATACACCAACAAAACACAGGACCACACACCCAACATCTGTCCGCTCACCTGAAAAATAAATGGATAAATACATAGAGGGCATATATGAGAATACACACATATCCATACATATATAAAGATATACATACATGCCTACATTCATAAATATTGTCCGTATATACACATAGACATATATACACAGTCAGTGACCTGTCAGAACCCCCCGGATCAGA
>NW_013952434.1:0-1820 GCF_001266775.1 Austrofundulus limnaeus | reverse complement strand
ACCACACGCACAGCCCCCGGGGCCAGCAGCGACAAACTCATGGGCCCCACCGGCACCCGCAGATCCAGGAAAGGGCACAGAGGTCCGGGCCCCCAGAGCCCCCCCCAGGCCAAGGCCCGACAGGCCCAGAGGCCCCGAGCCCCAACAGGCAGTCACCAGGCCAGGCCGGCACACACCCCAGCGCCCAGCCCCAGACCCCGGGAACCCCCAGGAACCCTTGGCACATCTTAACAAAAATATCTTTTTCCGTCCTTAAATTTTTAGATTCAACATCTTCAAGATAAATCTGAAAAGTCCGATACAAGACCACCCCCAGAGAATCTTCTTGGAATTTATGCAAATCTTCTACAAATTTACAGTATCAGACATATTTATTAATTTTATACACGTAACCCCAACACAGGAAAACTGGCGCAATGCCCAGCAGGTGTTGACCCTGACGCAGACTACTCTAACAGCAGTCCACCCCAGTACCTCCTGCTGTTTGTACAATTTCCCAGCTGCAGTCACCCTAAACTAAAACAGAAAAACAAACAAAAACCCAAAACCTGTCTATGCCCACCCACAGATGTCCCACAGAAATCCACCAGCGGTCACTTCAGTGCCAGACTTCTTAAGACAAAATACTTTTATTCTGAATCAATACATGACACATCCATGTGAATTGACAACTGCTGAGTGAACAACCACCCCACACACTCTCATAAACAAAGATGGAGAGAAAAAAAAGTTTGACCCCTGGATTTATTCCCAATGACACGCATGAAGACCCCAACTTTAAATAAGGATTTTTTTTAAAACTCATGCGAAACTACCCACCAGGAAATCACAACTTACAATTCATTGATTTTTCCTTTTGATGAGCATAATATAACTGCCCATTCGCCACCATGAACTTGTAAAGTTGTACCCCACCTGTTTCAGTGCAGTCTTTTACAGAAGACTCACCCTAGGATTTCAGAAAGAGCTCATCAGATAAAACGGCCTAAGGGATAATATTTTACAAGCAATACGCACCACAAAACATATATTCCACTACCTAAAGGGCCCAGTTTACTGTATGGCTATAAACCCCCACAGACTGATTTGGTTAAACGCTTTTAAACCGTCTTTCACCATCCACATTAAACCACGTTTGTTTTGACTACGCCGAATGACACGCTATCTTTGCTGAGCTGACAAACAGACTTAGCTCAGCAAAGCTAACACTTAGCGGGGCTGTTTCAACGTCCCGACACACAGGCTATCACGCAGAAACACCGATAGCCACACAGTCCTGTTAGGTTAACAAGATGGAAAGCAAAAAAGATTTTGCTCACCTGTTTTCTGGCGCCCAGGACGTACGTCGATACGGTGCCTCCACTGCAAGGCCCAGTTAGCCGAAGCCCCAACACAGCTCCGCTTCCTACTCGACTTTCAAACGTCAGTGTCACCAAAACTGTAAGAAAATACGTGTTCAATAGACTGAAGTCAATATGAAGACCACCATTGTTAAATAAAATGATTTGTAGAAGGAATAAAACCATACAACACCAGAATTCTGGGACCGAGTGAGGTTTATTGCCACCGGCGCTGACAGGAAACCACACTGGCGAAAAACCAGGAAGTACATCAATTTATACATGATTCTTCAATGCCTGCATTCGCCCCCTACTGAACTACGGCTGAGTCACAGGCATTCAGACAAAAATCTCATCTACTGTCATAACGTTTTAATTATGTGTTGTTATAATTCGGACATGTAACTAATCTATATCAATCAAAACATTATTATAAAACATTATTATAATTATAAAAAGGAAAACCTAAAAATATAGTGT
>NW_013952433.1:3085217-3087121 GCF_001266775.1 Austrofundulus limnaeus | reverse complement strand
GTGTAACTACTGGGTTAGAACCTGCAGGTACTTTATGTGTGTAACTACAGGGTTAGAACCTGCAGGTACTTTATGGGTGTAACTACAGGGTTAGAACCTGCAGGTACTTTGTTTGTGTGTAACTACAGGGTTAGAACCTGCAGGTACTTTGTATGTGTGTAACTACAGGGTTAGAACCTGCAGGTACTTTGTTATGTGTGTAACTACAGGGTTAGAACCTGCAGGTACTTTGTTATGTGTGTAACTACAGGGTTAGAACCTGCAGGTACTTTGTAATGTGTGTAACTACTGGGTTAGAACCTGCAGGTACTTTGTAATGTGTGTAACTACAGGGTTAGAACCTGCAGGTACTTTGTTATGTGTGTAACTACAGGGTTAGAACCTGCAGGTACTTTGTTAATGTGTGTAACTACTGGGTTAGAACCTGCAGGTACTAACAAGGCATTGAAGCAGTGTACATATCAACTGACCCCTTTGAAAGCCCACAGCCAGTAACATCCTATTAGCTGATGGTTAAAATGGATTCAGTCTGACTGGGACAGGAAGGACAGCAGACCCCAGATTCAACCTTTTTTCAGACTGGAAGGAGACCCTGGTAAGATCTTGACTAAATGAGCAGTTTATCATTAATAACCCACCAATGTAGACACTAAAGTCTTTACACCACATTTACCTGAATGATGTAAGATCACTGCAGTTCTGTAATTAAGCAGAGTTTGCAACTTAAAGTCATACTGGTTTATTACATTAACAGGAAGGTTGAGTTTAATTAAAAGWCAAGTTCACTTATAGTTTAATGCAAAGTAACAATTCTTAGACTTGTGTTTAATCATCCCCATTAAACAACTTACACACCTTAAAATCTGTTTTAAATCCTTCATACTGTGTCTCATCCAAGTCATAACCTAATTATCAGAACCAGCAGTACTTCCAACAACTACATAAATGTAAGTTTAGTTTAAACGTAATGCTATTTTGGAGTTTGTGGCTTTCAGGGAGGTCAGATATACTGTACTGTAGAAAAGAAAATCTGATTATCATATTTCTTAAACATCAGCAGGGCTCAGATAGAATGAAGGTGACATAAAGATGCACAGTGACTCACTAGTGCTGAAAAGGTAACGGACACAAAACAAAGATCTAATGGAAATATTTACAATATTTACAAGATGGTGAAATGTGTCATCACTGAAGTCAGATTAGTATTTGAACCTGAAATGAGATTTATTCCATACATACTTTGTATAGACTTGAAATTATTTTTTTCAAACAGTAAGGAGTTACAAATGAGGAGGTGTGGAGAGTGTGAAGGCAGGTAAGTGGCAGCTGTTTTCTTTCTGGTTGTAGCAAATCAGTGCTTTATCATTTTGAAATTTATTATATCCTCAAATGAAAAATATGTAAACAAACGTGTRAATGGATGCCAACTATGTTTGTGGAAACAACCAGTGGTGGGCACCAGCCCGCTAAAGCACAAATCCGCTAATCGCAGACTTAAATATTTCGTTTGCGCTTTAGCGGTCTTACAAATTTTTATAATTCATAAGCGGATTTGCACTTTCTAAAATTAAAATGCAGTACCGCAAATAACTAATTATCTACCAGTCATCATTATGTTGAACAGCAGAAGGTATGACTGTCAATGAATCACAACACGTGATCTATACAACAGCACCCCTCCCAGATAAACACACTTACTGAGCAGGTATACATCTTCGCTGACTGTTGCTTTGTGTCTCCTTACATAGCAGGAAGGCAATAGAAAAAACAGTTAACGTTTGTAATCCATACTAAAATTTTCTTCTTTAGAAAGGACAAGAACAGCAAGGACAAGAACATCATCATTCTTCCAGCAGACAAACGAAGGTGCACAGTTATTCTGAACCAGAAGGACTATGAAGATA
>NW_013952433.1:3081691-3084217 GCF_001266775.1 Austrofundulus limnaeus | reverse complement strand
GTACAGTAAGGCTCTAATGTTGGCCGCCCAGTAGTAATATAAAAAGTTGGGGAGTGACAAGCTGTTGTGACTGTTGATGAACCTGGTACTATTAGAACTGCTCATATATGGTCAATCGGACTGTAGTACAATAGACACAAACCATCACAAAAAAATAACCTGAAAAAGACATTCTCAAAACAAATAGATCCGGTATAGTCCCACCCCTTTCTCCTAAAAAAACACGGAGAACCCAACAAACAAAAAATCCACAYATTTGTGCTTATACTGGGGGGCTAAACTCCCTGCCTGGACTCCCGCCACAACTAAATAACAGTAACCAAAAAAATAAAAAAGGGGTTCTCTTCCTTTAAAGTATTATTACTGTTTATGCTCCTTGCTGCACTGATAAATAAATCACTAACCAAGATCTGGACAGACCCCCCTGTGAAACTCTCGTACATAGAACAAAAAGAGGAATGTTGTCCCTCAGAATAATGTCTAAAATTATATCAAGGTTTAATGCGGAACATAAAGTTGAAAGGTTCATTACAACCCGACAGTCACAATGGATCGATGAGGGCTGGACCTGCGGTCAACGCCGGTCCTCGTTGTCCGTCGCTGAGATGATCCTCTTTTTAACGTAGTCCATTGCTTTAATGGCATCCAGGAATTCCTTGTTTTCCTCCCCATGAGAGATGCAGAGCTGTGCATGAAAAAGCAAGCCATAGCGAACATCTCGTCGGTTGCAAAGAAGCCTCCTCACCTCCGTAAACGCCGCTCGAGCCCTGGCCACAGCCGCCGTGTAGTCAGATGTGATGGTGATCGGTGTCTCTTTAAAGCGAAGAGGACCACGACTCCGAGCCCGACGCAGTATTTCCACACATTCTTGATAATAGTGCAGCTTAGCAACAATGACCCGCAACTTATCACCTGACCTGTTCCCACCTGGAGAGCGATGGGCTCTGTCCACCAGTGGCTCTTTATCCATCTGCAGAACCTCTGTTAGCAGTTTAGCCACTGCTGAAGTGAAGCTGGATTGTGGCGTTTCAGGAACTCCAATAATCCGCACATTGCACCTTCTCATGCACCCCTCCATATCGTCACACTTCTTTTTGAGCCCATCGACTTCTTCTTTCAGTTCCAACACAGTGGTGCGCAGAGCAACCAACTCATCGGACCAGTTTGACAAGCCGTCCTCCACCTCTTTATCGCTGTGTTTAAGGTGGTCCAGGTCGGCGCGCAGTAGCATCGTGCCGTTAGCCACCTCCACTCTCACCGCTTGCAGCTCTCCTTTAAAAAGAGTAAACTCTTCAGCCAAAGCCGCTTTTATTTTGGATTTGATCACAGCTGAGAGATCGGTTTTTATGGCGGCAAGACTGTCAGACTTCAAGGAGAGTGCGTCCGTCTCGCTGCGGGAGCGAGAGGAGAGCGCCGAAACTCTGGTCCTAGCTGCAGTCTGCTCCGGGGCGGCGTCGGGCCTGACAGCCGTCGAGCTTGAATGTTTGCCTTTCCTCGAGTTTGTCGCCATTCTTCTACTCTTTCAGGCAAGAATCACTCAGGGGTCGAGTCCGGACGGACCAAATGTTCAAAACAGCGAGGACATTTAGTATAGAACCACAAACAGAACAAGTCGGAGCGGGAGCCCACGCAACACACGTCTCACTCCTCCGCCATCTTGCCCCGCCTCTCGGGAAGATAGTTTCCTGAACTCCGTGCTTTCGCTTCCCGTCATAAATCAAATCTGTCATGTACCCAGAATGCATCTCTTCAGTTTTCCAATAAACTGTTTTAAAATTACTTTATTGATGCTTCTTTAATGAAAAATCTACAACAAACAAAAGAAAAAGACAAAGAAGCAGCCGAACAAGCAATCCTCAACAAGTTTTTAATTTTTACACCAGGAGCTAAAGGTCTGTTTCATGAACTCACATTCCCAGCAATTGGCAGTTGTAGAATCAAGTTGTAAAATAGTTCATACACCACTAGTTGGCGGTGTTGTGCATATACAGTATTGTACATGAATTGACAGTTACTAAGTGCCAAATTGAACTTGTGCTCTAAAATTAGCTTCCGCTAATTTTTCTATGACATAAGCATTTTTGAAGTTGCAGAACTAAATATTTTCATAAGGGCTTTAGAAATTGCGGAACTAGTTTTTGGATTAGCGCTGCCCACCACTGGAAATAGGTAAGTGGAGGCGGGGCTAAAGCAGAGACTGACAGATGACACAGAATGGAAACAACACGGACCAGAGAAAACACCAGGCTGACAGTGAGCGTGGACCCACATTTCAGAATGACAGTGTTTTAAAGTGCACTATTTGAAGTGAACTTTTGATATCAATTTTGCTGTGAGTACAGTAACTTTAAAATATAGTTTTTTCCTTTCAAATTATATTTCTTTAATTCATGTCGGTGGTATTCCTTCAACTATTGCTAATGGACAATAAATATTGATCCACAAAGTGATACTTGAGGAAAAGTACAAGTATTTTACCAAAAAGTTACTTTGGTAAAAGTTAAAGTCTCCTTTAGGAATATTACT
>NW_013952433.1:3074652-3080691 GCF_001266775.1 Austrofundulus limnaeus | reverse complement strand
TATCTGAGGGCTGCGGCCAAATGTAAGAATATAATTCATGAAATACAAATACTTCTTAAGTACAGTCCTTTTATTTGAAGGATTCTGTCCTGCTGGAGTGTGACATGATTTGTTTGTGTACAAAGTAATACACTATCAGAGTTTTATATATTTATACTTCTCATTCAACCACAGTTAAATTCACTCTAGGAGGCTCAGTTTATATGGATAGTTTTTATTTTTTACAACAACAAGCTGCAATGAAAACAAGAAAAATTAAATAAAAGTAACAACTTTCTACTTCTTGTCTTTTTAAAAAATGTAAGAAGTAAAAAAGTACAGATAACTGTGTGAAAATGTAAGAAGAAGAAGTAAAAAGTAGGCTGAAAAATAAGTACTCAAGTACAGTACAGATACCCAAAAATTCTTCTTAAGTACAGTAAGAAAGTATTTGTACTTAGTTACTTTACAACTCTGATTTGATCAGAGAAGTCATAAAAACTTATTTTAATAACCACACGATTTTCAACACAAAAATAAACTAATAATGCCAGGAAAATCAGAAGTATATTTTTTAGATTTTTATATTTTTAGTGTGAATAAAGAAGACTGCAGTCCCAGACAAAGTTCCAGAGTACAAACCCTGAACCAGTTCCAGTTCAGTCTGAACTCCTGTGTGTCTCTGTAGCAGTTGTGTTAATATAATTTAATAAAGTGTGGTCCCACCTGTGAGACATTTCATCTTTGTTTTGTCCGTCAGTGTGACTGTCAGGTGTCAGTTTAAACTGGACTGCACCTTCGTCCAGAAACATTAGAACCAAATCTTTTCCCTGTGGGGAGCCGCTCCTGTCTGTTCAGATCAGATTTTCTGCTTAATTTTTGGCCACGATTGTTTTCAGGATCAACATTGTTCTTCACTTTTCGTACTAATAAAACAACTTGAGGACCTTATTCTTGCAGGACTTTTCAGTTGTTTCTGGTAAAACTGGGTGTTAACATTCTGTTCATCACACTCAGAGCAGATAAAAGATTTGCTGACTCATGATTCAGGACCTGGTCTCTCCTCCAAGTCTTTGTCTTCAAAGTTTGATAAGTTTCAGCTGAGATAAAAGACTGTTCACATTATCTTTCTCCTCATCATCCTCACTGACTTCAGTCTCTGATAAACTGGAATCATCTTTATAAAACTTTAAATTAAGGTTGCTCCCTGTCATCGGCTCAGCTGAGCTGCTGTTTAGAAGATCTAACGATGGTTTCTCTTCATTATCAAACACAATGTTTGTCAGCATCAGTCACCTCCATCACACCAAGCTGGCCTCCTTCCAGACTGGTCCACAGATCCTCCTCTTCTTTTATGTTGAGGTTCTGACTCCTGGTGGTCCAAACCAGGACTCCAGTCGTCAGGAGCTTTGGGCATAAAATACCATAAAATGCCTTAAAAAGTACACACAAATTAAATGAAGTACTGCTTTTGAACCCTTTAGATTAAATTCACAAGCTTGGTCTTTTTTTTAAAGCTAATAATCTGAATTTTTAACTTCAGCAGTCATATTCTTTGTAACTGTAACTAGTACACTCCTGATCAAAATCTTAAGACCAGTCACAAAAGTGCAAGAATTTGCATTTTTCTCTATTGGATCTTAAGAAGGTTCTAAGTAGAGCTTCACAATGTTAAAATAAGAAATCAGTTCAAGAGACAAGAACTTTTGAGCAGGGAATTTTCTGAAAACTGCATTTACACTCAAACATGATTTTTTCAGCTGATCAAAAGTTTAAAACCATAGCTCAAAAAAAAAAAAAAAAAAAAACCCGAAAACCCCTGAAAACAGAAATCAAAGTGTCAAAAAAAGGGCTCAGTAATGAGTAGCTCCACCATTCTTGTTGATGACTTCAAACAATGGTTTAGGCATGCTTGATGCCAGTGTTTCCAGGAGGCTAGTGGGAACGTTGCTCCAAGTGTTGAAGATGGCTTCACGAAGGCCATCCACTGTCTGGAACTGATGTCCATTTTTGTAAACTTCCCTTGCCATCCATCCCCAAATGTTCTCAGTTGGGTTTAGATCCGGGGAACATGCAGGATGGTCCAAAAGAGTGATGTTATTCTCTTGGAAGAACTCCTTTGTCAGGCGGACATTGTGAACTGCAGCATTGTCCTGTTGAAAAACCCAATCATTACCACACAGACGAGGGCCCTCAGTCATGAGGGATGCCCGCTGCAACATCTCCACATAGCCAGCTGCTGTTTGACGCCCCTGCACAACCTGAAGCTCCATTGTTCCATTGAAGGAAAACRCACCCCAAATCATGATGGCGCCCCCACCACTGTGCCGTGTAGAAAACATCTCAGGTGGGATCTTCTTGTCACGCCAGTAACGTTGGAAGCCATCAGGACCATCAAGGTTAAATTTTTTCTCATCAGAGAAGACAACTTTCTTCCACCTTTCAATGTCCCATGTTTGGTGCACCCTTGTAAAGTCCAAACAGGCAATTTTGTGGCGTTGAAGAAGACGTGGCCTTTGAAGACGTTTTTTGTTTCTGAAGCCCTTCTCTCACAGATGCCATCTGATGGTTACTGGGCTGCAGTCAGCACCAGTAATGGCCTTAATTTGGGTAGAGGATCGTCCTGGGTCTTGACGGACAGCCAATCGGATCCTGCGACTCAGAGCTGGTGAAATTTTTTTGGGTCTACCACTTAACTTTTTTGTTCCATAACCCTCAGGATCATTTAAAAAATGTAAAATTGATGTGATACTGAGGGGCTTTGATATATTTATTTAAAATAAATTACAACAGAGAAGTTCTCTGCACAGAAATAAATACTGTTTTTTAATCAAACTGATAAGTTTCTCCAGTAAAATTATTGTGTAATTTAAAGGTAATGAAGCACCTGGTTAAATTTAGAAGATATTATGATTAACTACAAACATCTGAAGATGACTCAGAGAACTCTGTGATTTTAGAAAAAATAAAAGTCAAATGTAGGCACGTCTTTAAAAGACCCTCCTCCTCCTCCTCCTCCCCACCACCCCACGCAGCTGAGGTCAGCAAACCAACCCACCCATGTGATTAATACGGATTTTTTGCGCAAATTACAGATTTTTTTATGCTCATTAAAAACACGCCAAACGTCTGAAGGGGTTGACGTGTGAACTCTTCAGTCCCGGGCTGGTCGGAGCCGAGCTGCAGGTGGACAGGTTCAGCTGCTGTAAAGTCGCTGCCCCTCGCCTTAAAAACAGTCAGCTGATCCGTCGCGGTTTTGTTACGCTCGTGACGTGAACACACAGGGGGAAATGATGCGAAGTGCTTTTAGAAATATAATAAATATAAAATACGACGTAATCCTCAGTGGAAAATAGTCCAGGAGACGTGTGCGTTCCCGACAGGTATTCACCTGCAGCTGAGTGAAGCTGACCCCCCACCCACAGAGAAAGAAAAAAAGGCAGTAATTATTGATAAGGTAACCATGCTGTGGCTTCACCTGTTACATTTTCTTTTAAAGAAAGAAAAAGTAGCTTACAAAGCTGTCRCATAGGTGCTACGTGATTAGAAGCAGAGCTGCGCGTCTAATCACACACATGTCTTCCTATCTTTGTGAGGACCACACACAGCGCTCAGCCTCACTCTGCGCCGTCTTTTCCCCCAAGCTTGGTGAGAGGTGGAAATGGAGGGATGCAAAACATAGCTCTGGACTTGATCTGGNTATGATGGTAGGGGAAACACTGCCCTAACTCTAACCCACCACTGGCATCACCCTTCAGGGGATGACCCAGCAGTTGGTCCCCACAAGTACAGCAGGTCTTTTTGTCCCTTCATAGTAGTGAAAACATTTGGACGGAGATAATTTGGTGGAATAATCTTTTTTGTGCTGCTTGAGTCCAGATAATTTTATTGTTCATCAAATTCATAAAGTATACAAAGTTTTACTGTATTTGAGCAACACAAATGTGATCTGTGTTTCCTGTAGTAACCTCTGTCACACCTGAGGTCGTAGGTCAGGTTAAAGGWGAGCCTATGACATCATTCTTTTCAACAGGTTGTGTTTAAATCAGGGGTGCCCAAACTTTTTTAAACCGAGAGCAACTTTTGAAGTCGGCAGTTTGCCGAGATCTACTCCTCCAGTCTCAGTATCAAAAAAACATAATTTTTCATCTCCATACTCCTCACTTCTTTAAAGTAAATAAAACAGAACGTAATGTGTTGCTAGTTTTATTTAATTTACACTTTGTCTAAAACACTAATTTCTAAATGCTTCAACACAGGGACTTCACTCTGGGCTCAAATTAAAGATAAAACCCCCACAAAACACAYTCTACCATCCATATTTACTCACAGCAATAAACAATCCTTACTTTTGATGCATATTTGTCCTCAAATTTGACGAAATTAGCAATTCAAAACGGCAGACCGGAAGTGTTTTTATCGAAACATTTTTACTTCTCCTGGCCACAAAAATCACTCTTCCATGTTTTGAAGCACTCGAAACACTTAATAACAAATATATTTTAATTTTATCAGCATGTTTAGTCGGCTAACTGTCCAAAAAATGATGGAAAACAATGTGAGCGTTTCCTGTGAGCGTAGCTTTGTCCACTGGCTGGAGCTATCYGCCTACAAATGACGACCATCTCGGTCTTTAGCCTGTGATTGGCTAAACAAAGTTCCCACCCCCCTCAAACTACCAAATGAAAGGAAAGGTGATTGGCTACACAGCTGTGGCATCAGAACGAAGCTCGGAGCTGATTGGCCAATTCTACAGTCAATCTAGACCAGGGGTGTCAAACTCCTGTCCTCGAGGGCCGCTATCCTGCATGTTTTACAGGTTTTCTTGCTCCAACACACCTGATTTTGATCGCTGGGTGATTAACAGGCTTCTGCCCAATTTGAAGAGTTAATTCAATCACTGAATCAGGTGTGTTGGAGCTGGAAAACCTCTAAAACATGCAGGATAGCGGCCCTCGATGACTGGAGTTTGACACCCCTGATCTAGACGGAAACCGGAAGTTGGTCACTTCTCACAGATTATTGGCTCTGGAGGGCTGATAGATGAACCCAGTTGGTCAAATCAATGTTGTCAATCAAAAGAGACGGCCATTTTGATGCATTGAACATGGAGGTAGGTGGCTGAGAAATGGAGAATGACAAAATGAAACTTTAAACGGCACAGGGGCGTTCCGGTGCTTGTTGCGTTCTACAAGCTCTGTGTTCGATTGCTCTGTGAGCTACTGCTAACCAGCTAAAGATCGATTGGTTGATCGCGATCGACTGGTTGGCCTGGCCTGGTTTAGGCTATGTACATAAGACTGCAACAGTTTCGAGATTTTCTCCCTCTGAAACAGATGAAATGTTCCTACAGTAGTGTTTCCATGTGGACACAAGTCTAAAATTACATAAAAAATGTGCGCAAATCCTTGTGTTCCTTTGGACAGAGTCCAAACGTGCCTCAGCATCTCCGAGGGATCATTGGAACTCAACACAACCTTATTTTCTCCTGTTGTCATCACATTTCTCACAGTCATCACAACAGGCTGTAAACACAGGTCTGCAGGTGAGACGTCCACAAAAAAACATATCCCACTCTGAACCCCAGAGACCAGCTRTTATCAGTCAACCTGAGAAAAACAAGTCTGCTGAACATTATGACCGTTTAAATTATTTTCTTTAAAAGTTTGTATCTCGGGCAGGTCTTATGTGAGTTTATCAGATTCAGCATTTGATTAATTATAGTTCATCTGACTTATTTACAAACGATGCAGCGACTCTGCTCTGATATTACCAGGGGATGCAAATCACATCTAGAAATGCTGTTGCACACAAACACACACACACACGTATATCTAAAGACACACACGCACTCATACAACATCAGCACGCACCCAGCCACCCACTCATATCTGTGTTACACACKGATGAAAGAGCGTGGATGAAGGAGAAGAATTAACTGTGGACACAGACAAGTTGCATTTATTATCTTCAAGCTGTGCCGCTGCGCATGTGTGTGTGTGTGTGTGTGTGTGTGTGTGTGTGTGTGTGTGTGTGTGTGTGTGTGTGTGTGTGTGTGTG
>NW_013952433.1:3071092-3074572 GCF_001266775.1 Austrofundulus limnaeus | reverse complement strand
GTGTGTGTGTGTGTGTGTGTGTGTGTGTGTGTGTGTGTGTGTGTGTGTGTGTGTGGTAGTCTTCTTGAATGAGCACACACGACTCAGGATGCAGCTGGGAGCATGAGTTCTGACCGAGAGGAGAATGACATGGTGTGTCAGAAAGCTGTGACCCTAATTGTTGACCTCTGCCTGCACAACAGCACCGTGTTGGATCAGGACACCTGTCAGGACTTCCTCTTTGCCCTGACCAGCCAGGATCCTGACCACCAAGGACCAGGTAAGAAGCGTTCCACAGATTTGTCTCACAGCTGGCTTTCCGAGGCTCTGTTTGTCCCCGGAGGATGACTAATTAATTTTTCTTTTCAATATTTTCCTGGTATGTAAATACCAGAGAGAGCTGACCCCACCACCCTAGTACCGTGATTGTGTTTTGCTTCTGTTCACCACGTGCTTGATAACACGGTTGAGTGATGGAGTTTAATGCTCTGAGTTATCTCTACACCTAGAACAAGTTTTGTGAGCCCCAAGGGAACAAGAATATATAACAAATTTACACTGACTGTCCAGTTTCAGTGTTGCATTTTAAATAGATTGTCTTTGGGCAGATGAATGCCGCCTCATGTTCTGACCACAACACTTAAGAAACAGTAGGAACTCAGAGGCGTCTATGTTTTATGTCTGAGAGTAAAATAAATAAACACAAGTTCAGCAGTTGTACAAGAGCTGAATGGATCTGTGTTAATCTGTAAAGTCCTGCTAATGTCCTGAACCAGATGTTTGACTTATTCATGAGGGCTGATCTGCACATCTGTTGAAACATCACAACATTAAGCATCAGTCTGTTGTAGTCTGTGTATATCTGTTAAAGAATTCAGAATTCAGAATCATTTATTGTCATTCACACACAACATCAAGATGCAGTGCAGAACGAAACTGCAGTTTAGAACATCCGTCCGGAGAAACACACACACGACAAACATGGGGGAACGAATGTCCAGGGTCTTCMGCAACGTAGTGCGCTACCTGTGCAGTTTAGAATACACACACAATAGGAAGGGTGAGTTAAAAAAGAGCTTTGATCCTGCATTTTATACAGAAAACACACAAACATACGCTCAAAAAAACTACTACCACAGTTATAGTCTGTCTGTCGTTGTCCCTGTATTATTCATAGTCTGTGTTTTTGTTGTAGTCTGCGTATCCGTTGCTCTTTCGGAACATATAAATTCAGCCTATTTCCTGAAAGTCTTTCACTCCATCTGTTCAGCACAGAAAGTTATGAAAATTATATTTGTTAGATAATTTATTTGTTGTAATGTTGTAGCGGATTACTCTTAATAAACACAGGGGTCTCTGGTTGACAGCCAGCTGAGGGAGTTTTATTGGAGTTGCATGGTTCAGAAAGTCCCAACTTAAAACAATGAGAACCAGCCCCACCGACTTGGGGAGCTCAGTATTTATACCTACATTCTACGTCATCAGGTTGTTCACATTCACACACACATTGGAAACCTTTGATGTAACATTTCCTGGAAATCATCAGACCTCRGTCTTCCCGACAATCTGTACGGGCTGGGCTTCCTCTCTTGTAAACAAGCTGTACTTTGTGATACACAGTAATGACAGCAAACTTCTGACCTGGTGTTTTCTTCTGTTTTCCAGAACATACCAGACCAAATATGGCAAACTGTTTATAACAGAAAGTATCTAGCTTACACAACCCGGTCTAACAGTTAAATAACCTGCCACTTCAGTAACAAAGCCTCTTGGCAATAAATCTTATAGCGGGCACCTGACTGGCAGCACGTGGGGGGACCAGAAACTCAAAATAAGAGTCAATGCCAACAGCAAAGTAAAATGAATGGAAGAGAAGATTTCAAGTAGGGGTCTCTGCAGAACATGTTGTCCTGTGGGCGGAGACGGCCCAAATCGTCATTGGCCTTGATAGCTCTTGCTTCACCAYGACAGACCGGTACAACGCCCACATCACTGCAGATGCAGCACCAATCGATCTCCTGCTCCATTCTTCCCCTCATTCGTGAACAAGACCCTGAGACACTTAAACTCCTCCACTTGGGGCAGGACCTCATCCCCAACCCGGAGGAGGTTCTCTACCTATTTGAGACCATGGTCTCGGATTTGAAGACACTGATCCTCATCCCGGCCACTTCACACTCGGATGTGAACCACTCCAGTGAGAGCTGGAGATCAGGATCTGATGAAGCCAATACGACTACATCATCTGCAAAAAGCAGAGCTGTGATCCTAACAGTATGTTCAGACAAAACGCTTTTTGACCATCCAAAAAGATGAAATTGGATGCTTGTGCTTTCTCAGGTCAGACACTTTTCAAGATCCYCTGTTGTTTTCCTCTGTCGGTCTCTGTTTAATGGCAGATGAAATAAAGAAAGTGGCTTTGCTTTATTTACTGAGAGTAAGAGAAYGTCTCACTCACCAGATTAATTCACCTGATAATTCAGAGGCAGTCTGTTCTGTGAGTTTCATCAAGGGCGCTGCGAGCTGATGAGGTTTGCTTTCAGAATTACTTTTCCCAAGCTCAGTTTAACACCGTTGTCAGTTTAATGAGCCACTGACCCACATTGGTGCTGATATCTCCAGCCAGAACACCAACCGCAGATGGTCGATTTCAGCTAAAGAGCTTCCTGTCCATCTGTGTCTGGTTAGTGGGCAACATTCAAGAAACCGTCACGTAGAAAAATGCACCACTACGTCACTGAGCAGAGTCTCTGTGATTAGTTAACACAGCATGTCGAGCAGCAAAAGTTCAGATTTTTGAACTCAAGCGTTGGCTGCTTGGGACGCATGCRCATCAAACACTCAAACCGCACCTACYGCTTYAAGATGCGCTGCGCTAAACGTGCTAGATGTGCTGCAATGTCCCTAGACGTGCGTCCACCTTAGACTTTGCATGTAAACTGGATGCTCCGGCTGCTCACAATGCTTTCGGTGTGAACCCAGCTTGCGTCCGTCAAAACAAATCCCCTCAACACCTTGACTGCACCTAGAAACTCTTCCACAAAAGTTATGAATAGAATTGGTGACAAAGGGCAACATTGGTGGAGTTCAACTCTCACTGCAAACAAGTTCAACTTTTGACAAGATAGACCAAGCTCTGACACCGGTCGTAGGGACCTAGCAGTACCCCATGTATCCCTGGTACCACATACTGGTACACCATACAAGCTGGTCCAGTGGTTCACAACCAGGACGTAAACTACACTGCTCCTCCTGAATCCGAGATTCAACTATCCGATGGACCCTCCTCTCCAGGGGCCTCATGTATCAACAGTGTGTACGCACAAAAACCTTGCGTACATCATTATCCACGCAAAACTCCAGATGTATCAAAACTCAAGTGAATGTGGAAAAGTGCGCAGCCCCACGCCAACTCCAGGGCTGGTGTACGCACGTTTCTGTGGTTCTGGTTCCACTGGAGACACTTAGAGGTGATTCTGAGAAACTGTTCATGATGTGAAA
>NW_013952433.1:3067427-3070746 GCF_001266775.1 Austrofundulus limnaeus | reverse complement strand
ACATTTAACAGGAACAGATTCAGCCTTACTGGAGGATATAATAAATAGTGTAACAGACAGAGCTTTTATTTATAAACAGATAKAATTTTCTGATGACGAGTGGCTCATCAGCCGTTTTGAGGAAAAATCATTTTTCAGTTTGGCACTGCTGAGCTCTGGGAGCGCGACGCAGCGAGTAGCCACGTGCACCATGCGCGCACGTACAGCAGCAGCGATTGAACTGGGGTTCCACAGGAGCTTTCCAGAGGGAGCTGGCAGACCCATCAGGACTGTGTCAGTCCAGTCCACCCAAAGCTGAATCATAACCAATGGAATGGTCTCATCCATCTGATTCTAAAGGCTGAGTTATGGTCGCGCTCTGGAGCGCACACCCTCGCTGGCAGTGGAGCTGTTTCATACTTGGCGTTTACGTTGTTGTAGATTTCTCCAAAATGGCACATGGAAGTACACTTTACAACTTGTGAAAATGCTGTAAGTAGGAGAACAAAAGCTTGACAGACAAACAGACTGCACACAAATGCTGCGGTGCTCGCAGCATTTGTGGAGACTCTCCAACATCACGTCATGTGAACTCTACTGAGACGCAGAGACTCGTTTCTTCATATCAGCTATGAAATAAACAAAAATCTATGTTCTACCAAACATTTAAGTTCCTCTGTGTTTACAGGAATTATGGTAATAAACTCCTGCGCAAAGTTAATATTTTCAGACTCAGAATGAATGGAAGACCCGGTTGCGCAACACAGCAGCATGCACGCACACACACACAGACACACAATCATTTGTTCTTTGCATGATAAACATATTTTATTCCTATTTTTACTTAGGATTTTTTTCACACTCACATTATGTTTAATTCATTATTTTCCTGACATTAGAAATCATTTCTGATCACAGGGATCAAACAAACATGTCCTTCACACATGCAGGAAGTAATTTACATCTGWTTAACATATGTTAATGAAGGTGTGTCAGGGGAGGAGTCTTACCTGCGCTCAGTTCCATGTTAATTGTGATGTACAAAAGAAATGTGTGTGGATTCAGGCGTACGCACAGTATGTTACATCTGGAATTTTTTGTGCGTACGCCGTTTTCTGGATTTGACCGTACGTCAGGTTTCAGTAAGAAATCCACGCAAGTCTTTGTACATGATGCCCCTGGACCCCTGAATAGACCTTACCAGGGAGGCTCAGAAGTGTGATCCCCCTATAGTTGGAACACACTCTGTGGTCCACCCCGGTCTGCCAATCCAGGGAAACTGTCCCCGAAGTCCACGCGATATTGTAGAGTTGTGTCAACCAACGCAACCCCACAACCTCCAGAGCCTTAAGGAACTTCGGGCGAATCTCATCCACCCCTGGTGCCCTGCCACCGAGGAGCTTTTTAACCACCTCAGTGACCTCGGCACCAGAGATTGGAGAGTCCAACCCAGAGTACCCATGCAGGCTCTGCTTCCTCATTGGAAGATGTAATGATGAGATTGAGAAGGTGAGGTGTAGAAAATACCACGTCTTCTGGTTGAAGTGGAACTGCTGTTGCTCAATGAAGAGAGAAACTCTGAAAACAGGCTGGTTGAACAGCAAGAATCTTTATTTTTGCAGTCCAGGAGATTACAGCCAAAAACCAAATTGTGGCCTCCAATGCCAAAACGATTCACCAAGTAAGAAGATGAAGGCCAAGAGCAGGGGCGTACAAGGCTCTTCATAGGCTTTCACAGATGTACCATAAATCTTGTCACGGTATACTTTCTTCCTAATATGGTAATATGTGCCGAGCTCTGAAGCTGGAAACTAAGAGGCCTCACATCTGTGCATTCCTGAGAAAAGCCCCCCCGCTCTTGGACACTACAAAGGTCTTATGCCCACCAACCCACAGTGTCTTGAGTTGAGGTCAGCAGCGCACCATCTCCAACATAAACAGTATTTCTTCTTGAGATGCCGGATGGTGGACCAGGATCGTCTCAAAGTCATACGAAAGAGAGTGTCTCTGGGGAGAAGGAGGTCTGGGTTTCTCTCCTGCATCTGGTTCCCTCCATGACCTGACCATGGATAAGAAGTACAAGATATATAGATGGACGAGTTGGAATGTAATGACATGTTTCTGATTTGATGCATTTAAAATGTTTGAGGACATGAGAAAAATCAGTTTGTAGTCTGGTAGCATCATCAGGAGGGTTTCCTCTGAGCTCTCCTGCTGCTAGAAGGATTCAATCATTAAATGTTTGTGAAAAGGGACACATTTCTGTCTAATCTCAGATCATTTCTGTTAAAAATGAAAAGGCAAAGTGTAACTACAGCAGAGCAGCTTTTTTTTTATCTAGACGAACGTATGAAGCTTATCAGAAAATACAATTTCACACCAATTATGTGATCTGCTGCAGACAGAATTTTCCAAACTGTGATCTATAAATGTTTGTTCACATTTTCCATTAACACTGATTTGAGACGCTGTCTGACAGACACGTTGGAGTTTAGTTTTAGTCCCAGGTGCTCGGCAAAAAGAAAAGATTATTTGATGGTCTTTTTTTATCTTCTGCTGCAAAAACACAGAGGCAGATGATAATGTTTTTACCTGAAACAGTGTGTATAAGTGTTGGTATTTCAGTTAGATTTAACCTGATTCAAAATTTCTGCCACAGCCACCTGACCGTATAGGACACATAAATATCTTTCAGTCAATTTTTACAGTTATTGTGCTCATATTTGRTATGGTTATATGCTACAAAATAACAAGCGAAAACTTTCAAAAGATATTTTGTGACTGGTAAAGTGAATTTTAGAAACATTTTTTTATTTTATACTTGTGTGCCTCGCTCCACCAGGATAAACATAAAACCGTTTAGAATAGAATAGAATTGCCTTGATTGTCATTACAATTTGCATTACAATGAAATCATGCAGTTTAAAACACCCATTCAAGAAGGACATACATAACAAACATTGGGGAGAATGGATGTTCAGGTCATTCGCAACATGGTGGCGCTACCTTTTGCAGCTTGGAATACACACAATAGGAATTGTTAGTTAAAAAAGATGCTCTGCCCTTGGGCTCTGGTCTTCCCTATGTCTGCCTCGTGTCTTGGGGGTTGGGTCTTGGTCCTCCACAGTCACTATTAAATATTCCATTGGAGAAATCTTGTATATACACGCATGTTCACAACTGCTCACAAACAGGTGTTCTGATCCGGGGGTTCTGACTGGTCACTGAGTGTGTATATATGCCTATGTGTATACAGTATACGGACAATATTTATGAATGTAGGCATGTATGTATGTATATCTTTATATATGTATGGGTATGTGTGTATTTTTATATATGC
>NW_013952433.1:3065594-3066868 GCF_001266775.1 Austrofundulus limnaeus | reverse complement strand
AGAGGTGGCACGGTGGCTCAGTTGGTAGAGCTGATGCCTCTCAGCAAGAAGGTCACCGGTTCAAGTCCTGGCCCAGGGACCTTCCTTGGTAGAGTTTGCATGTTCTCTCCATGCATGCGTGGGTTCTCTCCGGGTACTCCGGCTTCCTCCCACAGACCAAAAACATGACTGTTAGGTTAATTGATAACTCTAAATTGTCCCTAGGTGTGAGTGAGAGAGTGAATGGTTGTTTGTCTCTATGTGTGGCCCTGTGATGGACTGGAGACCTGTCCAGGTTAACCCCGCCCCTCACACTGTGACTGCTGGATWTGGGCACCAGTGACCCTGAAAGGAAGAAGCATGTATAGAAAATGGATGGATATCAACGGTAAACAAATTAATACTGTGACTGAGTTTAAGTATCTTGGTGTTTTTTTTTTTAGATTCTAACCTCAGCTACAAGAAACATATTAAAAATGACACAAACTGTTAGAYATAACTTGGTMWATTTTAGACATGTTAGATCTTGTTTGTCACTGGCAGCAGCCAAGATATTCATACATGCACTCATTTTTTCACACATCTCATATTGTATTTCATGTTTGTCAGTAATAAAACCTGTAGAGTCTTGTTACAAACAGGCCCTCAAAATATTTGACAACAAGCCCTTAAGACACCATAATTGTCAGATTGTGCAGAAATATAACTTGTTTTCTTTTGAGAATTTTAGAGTTTTCTCAAATATGGAAACAGTATACAAAATTTTAAACAGTTTAGTATGGAAGCCCATTTCCACCACCCTGATAAAAAAATAAAACTTGTATCTCATAATTAAGACTTAGCTATCTCATAATTATGAGAAACTATCTCGTAATTATGAGATAGTATCTCATGAGATAGCTACGTCATAATTATGAGATAGCTACATAGACACGTTTTATTTATTTTTTATCAGAGTGGCGGAAATGGGCTTCCACAGTTTAGCGTGAATCTGTTTGCAAAAAAGTGTTTATTATCGTTCAGCTGTTTCTTTGTGCTAAACCAGAACATCCAGGCAGAGCTGTGAAGTTCCTGCTCGGCGCTCAGCCTTTGGTCAAGCAGCTTTTTCTGTTAAAGCCATCGCTCAGTGGAACGCTGCTTCTGATCATGTAAAAACTTGTAGTTCTTTCATTAGTTTTTAAAATAATATTAAAAAATGTCTTAAATCTACCCTATGTTGCAATCATTGAATTGCACTGGGTGATCGATTTTAGAGTTGCTTCTGGTTGTGTGGGTTGGAGGGTGGGGTGGAGGTG
>NW_013952433.1:3062831-3064101 GCF_001266775.1 Austrofundulus limnaeus | reverse complement strand
AAACAGTACTATATATCATTTTAGACACATTCTAGACAGTTTATCAGCTAAAAAAAGTTAATTTTGTGGTAAGTTACTCTTTAAAGAGAGAGTGCAGAACACATGATGTCAGCGGACCTCACCAGATTTCTCATGAAGTTGTTTTGGACCAAACAGCTGTAACTCTGTCATTTATTGTCATATTAAAGGTGGTGGGTGATATGCATCTCTTCCAGAACCCTCCTTTAGTTTAAAGATGGTCTTGTGTTTTCAGACTGCATGTCACACCAATCCTGACTAAATCTGCTGTCACTTCACATCTCTGTCAGCGGAGGAGTTGAACGTACATCACAGAGCCAGGGCTGAGCTGCGGGGACACTAAATGCCACTGCATGTTTGCAGACACTGATGTCAACTCGTTCTGCCACGTGGAAGCTAAAGACAAGCTGCTCCTCATAATGTAGGAGGATGTTTAGGTTGGGGGGTTGTAGGAAACGTCATCTTGCATGTATTTTCTTTACAACAATGAGGTTATTCAGCAGAGAGAAGGAAAAAGGTTAGTAAAACTGAGTTTTTTCTCTGTTTGTAGTAAAGGTTAGGCCTGCAGCTGCAGCTCAGTGACTCTTCACCTTTCATTCATCAGAAGACACAAAGAAAAAAACCTCCAACAAAATGCCTACATGAAATTTTCWTTTTGATTCTGGTTTGTTAAAGTTGACAAAAAACAGACCGCAACCTCAATTCCAATGAAGCTGGGACAAAAACAAATAAAAACAGAATATGATGATTTTCAAATCCTTTCCAACCAATATTCAAATGAATACACAACAAAGACAAGATATTTAATGTTCAAACGGGCAATTTTTATTGTTTTTATTTGCAAATATTCACTCATTTTGAATTTGAGGCAGCAACACATTCTAAAAATGCTGAGTCAGTGGCAACAAAAAACTGATAAAGTTGAGGAATGGTTAAAAAACACCTGTTTGGAGCTGTCTACAGGTAAACAGGTTAACTGAAAATTGAGTGTCATGATTGGGTATAAAGRGAGCATCCATGAAAGGCTCACAAGCAAGGATGGAGTGAGGTTCACCACTTTGTGAATAACTGTGTGAACAAATCAACAGTTTAAGAACATTTTCTCATACAATTTAGTGATTTCTACCATTGATATATATTACTGGATTGGGCGTGGCTAGCGTGTTGCTACATGGACGTGCTCACACTGGAGCTCTGTTCTGCATCGAGGAGCTTCAACAAAATGAATGGAGGTCAATGGACTGTGAGGTGT
>NW_013952433.1:3057885-3061636 GCF_001266775.1 Austrofundulus limnaeus | reverse complement strand
ACACCTCACAGTCCATTGACCTCCATTCATTTTGTTGAAGCTCCTCGATGCAGAACAGAGCTCCAGTGTGAGCACGTCCATGTAGCAACACGCTAGCCACGCCCAATCCAGTAATATATGTCAATGATTTCTACAACCAATAATGTCTTCAAATGATTCAGAGAATCTGGACAAATCTCCACAGGTAAACAGCAGGGCTGTAAAACAAAAATCCCTGAATGTTTGTGACCTTTGACCCCTCAGGCAGCTCTGCATTAAAACCCCACATCATTCTGTAACAGATGTCAACTCATGGACTCAGGAAGACTTCAGAAAACCACTGTCTGTAAACACAGTCCATCTCTACGTCTTCTACTTTGTCTGATAGAGCTTTAAGTAGCGTCAGTGGCTGGTACAGTGAACTGTATTTACAGACACTGATGTGTTCCTGAATCCAGAGCAGAACCAGACCTGGTCTTAATGCAGTAAAGATCATGAGCATCCAGTATGTGAGCTCAGAGATTTCTACACATTCTAATAATCTCAWGATCAGATTATGAACTGAAGATGATGGAGATTTAAATTCTTGTATTTGAGAAAATTTTTCTAAAATTGTTAAACTATTTTAAGCCAAAGTTTTTAACCCACTCCTCTGTTACTAATTAACCTATTGCCCCAAACATCTCCTTGATTTGTTTCTTATTTCTACCATTTATTTTTATTTTTACCGGCTTTTGTTTCCTCTTTCTCATTTGTTTAAAAAAAAGATCCCATGCTGGTACTCTAGTTAAATAAAATAAAAATCTTAGCGTGTATTAAAACAAATTAATAAYTCATGGAGTAACTTTTAACTGATCATCTTTTGTTAGAATTAGAGGTTCAGGTTGTGGTGTTGTTTTAAACCATGTTCTGAGTTTTCTCTGTTTTATAGTTTTATTTGACATTATTGTTGTCTTAGAGGTCATTGTTTCTTCACATGAGCAGAGTTTAGTCAGACTTCAGCTGGTGGACGATGACTTTGGTGCTGGAAGGTGTTCAGGGTCGACTTCAGGTTCTGGAGTCATAAATTAATTTTATCCAGCTGTTGGGCATCTGCAGACTCATCCAWCACTGTAAGTCATCAGGGATAACTTTTATTTATCATTCTGAAAAATAAAACTTCTGCCCAGCAGTTTACACTTAGTTACTGAAAACTGTAAGTAATTAAAATGTATTTCAGAAGTAAGTAAATCAATATTAACTATTATTATTATTAATTATTGTTAATTTATTAACATTTACTGGAGTAAATAACACTTAGAAACCAACATGTTTTATGTCCTGATGCATCTCAGTAATCCAGGTAGAAAAAATCAAAAAGAAAAAATCAGCAGGTCCTCTGGATGGTTCTTCTTTAGTGAAACGTTTTCTCTCCTCCAAGAGACTTCTTCAGTCTGATGAGTTTCAGGTGAACTCAGCCTTATAAGCTCCGCCTCCTCATGGACAAACAGGTTAGTCATATGCAAAAGAGGACCATCACCTAACTATAGGCTTGATTAGTTCTATTGTTCATAGAGGGTCATGTGCCCCATCACCTGACCTGTGTCATGTTATGTGTATGTAGTGAATGCAAGCGGGGGTTCAACGTCCCCTTTGTTTTTGTCCCTCTCTCCCTCTATGTGTTGGTGTCATTGGAGCCCTGATTCACACCTTTTGCTCACAGGGGGCGGAGTCATATCTGCAATAACAGCGTTGTAGGAGGAGGACAACTGGACACGAACAGTTGTCTGCCTCCTGTGCCGCACAGACGAGCAACATCATCAACTCAGGACTCTGCAGTTTACACTCATCTACAGGCCAGGACTCTGCAGTTAACACTCNATAAGAGAAGAACTCAATGGGGTTAAATATATTCTGAGACTGATTACAATAAAGTTACAGTTTTTCATTTCTTTCCTGGGTCAGTATCTGATCGAATTAAGAATGTGGTGCTCCGAGGTAAAGATATAATTAAATATTGCATATGTAAATATAATATATTTAATTATATCCACAAATGATCTAGTTCAGAATTCTAAACTTTAAATAACCCTACATCAGCATAACAATGGAAATTTATCCCATGCTGTTTAATAACTTTACCTAATGGAAGCATATATAAAGTAAAGAGGATTTGTCCAAGCACTGAACCCTGAGGAACTCCATGACTAACAACTGTCACATAAACTTAATATGTTTATAATAAAATAAATCTATAAGACACTCCTTTTTTATCTATAAGAATTATATATAAGACAATCCCGTAGGTCTGCATGAAAAATGGGGGAAACCCTTCTAATTTACAGGCAATCTGTACAACTTGACACAAAGCCATGGCTACAAAATCCACCAATAATACACAGAAACGCAGAACAATATGCTGCTGCACCACAGACAGGTGTGTCACGAAGCCATTATGAAAGTCATCACTGAAGCGACACATTTACTGTTTTCTCAACTGTAGCCACAGCTGTGCCATACAGCAACAGCATCAATATGGTTATATAACTGATTATAGTCACCAAAACTTATTATTATCTGTTTAAAAACTCCATCCTTTTTTCCTCAAGGAAAATTTGGCTCCTCTGTCATACAGGTCCTCATGGCATTTCGTTTCAACAGTAAGTTCTTTCCTATCACCACCATGAAGCTAACACTGAAAGTCCAGTCAGTTCTGTTCTGTATTTTGTTATGTTTTAATTTCCTGTAACTTTGAGAATGTCTGCTCAGCATTTAGTTTATAAGACTCTACATAAAACTAGTTTCCTGGTTCTGACTCCTGCTTTCTGATCAGCCAATCAAACGATGAGAAAATGTTGACGCTGTCTGAGGCCAGCTAGCAGGCTGTGGTGTCTTCACCTCAGCACCTGATTGGTCAAAGCAACAGTATCACTGCTGTTTGGTTCACCCTCCAGGTGCCTTCGCTGTTCGTTCTGAAGGCCTGAGGCAGATTTCTGGACCCTAGCAACAGATGATGATCAAAATCTGATTGGATAAAACCTCTAAATAAACACAAGCTGCTGGAAGCTGCGCAGCCAGGAGAAAAACTATGAAATGAACAGATATTTCAAAAATAATGACATCCTAATAATATTAATAACTATTATAATAAATATAAAATATTCAATAATGTAGTGATTCTGATTGTGTTTAGGCCAGCAGAGAAGGCTTTGCTGGACCTGACAGCACACCACTGGGTGTCCCAATTTTTCGGACTGACTGACCATCATTTCTTAAAGTAATGATGGCCACTCATTTTTTCTTTACTTAGCTGCTTTTTTCTTGCCATAAAACAAATTCTAACAGTCTATTTTGTAGGACTATCAGATGTGTACTGAATCCACCTTCTGCACAACACAACTGATGGTCCCAAGCCCATTTATAAGGCAAGAAATCCGACTTATTAAACCTGACAGGGCACACCTGTGAAGTGAAAACCATTTCAAGTGACTACCTCTTAAAGCTCATCAAGAGAATGTCAAGAGTGTGTGAAGCAGTAATCAAAGTAAAAGGTTTTTACTTTGAAGAACCTAGAATATAAGACATATTTTCAGTTGTTTCACACTTTTTTGTTAAGTATATAATTCCACATGTGTTAATTCATAGTTTTGATGCCTTCAGTGTGAATCTACAATTTTCATAGTCATGAAAATAAAGAAAATTCTTTGAGGTGTGTCCAAACTTTTGGTGTGTGTATTTGTGTGCGTGTCTTGTCTTTTAGGTGGTAAAACAGGTGAAACTCTTTGAATGGCCC
>NW_013952433.1:3055704-3057688 GCF_001266775.1 Austrofundulus limnaeus | reverse complement strand
GTACAAGCATCTTATCATAAAATTATTTTAGTAAAAGTTAAAGTATTCTCTAAAAATATTACTTGAGTAAAAGTCCTAAAGTTTTTGATAATTTTTGTACTTGTCAAAATAAATTTCTGACACAAAATCTCCTTAAGTATTAAAAGTAAAAGTACTGAGTAAAAGTGAGCAGTTAGATTTTCCAAAATGACATTTATTGGGAGGTGACTTCTCCAAAAACTATATTTTCTAACAGCGTGCAGCTGTGATGGGTTGTGTACAAGCTAATAGTGTGTCAGAATGGTAAATATTTATACTTCTCATCCAACCACAATTAAATTTACTCTATCCAGGAGACACTATTTATCAGGATAGTATTTTTTTAAGTAATAACAACTCTGAATAAAATAGAAGTAACAACTTTCTACTTCTTACCTTTAAAAAATGTAGTGAGTAGAAAGTACAGATAATTGTGTAAAAATGTAATGAGTAATAGTAAGAAGTACGGTGAGAAATAATTACTCAAGTAAAGTACAGATAACCAAAATTTGTACTTAAGTACAGTAACAAAGTATTTGTACTTAGTTACTTTACAACTCTGGGAAATACATGACAATGCCATCAAACTGCTTTATGCCACTGCTCTGCTTAATTTCTGGTAAAAAGTGAAGCAGGAGCAATTGTGTCTGTGGTTAGGGATGAAAAATAAAAGATATTATGAGGAATAAAAAAAATTACTATAACCACAAACATCTCTTTACTGCTCGTGACTCACGTCCTATCGTTTGTTGTAAAGTGCCTTTCAAAAGATTCGGATCGTTCATCTTTATTATATAGCGATAGTGCTGACACTGCTGAATGCAGCAGACCATTGGGAGGAAACATTACTCCTGAACAGCTTATCATCAAGAACACTGATCCATATAGCAGCTTCTCAGCACTACTGGCTTGTAGCAAACTATGCTTGAAGCTTATACCTATACTCAAATGTAAAGTATGTATAATAGCTAGAGATGTTCGGTTCCTGAGCTACCCGAGTTAATGATTTGAGTCCTCAAATTGCACCAGGTCTTTTTAATCCAAATTTTAAATTAACCCAAATCTTTAATGTCCTCTGGCAGACTACAGATTTAAGCAGGGGTTCTCAAACTCTTTGGGTCTGGGGACCCCTCAAAAGGGCGAAAAAATTCCAGGGACCCCCTCATAAACCTCATGCTGTTTTTAAAAACAATTTACTGTTGTTTTAACTAGGGATACACCGATATGAAAATCTCAGCCGATATCGATATCCGATATAATTATTGTGGTTATGGCCGATAACCAATGTTTACCGATATTACATAAACACACAAATTATTATACACATACACACAAACAGACTTGGGTCTTTTTTGATACCGTAAATGAACAACCAGACCTCCCTACTTCAGTTATTCCTGGCTGCACAGCATCAATATCACTATCATGATCAAACAGATGCCACTCAACCAACCAGCTCCCCTCTCAAAACAGAAACACAAAGATAAAAAGTGGGAAATCAATATCGGACGTTAATATCGGCCCAATTTTACATATCAGACCGATACTGATGTTCTAAAAAATGACCCAATATTGGCCGATACCGAGATTAATACCGATACATCGTGCATCCCTAGATTTAACCCCTAAATTCCATAGAAATTGGGTTTTTTGTTTGCTTTAGTGTGTTTGTTTTACTAGTGCATTGTTCCCCATATGCATATTTTTTAAATTAAAAACCAAATTAAAGGTTTACTGAAATTTTTTGAGGACCCCCTGTAAAGGTTGAGGGATTAAGTTTCACAAAGTCAAACACCGAAGCAGTTTTAACAAGTTTATTTAAATAGTGAGTGCTGGATCTGGAGGTACAGGACACGGGAATCAGAGTTCTGAACACAGGAGAATAAGGTTAGTGGCTGGACTTAACAGTGGGACAGAACGTGAGGAAAGGAAAGCCACTAACCTTTTACTGAAGCGTGTGGGACGG
>NW_013952433.1:3054029-3055429 GCF_001266775.1 Austrofundulus limnaeus | reverse complement strand
GGCAGAGACGGTGTCAGACGAGGGTGAGGCGAAAAGCGAAGATCCAGAAGTCAGAGCGTGGGTCAGAACCAGGAAGACAGAATCCAGAGAGGTACCAGTCAGRGGCGAGGCAAGAGGCTTGAGTCCGAAGAGCAGAAGGAGGGTCGTAACGAGGCAGACAAGACGTGACATGAAATTGCTGGATAACTACTTGGCGTGAACCGTTCATAAATCTGGCACTGGTGCTRWGGTGGAGTGGAGCTTAAATACTGGTGACTGCAGGTGAGTGGAATGARCTTGATTGWGATTTCTGTGACGGGAGGGGTGAAGCAATGAGTGAATACTTGGCTGTGAGAAACTATGACATGACATGAGAGCAGGACAGACGTGATTCATGACACCCCCAAGATACAGCTTGCGGACCCCTGGGGGTCCTGGGACACCAGTTTGAGTTCTGGATTAAAGTCAGCAAGTTAAAGGAACCCGCAATCAACAAATGCAGAATTGAGAGGTTTTAAATGTAGTTAAGTAAAGGAAAGTTAATTAATGAATTAAAAGCAATATCCACTGTGGAAAGCTTGTTTAAAAATGTTCATTTTTTTTTGTATAAAATCTGTTCATCAGAAGTGAAAACGCAGAAAAAAAGTCAGCATTTTTAAATAGTTTGAAGTTGTGTTGACAGAGTTTAAGTTAAATAATCCTTCTGTTCACAAAATCTAACTTGTAATTTATCATTTATTTGCGAAAGCATACGTTTCACTTACTAAACATTAACTACTTGCAATTTTTACTCTTTATGATTATGATGCTGCATAACACTAATTTACCAGCTGTCTTAACTTTGGATTACTGTTGTGATTTTGACAATAATTAGCAAACTGCACAGATGCTAAAATCTGTGTGCAAGACCTAAATCTAAAAGCATTATCAAGCTCATTTTCAACCAGATGTTATCTTCTCCCCAAAGTAGCTGATATGCACATTTGGCCCTGAGAAGAGCTACATCATCAATAGCTCTCAGCAGATGAGTGCATAAAACAGCTTGTAAGTTGTGGACTCCAACAGCAAATGATTTGCTTTGCTTTTTTTCAGAGGTCAGGTCCAAATTAAAAAAGGCTATAATGCACTTACTGTTTAACTTGTGTAGTGGTCACCTAGGTGTGGAATAAATGTTCCACCTGTCTTTGACATTGACCTCCGAAGGCCTCCTTTAATGAACAGAACTCTGTTTGAATTATAGTTGTAACATGTTTTCTTAAACATTAAAGAGAAATTTCATTTCATTTTATTTTCTTTAATCAAGATAAACAAAATAATAATGTTTTTTATGTTTGATTTATATTTTTTCTTAACTAAAACTTATCTCTTAACTAAAAGCTACATACTTAAATGAATGACAAGCTATTTGCTTTCATTATAAC
>NW_013952433.1:3044517-3053690 GCF_001266775.1 Austrofundulus limnaeus | reverse complement strand
CCTCACTTTGATTCTAAACCTGGTTTGATTGTCTCATTTGCTCCCCTGTTTTGTATATGATTAGGAAAAACACCTATCATTTTGGTCCTTCGAGCCGGATTCCAATATCTCTCTTGATCCAGCGGAAGTCAAGGACCTCGGTTAAAGTCTGTGGCCACAGCAAAGCTACCTGTTGAAGGGGCCGTGTTTCCTTTTCGCTCCAGCTGGATCCGGCGAGTGACGGGAGAACCGAGACGGGGCAACTGAGACAGTGAGTTTATTTCTCTTTAAAATGGAATGAATGTGTGGCAGTCGCCGCGTAGGACTGCATAAAAAATAGTGAAAAGCATGCGTAAAGGTTATAAGTCCTAAGAAGGCATTAAAATAAAAGACCTGTGGTATTCTAGACTCTGACAGGCGGGAAACCTGGTGAATATTGGCAAAAATCCTACTGGAAGTGGCTTTGTTCAAATTAAGGGGCATGGGCGGTCCCGTGTTGTAGGCACTTTAAACCGTTCCTGGTCAAATTAAGTGCGTTTATCAGGTACGCGTGTGAATACGTAAAGAGTACGTAATAATAATAAAAAAAAAAAAGGCGCTGTGTTCATAAAAAGAGCTCTGTGTGTGCATGTGAGCGCGTGTGGAAAGCTGTTTTACCACTAGGTACCAGTTTTCATACCAAAGCAGTGAGAAAGTAAACAGTGAGTCCCTTGTGGAAGCTTATAGGCAAGAACAYCTGGCCTATCACTACACGGCTGAACAGGTGTTACCACAAGCGATAAATTAATCACTGTCTCACTGAAGGGAAAACAAACCAGTTTTTAGAAGCCCTAGGCGAGACAACTGGTTCTAAATTGTTTAAAAATGGGTGATGTTTGCAGATACCTGTTTCGTGCACTTAAATTCATTTGCATTTATTTGTTTGACTTAATCACCTAAAGGTCATTCATGTGATTCTTTTACATTTTACACACACTTATAGAGTTACCTTTTTATCAATTTTTTTATTACATTCATTTTACATTTTACTTTTATACTCCAGGAAGTTTCGTTCAGAACTTCTCTGAGACGCTTTTATTTTTGATCCGAGGAACCTGTCGGTTGTCGAAGCCAAGAGACCACTAGACACGAGATAATCAACTCCTTGAAGTCTGACAACCTGGCCGGTTCTGAAGGTTTCTAAGTGGATCCCAAACCTGACCCGGGTCAACTTCCACCGTGCTTAACGTGACTTGAAGTCTGAAAAGGTAAAAGCTGAACTCGGGTGATTACAGAGTGTCGGCGTCCTGGCTGTGCCGAGCGAGACTTACCAAACCCTCCTGGCTCCTCACTTTGATAAGATAAAATCTAGTTCCCTCCTTAACAAACCTTTTTCTTCCTAAACTCTTAAATTCTTTCCCACATCCTGTCAAGATCTTTAAGAATAAATGCCTCAACGGTGGTTTATTTAACATCTAAAGCCAAACGTTGTTGTTCCTGATAAAGTTGTCAAAATAATGAGATTTAACACATTCGTGAGTTAAATGTTATTGATTTCAACTTTTGTAAATGTCTGATCATTCCTCAAAGAGTCTGTACATACAGTATAAGTAATTGTTTTTGTAAATAATTTACTCATTGTTTAATTCCTGATAATTACACAGAAAAGGTATTATTATATGTATTAAATAACTCTCAATTCCTCATAACTAAGATATGAGAAGGATGTAGACTAAAACGTAATGTTATGCATATAACTACTGTTCCCTGAAGGAAAGGAACRAGGTACAACATCATGTATGGGAGCCAGGACACGCAGGGGCGTGGTTCCCATACATGATGTTGTACCGAGTGAATTGACTGAAAGGGAACTCTCTACACTTGACAACAACTACACATGGATTATTTAAATTATTATTTTCCTTTTTGCTCTTCAGCGTCCCAAAATTTGTCAACACATTTAGATCAGTGCTATAACTGAGAATATTTTCCTCTTGAAAAGTAACCTCATACACTTTTTATTGGTAGGCAGTTTGGATTAGTAGAAATTTCTGTTGCTTCTGTAAATTTGGATTTTATAAATGATTAAATGTTGAGCCACTATTAATGGACAAAGTACTCAGTTACTTGAGTCAAAGTACTGGTACTACTGGTAAAACATGACTTCAGTAAAAGTAAAAGCAGCTTTGTCAATTTATTACTTAAGTTAAATTAATAATGTATTATACTTAAGTACTGAAAATACTTAAAATTTAAAAGTTCTTTAACAATACATTTCACTTGAAAGTAGACAAGAATAATGGGAAAATTTTCTGATATATTGGACAGATCATTAACTCCAAATACTATAATAATGCCTCAGTCGTATATACCACTTTTTGAGATGCTCAAAAACACTTTAAAATTTCATGCATTACTCATTCACTCCTCAGTCACATTCGGTGGTTGAAGTGTAGCTGCCATTCTGCACCTATGGTCCCTCTAGACCAGTGTTTCCCAAAGTTGGGGTCGGGACCCAAAGTGGGGTCCCGAAACATCAAGGTGGGGTCCTGAAAAGATTTTCTGAATTAATTACATTTTTGCCTTAGTTGTTNTTGAGGTGGTGGTTGTTTTCATCATTCAAAAATACTTTGCAGTGAGAGCTTGGGTCAACTTCCTTATTTTAAGAGTTTAATGATTGCTTAATTTTGGTGTTTTGATAATGTCACATATTTCCATCTGTGAGCAGATTTGCTGAGTTGCAGTAATCGGAGAGGAAGTTGAACTCTGAACTGATGCTTGTCCTCTGAAGCATCCATCTGCTCCGGGGGCAGCAGAAGCGAAAATGTCTAGCTTGCATGATTTATTAATTGTCTTGTATCAAATAATGTTCTGTCATGAGGTCTGCATTTCCCCCCTCCCTTAGGCAGTCTCATGACCCAATGTAACTAGGGGCGTGAAAACTAAATAAAAGAGGTTGAACTACAGGGGGTCTCTCAGAACGGTGGACTTGGGTGTACGAGAGACTTCCTGTCCAGCGTTCTCCTCACTTTGATTCTAAACCTGGTTTGATTGTCTCATTTGCTCCTCTGTTTTGTATATGATTAGGAAAAACACCTATCAATAACTATTACAAAAACACACAAAAAATTATAAATAAGTATTTGTATTTGTGTATAAGCTGTTTAGATTGTCAAAAAGCCTGTGTTTTTAGGGTTATTAACACAGTTCATGTACTCAGACCAGTAATATTTGGGGTCACAAGTTTTTGCCATGGATATTTTGTGGGTCAGAAGACAAAAAGTTTGGGAACCTCTGCTCTAGACCATCACAATCACACCAACAGATTTATACATGGGGAAATTGGGTTAAGTGTCCTGCCTAAGAACACAACAACAGTTTGCACTCAGGTAGGGATTTGAATCGGCAAACGCTCTGGTTGCAAAGTGAACACATACCCCTCGCACCACTTCAATCTATTTCTTCCAATTACACCCCTTTTACAAGAAATGTCAACTCATTTAGTTTCTACAGAGTTAAGGATAAGACTTGGAAAGGTTTATGATAGAACAGAGTATTGACTGACAAAATAGGAAAATCTAAATCTAATCATGGGGGAAGCATTTCACACTGAACTTTTTAGTTATTTGAAATGTTTGTACTAGTTTGCTGAACTGAAAATAATACTTGTTACAGTAAACTAGAAGCACTTTATTACAAAACAATTTTAAAAAGTTCATTTGGTGAAAACAATTCAGTTCAAGTTTTGTCCGTTTGTTTTCTTCTGCTTATCTGGGGTTGGGTTGCGGGGGCAGCAGACTTAAGCAAAGAGACCCAGACTTCCTCAGACTTGGGCCAGCTCATCTGGGGAAATCCCAACACCTTCCCAGGCCAGCTGAGAAACATAGTCCCTCCAGCGTGTCCTGGGTCTTCCTCTGGGTCTTCTCCCAGTGAGATGTGCCCAGAACACCTCACCAGGGAGGCGACCTTGAGGCATCCTAAACAGATGCCCAAGCCACCTCTACTGGCTCCTCTCAACGTGGAGGAGCAGAGGCTCTACTCTTGAGTCCCTCCCGGATGACCGAGCTTCTCACACTATCTCTAAAAGGAGAGCACAGACACCCTGCAGAGGAAACTCATTTCGGCCACTTGTATTCGCAGTCTCATTCTTTCGGTCACTACTCAAAGCTCATGACCATAGATGAAGGTTGGAACATAGAACGGCCAGTAAATCGAAAGCTTCACCTTTTGGCTAAGCTCTCTCTTCACCATGACATGCCGGTACAGTGGCCTCATCACTCCAGACACAGCACCAATCTGCCTATCGATCACCAGTTCCATTCTTCCCCCATTCATGAACAAGACCCCAAGATACTTAAACTCTTCCACTTGGGGCAGAACCTCTTCCACAACCCGGGGGCCAATGTGGCCAATAGGACCACATCATCCGCAAAAAGCAGAGATGCAATCCTAATGTCACCAAAACGGATCCCCTCAGCACCTTGGCTGCACCAAGAAATTCTGTCCATAAAAGTTATGAACAGAATCTGTTACAAAGGGCAACCTTGTTGGAGTCCAACTCTCACTGAAAAAGGAGTCCGACACTACCAGCAATGCGGACCAAACTCTGACACCGGTTGTATAGGGACCTAACAGCCCATATCAAAGGGCTTGGCACCCCATACTCCTGGAGTATCCCCCCCCCCCACAGGAGTCCCAGAGGGACACCATCGAAGGCCTTCTCCAAGTTCCCGAAACACATGTAGACTGGTAGGGCAAACTCCCATGTACCCTCCAGGACCCTGCTGAGTGTAAAGAGCCGGTCCAGTGTTCCACGACAAGGACAAAAACCACACTGCTCTTCCTGAATCTGAGATCCGACTATCTGATGGACACTCCTCTCCAGGACCCCTGAATAGACCTTACCAAGGCTGTGGTCCCCCTTTTTAAATTGCGGGACCAACATCCCGCTTTGCGAGCCCAGGGGAACTGCCCCTGATGTCCACACAGTGCTGCAGAGTCGCGTCAACCAACGCAACCCCATAATATTCATGATAGCTAACACACTGAGGGACCCATAGATACTGTATTGCCTAATGCAAAACCCCAACTTTAGGTTAACCTAGAATCACACAAGTGCAACACATAGTAACCAAAATGGCCCACCTCATTTGACAAGGCTTGACAAAGTGCCAGTGCTCCCGACCTTTGCCTCTTGGTGGTAGCCATCTTCATGCTGTTATTCTCTTCCTTGCTCCTGCCGGTGATCTCTACCTTTGATCCAGAGATTCCCTCTTCATCTTCAACCTTCCAGAGATCGACTCTAAAAGGGGGTTCCAGAAATCAACTTTACAAAGTTGTTCCAGAGATCCTCATCTTCATGCTTCTCCAGAAACTGGTTAATTTCAAATCAACCACAACAATCACAATGGATTACCCTTGTGGATTATCGCTTTTCCTTGGTGGGTTACATACGTCCTTCTCAAAAAATTAGCATATTTTGATAAAGTTCATTATTTTTTTGTAATGTACTGATAAACATTAAAGTTTCATATATTTTAGATTCACTGCACACCAACTGAAGTAGTTCAAGCCTTTTATTGTTTTAATATTGATGATTTTGGCAAAAAAGTAAAGAAAAACCAAAGATCGCTGTCTGAAAAAATTAGCATATCATGAAAAGGTTCTCTAAACGACTTATTAACCTAATCATCTGAATCAACAAATTAACGCTAAACACCTGCAAAAGATTCCTGAGGCTTTTAAAAACTCCCAGCCTGGTTCATTACTCAAAACCACAATCATGGATAAGACTGCTGACCTGACTGCTGTTCAGAAGACCATCACTGACACCCTCAAGCAAGAGGGTAAGACACAGAAAGACATTTCTGATAGGCTGTTCCCAGAGTGCTGTATCAATGTCCTTTACATTAAGATTTAATCATGCAGTCAAATATTCACACATATGTAAATGTATTACTATAACTGAAGGTGAGTCATGCATAATTGTTTGTATCAAACAAGTAGCTTTGTGTTCCTCTGTACCCCTGAAGTAGCTCTCAGTCTCTTAAAGGTTTGTGATCCTGTCCTACAACACAATTCATGTTTGGCTTTAGAGACTGAAATAAACGTTTTACAACACCAGACTGGCACACGTAGGGTCATGTGCATAAGACTTAAACACTGCATAGTAATGTTAGAGGTAAGACTAAAACCAATTAACATTGGAGTAACACCACATCTACAGCTAACTGACATTAGCACACACAAATATGAGTCAAATTAATTTGATTTTATAGACATTGAGGTTATACTGTTGCTACTCAAGTCCATTACAGGACTACATGTAAACAAACAACCATTAACACTCTGACTCATACCTAGGGACAGTTTAAAGTTACTAGTTAACCTAATATGTTGGTTTTTGGTCTGTGAGAAGGAACCAGAACAGCCTGAGATAACGGATGTGTTCAGTATACAGGGAGAACATGTATACTTCACAAAGGCCCCAGGCTGTGAGGAGATGCTGTGACCTTATTTCTGAGGTGACAGCTCTAATGATAGCATCACTGTGACACCCTCTATCTAAATATACAAACATCTGTACGTATATTCATCAAAATATGATACTTTTATTGTTTGCTTGTGTGGAATTGATAAAAATCTACATATATGCACCCAAAGTGCTTCCTGACTCTTCATAGCAAACATAAGAATTTGCATCCCAAAGTTGCTCCTACATTGTTCCTTTGCATTTTTTTACGTGAAAAAGCATCTTTCAAAGTTTGAGAGTGCAATCCAGTGTTTGTTTTACAGACAGACAGTGAGAGACTGACTGTAGAGCACTATGTCTCATCTATTCCATTCATAACTTTTTTTTGCATAAGGAAAGTCTTCATATTTTAATCATAGTTCTCAATTGTTATTTGTATTTCTTTGTCTGCCAGCTGCAGAAGGAAAAACTTAAATCTAAATGAAAAAACACATTTATGCTTAACATTTGCATAACAATCCATGGCCTTTCTCTGACATTTAATATAGCCTATGAATTATAATCAGCTTCAATAATGAGATGAAAAATACCAAGTGTGTCAGTAAAAGGTTTGCCTCAAATAAATAGCAAGGCACCCTCTAGATAACTGTGTTTTATGTTGCCTGTTGAGAGAAACAGTCTATATAAAAAGAACTGCTATATCTTAAATTTTTCATTTTTAACCTAAAAGCAGTCCATTTGCTAACTGGAGATATTTTTATGTAAATATTTTGTCAGAAAATGTTCAAAAATTGGAAACAAATGATGCACAGAAAACCAAGTCTAATTCTCAGTTGGGTGTTTATTTTTAGATAAAAAAAGAAGCTCCATCTCACCCAGAGCCTGTGGGTGACCTTTGGCAGTTCAAATGTTCATCATAATACAGTACCTTTTAATAATGTCCAGAACTGAGTCAAACCTCGTAAAAATAATTCAATAAAAGAGGGAACATGACCTCACTTATCAGGTGACCCAGTTCCCAATCACAATACTGAAATCTCAGATGTAACATCATATGTGGCATGTAAATGGTCCGAACTTATACCCCCCCCCCAACACATTTGACCAAAAGTCACTGAAATAAATAAATAAATAAATTGATAAACAAACAAACAAACAAACAAACAAACAAACAAACAAATAAATAAATAAATAAATAAATAAATAAATAAATAAATAAATAAATAAATAAATAATGAGAAAACATTAAGACCCTCGCTTTGCGTGTCATGGTCATAGTAAACCAATTGCACATTGGTTATGAAAATATGCTAATCTTCTCAACCATAAATATGCATATAAAATGCATTTAAGATGCAATAGAAATTAATACATTTTCTTTCAACTTACCTTCAACCCTCTATTTATTTTTGTTAGGTGTTAAATAGTTTTCTTTCACTCAGTGGTATTACAATGTGACTGCTATTTGATGACTAAGAAAAAACGATATTTACATTGATAATTTTCTGTAATTTTATACTTTGTTTTATAATGTAAAGACAATATTTCTTCTGTATTCAGCAGAGAGAGAGAGAGAGAGAGAGAGAGAGAGAGAGAGAGAGAGAGAGAGAGAGAGAGAGATTTATCTGCTCCTGTATACGGTTCATTGTACAGGTAAACATCTGAATGGGTTGACATGTGTACAACTAACCTTTAAATATATTTTAGGAGTTGTCTACAAAATGGAATAATTTCTGTAACAGGGATCAGGACAGTAAATCTGAAAATGCAAAAAAAAGATGAGAAGTTCTGTATTTATTGACCAAAGTTATAAAGATTTAATTATGTAGTATTTGCAACAAGACAGTTACAAGTATGTTGATTAGTATGAACAGAAATACTGGTTTTTGACTGTTTATTACATAATGCACCAGATTATTACATTATAATTTCAAACAAAGAGCAACCACCACATTTTGTAATAATTGCCACAAAATGTAATAACGTTATTACATAATGCAGCTGAGAGTATTATAAAATGCGTTGAAGACTTTTATTTCATTTTGCATAAATTATTACATAATGTAGTTTTCGAGCAAGTTCATTACATTTTGAAGCCTGATTTTATTACGTTATTATATAATACATTGTTATTGCAAAACGAGGTCTTACAAGGCATATGAAATGAAGCCCTAAATATTTTTAACCTGGAGCTTGCTGTCTTTGAACTATTTTTTTAATATCATGGACCTATTTTAAGTGTTCCCTTTGCAGTCCACTACACACTTAGTAAGTAAACTTTATTTATACAGGGCCTTCTCAAAAAATTAGCATATTGTGATAAAGTTCATTATTTTCTGTAATGTACTGATAAACATTAAACTTTCATTTATTTTAGATTCATTGCACACCAAGTGAAGTAGTTCAAGCCTTTTATTGTTTTAATATTGATGATTTGGCAAAAAAGTAAAGAAAAATCAAAAATCCCTATCTCAAAAAATTAGCATATTTCATCTGACCAATAAAAGAAAAGTGTTTTTAATACAAAAAAAGTCAACCTTCAAATAATTGTGTTCAGTTCTGCACTCAATACTTGGTCAGGAATCCTTTTGCAGAAATGACTGCTTCAATGTGGCGTGGCATGGAGGCAATCAGCCTGTGGCACTGCTGAGGTGTTATGGAGGCCCAGGATGCTTCGATAGTGGCCTTAAGCTCATCCAGAGTGTTGGGTCTTAAGCTCATCCAGAGTGTTGGGTCTTAAGCT
>NW_013952433.1:3040384-3041983 GCF_001266775.1 Austrofundulus limnaeus | reverse complement strand
CAGTGTGGCTTTAATTCCTCACTTCACCATTTGTGTCGCAGTTTCACGTCTCCAAAATGAGCGTACGCATGGGTCAGAGCTGTGAGGCACCGCACATTTTCATGTCAAGTTTGGATTTCATAAATCACAACCTTGGCGTGAAAAGTGGCGTACGCAAGTTTCTGGGCTCAAATTGTGCATACGCCAGTTTTATAAATCCGACCCCAGGTCTTTACCAGGTTCTAAAAGGAGTCTGGAATACACAGCAGATCCCATCTTGTCATTGTTTATGAAATAAATAAATATATATCTGCCAATCAAATCCTTTTAATATCTAAACAAAAACCAAGTCAAAAATACAAAACTTGCGGGGGGCAAGTTCCTTGATAATTTTTAGGATTAAAAAGCAAAGGAAAAACAAGGTGCTGCTAATCAAAGGCCCTTGATCAAGAGGTCACGTTTTCTAATGATCAGAAAACGTGACCTCTTATACAAAGCACTCATATCTCATACCATCTGTCAAGGACAGTGGTGGAGTAGTGATGGTTTGGGCTTGTTTTGCAGTTACAACACCTGTGACACTTAGGGTGTATTCACACCTGACTAATTTGGTCCACTTTAAATGGAGAACAGTGTAGGGCATACAACAGCCGTGTTTCATACTATTTTAATTCGAATTTTGAGCATATTTTTAAAAATTTGCAAAAATGTAAAAACTAAGAAATGCGAATCAGACGTGTTTCCATCAACTGGCTTGAAGCGAATCAGTTACGTCAGATGCATGCGTGTAGTACACAGGAAGTAACAGTCACATCGCAGGAAAATGGAGAGAAGTTATCAGGAACGTGTTGCTACTGTCAGGAAAGTTGTAATTATTCTGTCATCAACTAGTTTTGGCAATTTTACATGCGTTTGGGAGACGTAGAGGAGGTAATGCAATTCTTTTCACATTATGGAATTAACTGAGAAGACGCCAAGAGGGGGATGAGGTTCCAGCTACGAGTCACGGCTGCAGTCACTCTGGTACCGGACCGGTTTCAGACAGACAGCAGGAACAGCTCATCAACATGTGAGGTAAATGTTTGCTACATCAGACCTGATTCGAAAAATGTGTTTCCATCTCCTTTTTGCACATTAACTCTTTTTCGAAAAACCCAAAAACCACCTCAAGCGAGCAGATCAACTTTTATGCGAATTAGAGGAAGTTTTATCGAATCAAGCCGTTTCCATTCACCTTTTCTGAAGCAATACTTCAAAATGTGCATTAAAACCTTGATGGAAACACGGCTAGAGCTAAATATTGATGCTAATCAATATTTGAACATTTTTGCATCAGAATCACTCAGAGCTGATTCTCATGAACTGTTTACAACTTCTGCAGACCAACTGCTCAAAATTAATGGGGTAAGATAACTGTCAGAATAATTGTATGTGTGAGAGTCTACATTTGTACATGTAAGTCTATAAACGTACATAAATGTGTTACAACTTTGCCACATTACAAGTATGAATCAGATTTACAAATACAATTCTTATGTGAGAATACAAGTTTTTAAGTTACTAATACAAGTTAAAAAGTTTGTCATTCATGTCATGTAGTACAACAATAAAGTAGATAGT
>NW_013952433.1:3038119-3039113 GCF_001266775.1 Austrofundulus limnaeus | reverse complement strand
AAGTGTTATTTGTGATACGTTTCATTAAACATTTTAACAATTTACTGCCCCCTTTTTTTGACTATATTCATTGTTTCATCTATCACTCACAGCTCATAGTTAGTCTATTAAACTGCTTACAGCATCATAAAGACAATTATGACTGGACATTGGTTTTTAAAGTTTTTCTCTGATTAAATGAGTGTGTTGTTGCTTCAAAGCAACAAGGTATTAACATATTAATGAGTGTGTTTACTTTGAAGCCAAGAGGTAATGATAAGAGGTCATAACTTGACAATAACTTCATTTTTAACGGTTATTAGCCTGGGGAGATAGGATAACTCCCTTTAACAGTTCCCTTGAGACCTGCTGTCCAGGTCACTAAACATTATCTCGGTCATTGTAAGAAGTGCAGATCCCATGACGGAGCGGCTACCATGAACGGTGGTGACTGGCTGCTGGAGGCGTCCTGTGCTACTGCGCTGATCCAGAGGCCGGGGTTCATGAAGGGAGCGACCACTGGAAGGAAGGTAGCTGGAGGCCGAGCTAAAGGCTCCCGCCCCTGTCTCCCGGAGGAGACACACCGGACTCAGCCAAACAGGCCACCCCAGGTGGCTGTAAGTCTGATCCATCTCCTCCAAACCAAGAAGGAGACATTGTCTCCTCTCCATGACCCATCGGTGTCCTGGTGGGTAAACTGGGGGAGGTGCCACACAGGAAAACAGTATAATGATCAACTGTGTCAAACGCTTTACGAAAATCAATCTATACAGCACCAGTTACTGGACCTTTGTTCAAAGCAGCACGTACAGTCTTTGTTCAGTGAATAAAATTAATGCAGACATGGTTGACCTTGATGTGCGGAAACCATGTTGGCTATTGCTTAGCATATTATTAGCTTCTAGATGCTGAAVTAGTTGATTAAATAATGTTTTTTCAAGTAACTTAGAAAAAATAGTTTGAACAGAAATTGGCCGATAGTTTGAAACTTCTGTTGGATCACCAGATTTAAAAA
>NW_013952433.1:3028895-3036124 GCF_001266775.1 Austrofundulus limnaeus | reverse complement strand
ACTCTACTCTACTCTACTCTACTCTACTCTACTCTACTCTACTCTACTCTACTCTACTCTACTCTACTCTACTCTACTCTACTCCATTGAAGAATGTGACATTTTGGTGTTTCCACCCCCCTACCTCCTTGATTGGTGGCAGCGCTGATCACCCACACCTGTGTTATCTGGCTCATCTACTTCAGGCTTCTTAAGGCAGTGCCAAAGACCAACTCGGCACTGGAGCATAGCCTCTTGTTTGGTATGAGCTCAGCCCACCACTTGTTACCCTCTCAAAGAGTTTTGTATTACCTGAGTTCTTTGTATTTACCTGTTTCCAGGAAATCACTCTCCAGAACGTTCTTTGCCTGCCACCTTGGACTCCGAGCCTCTCACCAGTTTTTTATGCGCTGCCTCCAACGACTCACTGTAAATATCCACGCACTTGTAAATACTCACCTTGGGATACCTACCTTTGTGGACCAACTCATCCGTGCTTCATCTCCTTCCCCTATCCGTAAGAACCTACCTGCTGCACTTAACTGTTTAAATCCATTACTGGAAGATTATCAAGTACCTCTACTACTGCTCTGTTCCAGGTCCAGATCCCAGACCCCTCCCGCACCTGTAAAAATAAAATCACTTACCTTTTGTATAACTTGTCTCAGTCTCTGTTTGTCTCTGGTACTGCTCACGTTGACCCTAAATCTGTAACCCTGATAAAGAAATTTATTGGGGTTTACGTTATATACTGATTTTAATTACACTACACATCGTATAGTCTGTATTATGATAGAACTGTTAAAGATTGTTAAATGTGACCGTTTTTTTTAAATTGATGATTTTTTATTAATAGCTACATGCCTGAAAACAAATTCAACACATAACTGAACTTTTAAAAACTTAATTAGAATAGATTATAATGTCTGGGGGCATGGCTTCGAGAAGTATAGGGACTCCCTTTACTGATGACGTAATCAAATAGGTGGAGCCAGGTCTCTGGGCCTTTGTTAAAACTAAATGCACTTGCTTGTTTTCGGTCTGAACAAGTATTGTGCACAAGCGTTCAACTTGAAGCGTTGGACGCGATTTTGATGCTGAAAATGTGTTTGGTGTGAATGCACCATTAGAGTCAAAGAGTTGACCGTGGACTCCTCTGAGACCAAAGTATTCTAAATTGAAATGTGAGGCCACCTGTCAAACAGATAAAACTTACCTTCACAGCAAATCTACAACCAATCATATAAAAATTAAGTTTTGCTGTGGTAAAAAGTCTAGAGTTCAACCTATTTGAAAATGCTACGTGGGACCTTAAGAGAACTGTGAAGAAACAAATGTCTGTAAACCTCAAAGAAATGAAGCAATGTTGGAAAGAAAGGTGTGCCAAAATTCTTTCACAATCATGTGAGTAACTGATAAAGTCAAACAGAAAAGAAGGACTTCATGTCCTTACTGTTAAAAGTTCTACAAGTTGTTTGTTTATGAGAGTGATTTAGTGTTTTACACAGAACTTTTCCATTTTGGTTCATTTGTCTTTAATAATGACATGGTGACATTCTGTAAGGAAAGTGGTGAAAACAATGGCTTTTATCCTTAATCAATTGCTATTACATTAAATGTGGCATACAGAATATGTAGTGGATAATAAACCCTGCATATTAGAACTTTAGGCACCTGGCTGCTCACAGTAGGTAGCTTCATAATCGGCTGGAGGAACAGATTGTTCCCTTATGTTTTTGTCCTGTCATCATTTCCATCTGCTAAAAGAGTTGGCAGATCCTGTCTCTGTAGGGAGTCTGAGTTTTGGCATTTCATCGAACTTTATTATAGATGATAAAGCAAACCTTGTCTGCTGAGATATCATCCTGTGAAACAGCATAAGCCTTACACAAGATATTACATAGTCACATTCTTGTAACCTGGGTAACGCTAAACCTAATTTAGGTGCATTAGAGTTAATAGGAATAAACTACGTTACTTCACACAGGAAAAAATATGATAAGTGCTTATATTGCCAGAGACAGATATTAATGATAATTTTGTCTCTAATTATTATGTATTCTGTGTTAGTGATTGTTACATTTGTGGAAATAAAAATAACAATAGTTGGTTTAACACTTTGCACCTTGTGACACTTTAGTTTAAAGTGGACGGATGGTTTTAAATCCTTCTATTTCACATTTAAATCATTCAGTTGGGGTCTATATAAAGTGGAACTGCAATGCTTTGGTCTAAATTCCTCCTTGTAAATCCACAGGTCCCTCTTTCCCCCCATTTCTCATGTGTGACTGAAAAGAGCTTGTTTTGATGCTCTTCCTTTAAATCCAAACCACACCTGTGGAAGAGCTAGAAAAGCTCATTCCAGATTAAGAGAACGAAATTCATTTACTGGCTAAAAAAGTAGATTTTGCATGGTATGCCCCCTTAATAAAGCACAATTAAAGAACTATTGTTACCAATATTCTGTGTTATTGAAATTGTTCAACCACGATTATCAAACCTCCTTGGTGCATTCTTGGAAGATTTTAATGTCATTTCGTCTTCAGTATGACAACACATACAGTATTTGTGTATACAAATGCACCACACCCAATTTTGTTCCCTGTTGCCAAGGTGGGGACTTAGAAATCCTCTCAGTCTGTCCATTACATTTTCAGAAAGCTGTAACTTTTACATAGAAAGGCTAAAATACACCGAACTTGGCACGAGTCATCCATGCCGACCATACAAAGTGGTCATATGACACCTTCAAAGCTCCACCCCCTGACAACAAGTGACGTTTTTTGGCTTGGAAAGCTCCATCTCTGACTCTCTTGACCTAATCAGCAACAAACTGCGTCAGAACACAGATAAGAACTTGCTCTCACTTGCTTTCAAGCATGAATACTTTTTAGTGAAAGGCGTGGTCATGTCAGGGTGATGAAATCAGACATCACGCCATTGACATACATTTGGCTCTACATTCCACATATTTCAGCCAATCTGCATCCAATTTGCTATGGCCAATCCTAATCCACCTCACTACAGGAATGCAGGCCAATTTTGGGGTGTGTGGCCTAATTACACATCAAGTTGTTGACATACGTTTGATTCTAAATTACATATATTTCAGCCAATCAGCATGCGACTTGCAATGGTTGAACCAAATCTACCCCACTACAGAACTGATTTAGGGGGATGTAACCTAATTAGACATCATGCCACTGAATATATTTACATATTGACATGTAAATTTCACATAGTTCACCCAATCTGCATCTGATTCACTATAGACGGTTCTAAATTACACATACAACCCCTGGCAAAAAGTATGGAATCACCAGTCTTGGATGAGGACTCATTCAGACATTTGGTTCTGTAAAACAAACTCAGATCAAAAACATGATACAATAATAAGGTCATTCCAAAGTGCAACTTGTTAGCTTTCAGGAACACTCAAAGAAATGAAGAGAAAACATTGTGGAAGTCAGTGAATGTTACTTTTATTGACCAAGCACGGGCAGGGTAAATGTAAGAATAATGGAATTAATTTCAATAYCTTTTCAAGACTTTTTAAAAACCTTCCAAAACATTTTTAAGACTTTGTCGTCACAATAAGTTTTATTAAGCAACAAATCTTTGATTTACAAAACTGCTGTTGTTATTTTTTATTAAATCTATAAATCAAACCTACAACAGAACTGAGATACAGTTGAAAGAAAAATAGTTCAAAAGAAGAAATAGAACCATGACTAGGTTCAAAATGTATATAGTTCATAACAAGAAACAAGTAACTCACATCTATTCTGACAACTTGGTTGAACAATGGTGAATAAGAAATAACACAATACAAACAGTTCTCCTGCTGCTGCTTCTCACATGTGCCTCAATGCATTTGTTTTGCATTCCAGCGATGCTTCAGTTTGCACCAGCTCACTGAGTTTTTCYTTATGTCTCCTTCTCAAGACGTTGGACTTGGTGATCAGTTGGGCCATTAAAGAGCCTGACTTTCCCTCTGCTTGCTCTGCTAACTGATCTGTATCTTTCTGCAATGAATTGCACACCTCTTGTAGGACTTTTCTCTTTTTTTCAACTCTTCCAACTCAGCTTCAGCTGCTTTCCTCTTAAGGCTCTGAGTGTAAGTTTCGTTCTTCTTTCGTTGCTGTTCCAGGTGAATCCTGTACTTTGACCTTGCAGAGGCAACAGAAGCCAGTAGTTCCTTTGTCAGTGGCACCTTCAGAACACCCCCACAGACACTGACCTTGTCGCAGATCAACCTCAGGGCCTCCATTGACTCTTCATGTATGTTGCAGGTTTCAACCTGCTTGTTAACTGAGAATCCTCAGTGGCTTGTCCATGGGAGAGTAGTAGAAGGATCTGACAGAGCCTTGAGAGCTCAGGGTGAGACTTGCTGAGTGCTGAGTGCAGGAACACATCAACCCGCTGCTGCAGTGGTTGAAAGGAGAGGAAACGCTCGTCTCTAGCCTCAACAGAGAGAAAGCTTTCAAACTGTTGGATGATCAAGTCACCTGCAACAGGACAAATTAAACAAGTAATTACTGATGTGGTAAATTTCATTCTATTCATTTAGTTCATCTTTCACAGGGGTAGACATCTGGTTGTCCTCAAAATATTTTAGTTGTCCTTTACAAAAATTGACAAAAAAAATCTTAAGAAAAATATAATTTAATAAGTATATTGTTCTGTAGGCAATGTTTACTATACAAATGTTCTGAGTCATTCAGGTTGACAGTTTTAGGAGCTGCTTGAGTAGAACTTCCTCGTTGTGCAATCACAGTACGCCCCACACTGCTCTGATTGGATAAAACTTTTACTACGATTCTTTTTATTGGGTGAAAAAAATATCAGTTTAATCTTTTAAACTTTATGCTTTAAAATGTTTTTTTCTCACTTTCATTTTAACAAATGATGGACATCAGTGACAAAGAACTTTATTCTAGGTCTTTTTTCTTGGTTGTCCACCATACAACCAGGAGGCCAGATCTGGTTGTCTGAATAGGTTATCTTGAACAACCTGAATAATGTTTTTGTTGACCCCTGATTCATTATATTTTTCAAAAATATAAAATTTATTTCATGTGGGAGCTTACACATGAGAAGAACGCACCAATTAAACTGTGTTGCAGRATTTCATGAGATGGAAGTAGCTACATTCAAATAAAGAAGAGGGCCAATATAAAAGGACATATAGTGGCCCTCCTACTTCTGATCTCCTTATTCTACATTTTTCCTACCAGCTGAGATGCCTCCTGTCAACTGACAATCCTGCAGAAGTTTCTGGACTGTGGTCTTCATTTTTGTGAGGCACCACACAGGATCCCTGTGCATGTTTGTGGGATTCAAACATGCCACGGCCCTGACCACYGGAAACTTCAAGGGGCTTTTCTCCTGCAGTTTCTTTATGATGGTAACCAGGCTTTGTATGCACTCTTTCCTAAAGATGAGCACAGAAYGCTCCCCTACACTGCTTCCTGGCTTGCTCTGAAGTGACAAAAAATGTGAACTTTAAACACAAGCTGTAAAATATATAAATTTTCAAAAAAGGTTATCTCTTTTTGAAACTATGTAACTACAGTTACTACTATAGTAACTATTATCATTATGAGTAGAACCAAAAATGTGAGAAATTCTAAATTTATTACTCTAACTGGTCAGATTGGTGTACAGCACAAAACCCATGCATATTTGTTTTAAATAGAACATAGGAAAATTACCTTTAGAACAGATTCAGCACCCAGGCATATGTCAACATTCTTTACTGGAACCCAATTTGCTTCATTAGCCACAACAAATTTGTTTAGCTGTAGGGCACTGGTGTCCTGCAGGAGCTCCCTTTTCACAAAGTGCCTCAGCAGACTCTGTTACAGAAAAAATGAAATAAAATCAGTGGCAGAACCTAATGTAGATTTAGTTGAATTAGTATTACTGTAATCATCACCTTTAGCAGCTCACTCAGGTCTTCAGCTAAGAAGGGCAGAACTGGTTCATCTGTCTGGTAACTGGTTAGGAATGGGTTAAAGGTTCTTGATATTGCCAGGAAGAACTGGAGTTTGGCAATTATGAGGGGATCAGCTTGTGCTGCCTGAATGGTGTCGTAAGAGGCAGTGCCTGGGTTGGGGAGCTTCTTTTGCTTGACAGCATCCATATACTGCATATTAAAATAAGTTATTACACATTAAAATAAGTTATTATACACCACACACACACACACACACACACAATTAAATTTCTTTAAATCAGGGGCATCAAATTCCAGTCCTCGAGGGCCACTATCCTGCATGTTTTAGATGTTTTCCTGCTCCAATAGACCTGATTTTGATTGCTAGGTGATTAACAGGCTTCTGCCCATTTTGAAGAGTTAATTCAATCTCTAAATCAGGTGTGTTGTTGGAAAACCTCTAAAACATGCAGGATAGCTGCCCTTGAGGACTGGAGTTTGACACCTCTGATTTAAATAGTGAAAGCACTCAAGAAAATTATACTGGGTTGTCCAGGAGGATGCAAAAAAAATTTAAATTAAAAAAGCCAATTTAAGAGAATAATAAAAATGAATCCCCAAATTCTCACTATGAAATCATCATGCAAGCTCCTGGAAAACATTCAAGCATAGTTGCTACTTAACTAATTTATGATAGACATGCATACAAAAATAGTACTTTATAAGAAATGTAGCCCTTTAAAAATTCATCAGTACGTAACTGGTAAACAAATATAATACCTTCATAATTGTTGGCCAGACTTGAACAGCCCTCTCTGCCACAGGAACATTTTCAACCCATCTGTGGCCACAGAATGGTAATGGGAAACTTGTGGACCCAGTCAAGGCAGTGAAGTCCTCTCTCCTAGCAGGAACATTGTCAAAGAGGAAGTGAAGCGCCCGCAGAAGCTTGTCCAGCTGCCACATGGAAAAGCCTGCCTTCACTGCATTATGCATGGTGTGAAGCCCACAGCTTCCAACCTTGACCAGTTGAGTTCCATAAAGCTCTGCATGCTCCTTCTGAAGAAGGTCTCCCAGCTTAAGGTTAACATTGGGGCCATCCATACTGATGGAGACAAGCCGTCTCATATTCAGTTTTGCAACGCATTCCTGTAAATTGACATGACAATATATTTGCTGACAATAGCATGAATTTAATTGTTTTTTTTAGATAAACAGGTGTTCAAATCAAGTTATGTATATGTAAATATCACACACACACACACACACACACACACACACACACACACACACACACACACACACACACACA
>NW_013952433.1:3009328-3026026 GCF_001266775.1 Austrofundulus limnaeus | reverse complement strand
ATTTTGTTTAACCAATTATTGCACACTTTCTGTAAATCATATAAACTTCCTTTCACTTCTCAAATATCACTGTGTTTGTCCCCTATATGATATATTTAACAGATTTTTTTTTCATTCAAACAATCAATGATTTTTAAAGGTTAATCAGGAAAATTAACATGGCTGCCCAAACCTTTTCAAATGACTGTATGCTTGTTTAGAACATACCTTATTTCTCCACATGTTAATAAACTTTTAACCTGCACCTTAAACACGAAAAACGGAATAAGGGAAAAACAGGAAAATTATTAAAAACAAAAACAGTAAACAAAACTTCAAATTAAAAGTTTTTAGGTCTCAAATTACTTCTCCAGTAGTAACTAACATTAACCACTTCTTTCTCACACTGAACATTTCCTTCTGAACTGAAAAAGAACAAACCAAAAACACAAGATAAAAGGAATTTTTAAAAAATTAAAAAGCTTTACAGGAAACTTCGTTATTTAGACCGGGGATTTTATGCCAGACTTTGTTGAACCATGGGAGAGAGAAGACAAAAAAAAAAAAAAAAGCAATATAACCCATCTTCTGTCAAATTTGATGGATTACCTAAAGGTCAAGGGTCAAGGTGTGACCTTTAGGGTCATGGAGTGACTTTTAGGGTCTTGGGAACTCCCCCACCCCCACCCCACTAACCTAAACAGGTGTGACCTTTAGGGTCATGAGAACCAACTGGCAGGGTTCTTTAACTGTTGGACTGAGTTGTGTAAGCCAGAAACTTTCTGTTATAAACAGGTTGCTATACTAAGTCAGGAATGTCTGGACAAGCAGGGGGAAACATCAGAAAGTTACTTTCATTGGTGTGTGTGTGTGGGACTCATGAGTTGTTTACAGTGGGTAAGAACAGTCTGACTTCAAAGTCATACATGTAAAGAATGAGTCTTTTGATCCTGTCAATCAAGACTGGTTTTAGTGAACCATTGTAAGGGCTCTTTTAGTATTTTAAACAATAGCAATGACATCATGCATGGAAATAGAATTTATTTGTCTGATGAATGGTCCCGTTGCCTCTTTGCCTCTCTCACCCACCCCTCATTTCCATTTCTCCACACACAAGTGCACACACACACACATGCTGTCCGGTGACCCCCGCCCCACCCCGTTTCCCTCTGTCATTTCCTTTTGTCCCTAACACACACACAAAGTGGGAACTGAACCCTGCTCCGTCTCTCCCCCTCTCTCTCTTACACATGAAAAAGTTCACTCTCTGTTAAGTTAAAAAACTTTAGTTTCCTCGTTTTATAAGTGCTCTGTGTATTTTTAATCTGCAATTTGTGTTAAGATTCGGTACAATCTTTAGTCTCTGTCGTTTTGTGTAATATTTAGCTACTTAGGCCATCAATCTAGCTGAGACTTGATTTACCTGTTTCACTGTTTTGTTGTCTTGAACTGAGTCTGTTGTTCATAATAATGAATGTCCTGATGCATCTCAGTAATTCAGGTAGAAAAAAATTCAAAAAGAAAAAATAAGTAGGTCCTCTGGATGGGTTCTTCTTTAGTGAAACATTTCGTCTCTCCTCCAAGAGACTTCTTCWGTCTGATGAGCTTCAGGTGAACTCAGCCTTATAAGCACTGCCTCCACATGGACAAACTGGTTAGTCACATGCAAAAGAGGGCCATCRCTTAACAATAGGCTTGGGAATGATGTTTGATAAACAGCAACAAGAATGATTACTTCTAACAGATATTGTCCTGCTCTTAAAACACTGCGTCCAAGCGAAAACAGAAGATAAACAGTAAAATCATAAAACATAAGGACATTTTAAAGTAAGCAAAAGAGTTCACTGACACCTGGTCTGAGAAGAAATGTAGGACTTTAAAGGATAATTTATTTTTCCAAGACACATACCTTTAAATAGTAATAAATCTCCCCGGGTAAGGCAGTTATGGCCCCATAGGCAGTCTCTGATAAAAGGTCCAGTTTAAATGGCCTGAAGTTGATTCTCCAAACTGCAGAGTGCATTCAGCTGGAAAACCCCCACCCACAACTCTGAGTCATACTGACTTCACCCAGCAGCAGATTGTTTGCAGAGAGTCAACAACTTTCTGTTTCAGCTAGACTCTTTATTCCTCTGCACRCTCTGACTTTTTGTCATGCTTTTAACTGCCCTCCTTATTGCTTCAACACTTCCCGTCAGTTTTTGGTGTGTAGGCATCATAGAGCAATGTTCCTCATTTCTAATGGTTTCACAACCTAAAACTGCCTCTCCCACATTCTCCTAACCTTTATGCAGCCTGTTTGTGATCACTGTCCCTAACACATTCTTTCTTTTCAGAGTACATCATGTAATACAAATCCATACCATAATCGAGAACACTAAAGGACAAATGTAACATGGGGTTTTCAATTATAATAAAATAAACTCAACGACTGTATTAAGTATAAATCAGTCCATGTTCTGCTGTTTTACTTGATTATGAAGTTACTACAACTACACAGAAAATCATCCTCTTGTTCCAACCTTTACTTTGATTTCAAATGAATTATGATACCCTTTAATCAACGTAACACTTTTTATACACTTCATACAGCTTTACCTCTCACCGTTTCGGTTCATCTCAGCCTTTCTTGGCCTGTGTACTTCTGCTTTCCCTTTTGAGAACAACTTTGTTAACTTTTAGCCTTCAAGTTAAAAACATCTGATTATRTTTTAAATAAAACATCTGTAAACACAGAATTTCCTTCTTGATCTCTTTTTTCATCTTTATTAAAACAGCTCATCTTTCCCTCAATTCATCCAAYGATTATTTAACATTTAATGAAATCAGCATTAAAATTAACAATTTCAGGTTAACATACTGATTAATACATTCCATTATATCGTTTTAACATAAGTTTAACACTTTTAAACCCTCGTACAACTTCATGTTTCTTCAGCGCTCTCAGCAGCGTGATTAATCAACAAGGCCCTCGCTGTGACACCTCTCTCAAACAGTGTCCAGTTTGTGGATGACGTAATGCAGGGAGGAGCTGCATAACCAGTTCTAGCTGTTTCTGCTTGCTTGTTCAGCTTGGCCAATGATAGCGTTTTCAACACACCACATTACTTGACAAGTTATTGAAAATGCTGTATTAACTAGCCTGTAAGTACGCAGGTGAAAAGCTGCCAAGAAAACACTACCTGTGCTTGTAGAATTGCAACAAATGTATGATTGTAGGCACAGGAAGCTCCAGAGAACATGTCATGTCTAACCACAACCATTTCCTCCTGCACAACTTGAAGTTCATGTTAAAGACGTCTGAACTGGTTCGTTCAGATTTGTTTTACTTATCTTTGTTGATAAGACTGGGAGTGAAAATGGAAACATTTCAAAAGACCCATTTAGGAATCGCAGAGATTGCATGGATGATGATTTTTCTCAAGTTATTTCATTAGATTTATCATTATGACAAATGAACCTGCCGCTCTCCAGGTGGCGATTATTCCTCCTAATATTCTGTATTCCTGAAGACAGAAGTCAAATTCATGCATTATTCAATGCTGCTAAATCTATTGTCTCTTTCAAAAGAGACAGTTGGATTAAAAGTGCACCGAAAAAACTATTTCTATTTAGTTGATTCTTGAAGCTTTATTCAGAACAGTGATTTCTGTATGTAGACTTAACTCATGTCTGTCACCGGTGTGCGCTTTCTCAAACAGCTTGAGGCTACCGTCATATTTAAATAGTTATTCGTAAAAAAAGGTTATTACTTCAACCAAAAAAAACTATAACATCATCCTTCTATTAGATACAAACTCCCAACATTTCGCYATCAATGAAGAGTCAAGTGAACAGTAGACTCGGACTAAAATCAAACATCATTGATGAACAATGTCTCCCACTCCATGCATGCTGTGGTTGAACTGGAGAGCTCCTTCAGCGACAGACTGCTGCACAAAAGGAGCGTTTTGTCCACAGACCTACTCACTCCCTTCATCACACTCTTGATCTGGTTCTGACGTATGGTATAGAGCAGTGTTTCCCAAAGTTGGGGTCGGGACCCAAAGTGGGGTCCCGAAACATCAAGGTGGGGTCCTGAAAAGATTCTCTGAATTAATTACATTTCTGCCTTAGTTGTTACAAAGGAGTGAGATTAGTTTATATAAAATGGATAAATGTATAAAAAATATTGTCACTATGCCCATGTTTTGTTGACCTGATACAAATGTTTATCATCCAAAAATGGTGGCACAGGTTTTTTGCTACTGTTTTGTACTATTCTGTGGGTCAAAAGCTGAAAAGTTTTGGAACCAGTGCACTTTGGTTCCAAAAGTTGGGCTTGGGACCCAATTCATGAAGCACCTTGGATAATCTCCAGAAATCAATTTAAAGGGTAATTAAATAATTGCTGATGTAATAATTTCCCTATAATTATTACAAAAACACAAAAAAAATTATAAATAAGTATTTGTATTTTGTGTATAAGCTGTTTAGATTGTCAAAAAGCCTGTGTTTTTAGGGTTATTAATGAAGTTCATGTACTCAGACCAGTAATATTTGGGGTCACAAGTTTTTGCCATGGATATTTTGTGGGTCAGAAGACAAAAAGTTTGGGAACCACTGGTATAGAGAGTATGTCAATGTCAATGTCAATTTATTATATAGCACATAAAAACAACAAAAGTTGACCAAAGTGCTTCACAATTCAGCCAAGTGAATAAAACAACAGAGCAACACATAAATGTGAACAATAAGATCAATTTAAAATAGAGGAAACATTAAAAGCATTATCTTTAAAAGGGTCTCAAACTCTACCAGAATGAAAGGCCAGGGAGTAAAAATGAGTTTTAAGCAGAGATTTAAAAGTCTCAACAGTCTCAGCAGTCTGAATGCTAAAAGGTAAACCATTCCAAAGGTTTAGGGCAGATCACCTCTAAACTTTAGCCTGGATCTAGGAACATCTAAGAAAAAACTGATTGGATGGCCGAAGTGCTCTAACTGAAGTGTGGATGTTAATGAGATCACACAGGTAGGATGGGGTCAGCTGTCAGATTCTATAACCAGCACCTCGCCCAAAAATCACAATAAATGTTTACACACCTGCTGCTGCCCACACAATCATTTGCATTGTCAATGCTCATCTGAACAATCATTTGCACTACTACTCATTTGTATTACTAATCTGAGCAATCATCTGCTCTGTCATTACCCATTTTAACCTTTAAAACAACTCTGCTGTAATTGCACATCTGTGTTTCTTGTCTGCACTGTGATACTTTACAGTTAATAGTCTGTTGCGATTGTTTTGCACTGAAAATTGTCATGATTTGTCAGTTTCATCTTGGTTTTCCTAGTGTTTCTATGTTCCCCAGTGTGTCTCAGCCCAGCTGCCCCTTATTTGTCTGATTAGTCACCCTCGTGTTTCTCACCAGGTGTTCTCAGTTTGTCCATTAGTTGTCAGTGTATTTAAGTCCTGTCTTGTCTCAGTCTGGTGTCAGAKCCTTGTCYTTGTCCWTACCTTTTGTTATTGTTTGCTGCCACGCCAGCACTTTGTTTTTTGCTTTAATAAACCTTTTGCCACCCTCACTCAGTCCTGCATCTTGGGGTTCAAACCAACCAAGCCAAATCGTAACAAAAATGGGCAAATTCTAATTACTAATGTCAAATTCTGATAGGTAACTGCAGTCTATAAAACAAAACACACTTTTGTTTGTTCTTGCAATGTCCTTTATATTATATGTTTTACTGTTAGTATCATTGCTAGTTAGTGGTAATTTTGTTTTGTGTACATTGTCTATAGCGGGGTGCCCGGACATTTTCCTCAAGAGGGCCAAGATGAAAATGTATTCGGGGCTGCAGGCCAAATGCAGTAATATAATACATGAAATACAAATACTTTTTAAGTAAAGTCCTTTATTTTTAACAATTAAGCTAGAAGCCAGTGTGGTGGCCCGCTTTTGTTTTAGGTTGTGAACTTGGAGAAAGTCTGCCATACGCTCAAGTAGCAAAAGCTCATGGGACATTTAATAAATTGATAAAATATGAGTTTTTATAGCCTTATAAAGTGTGAAAATCTACGTGTGGTTAAATCTGATCAAAACATCTCTAGTTGCTTGTATTTCATGCTTCATGTTTCATCTTAATACAGTATATCAAAGAGTCAGCACCATGAGTGAAAACTATCTGCACTAAGTCCCTTATATAGTCACTGGGCCATTAGATGCAATGACTAAGTGTGGAAACTGGGTTTATACATAGAATGACAGGTTACGGCTGGCCTTATCTCCTTCCTGATGGAAGAGACAGTGTCCAGGATGTGATGAGTCCTGTGAAATGTTTGTGGYTTTTTTGGCAGCATCAGGTGTGAATTTGTTCCAGAGTGGGAAGGTTACWGCCAGTATTTATCTCTACTGAAACTTTGGAGCTCTTACCCTTGAGAAAGTGCAGCTGCTGGGTCACACACAGTCCATTCCCAAACACACTCTCAGTGGAGCAGTGTGGAAGTCAAGGAGCAACTATTTGAGAAGAGGGATCTTCCTGGGGACTTTCAGAAAAAAAAGAAAAAAAAAACAGCCTCTTCTCCAGGTCAGGTCATCCTCCATTTATTAATTGCACTCTAGGGCAAGTAAAAATGTCTAAATTGATGGGGGGGAACCTGGGTAGAATCTTGCGGCACATGGAGGTGTACTAAATTTAAACAACAATTAAAAGGGAGAAGCCATTAGACCTGGACCATATCAAAGGGTGGCCAAGTGTTTATCAAGGCTGTAAATACATCAGCTCTTGTTGACCTTTTTTGTTGTCAATGTTTGATTGGAGACTAGATGTCTGTTCGAGGTCTTCTTCCTGTGGGGAATAAAAAACCCAACCCCCATCTAGTTCATTTGAGTTTCTCAGTTGAAAAAAGTGGGTGGGGGGATGGGATCAGAAAGTCCTTTTCCTTTGTTGTTTTAATGTTTGATTGGAGACAAGATGTCTGTCCTTTTGGGGTCTTCTTCCTGTGGAAAAAAAAAACCCTTTGTTCAACTCCCACCTAGTTCGTTGATGGGCCGTATGCAAGAATAGTATTCTTATCCTAGATTTCTCTTAATTTTGTTCGTACGAACATGCCACGTCAGATTTAACAAACTCTTCTATCTTCAGGAAGAGCGTGTGCGTAAACGTGATGAATTCCACCTGTTCGTTTCCAGTTGCTAGTGCACAGAAGAGGAGATTAGCATAATTACCACCCCAAAAGCACCATAAAAGGCTATGGTTCCTGCCTCAGATACCAGGAAGTGTCCATTCATGAAAAAAAGAAGAACTTTCCTAAATCCCTCGTAGCTACGCACAATTTAAGAACAAATCTGTTCGTACGAACGGTTATTGCATGAGGCCCATTTTTTTCTCAGTTTTAAGGTGTGTGTGTGGGGGTCAAAAAGTCCTTTTCCAAGTGACACTACAACCTCTGTCAGAAGAGAAAAAGTGGTTTTAAAATAACCTGGCTTTAGCTTGAGACCTTGTTGCTCAAGTGATATCAAATTAGCTGGCTTGTCAGAATGCAGCTTTATGGCAGGAATTAATTGTTCTAAATTAAGGCCTGCATGGTCTAATCTTAATATTTTAACAAATAATTTGAAGAGTCGCCAAAGAGGAAGGAAACATCCAAACAGCATTTGTCTCAAATTATATCTCCTCAAGGCAAAATGGAAGCATTTCTTTTAATCAAACATATGTTTACAACAGGCTTATCTAAAAGACGACCCAACAGGCTTTGAAATAACTTAACTTTTTCCTCCGTGGCTTTTGACTCCAGTAGTCCTGATGTCTCAATAAATTCTATTTTGTTTTTGTTTTTTAATTTATGGTTTATATGATTATTTTTTKGACTAAAACATGAAGCTCTTAAACRTGTTTTAATGACGCCAACATGTTGCTCTCACAGCACAAGTCACCATGTTTGGAGTTCAACCCGGAATCATTTTTTAAAGGGGCAAACAAAAACAGAATGCTCTTTTATGAATAACTTTACATTTGAGCAGTGTGATTTCTGCTTTTGGAAAATGATAATTGCACCACAGCCAATTGTTGCAACATGTATTTATTCATAGGTAAAAAAAAAAACTAATTTAGTTGCACAAAAAAAAAAACAATACAGACATCTTCAAAACACTGCATGTTCACATTAACAAAGATGGGTTTTCCCACAAAAGAAAAAAATAGTAAAAAAATGAACTTTATATAAAGTTTTAAAAAATGCAAATAACATTTAAAAATGATTAGTGCACTAATGTTACACATCGTATAAAGTCTAGACACTGAAACTTCAGTTTTGTGTGACAGATTTGTTTTATTTTATTTTTTTACATTAAGAAAAGATATTGAGGCACAAATCTCCTCCAAAAAATGTAAACAGAATATCAAAAAACTGATTCAAGCTTATTCTCTGCAGATACAGTTCAAGGACAAGTTTGCAATGAGCAGAGTTCAAGCAAACTCAAAATGTAATTTTCAGTTCAATGTTCATGATTCATCAGTAGATATTTGAGTCTTCTCCTTGTATTTCTTCTGATATTCATGAAAGAGGCCAACAGTCTGAGGGGCACATAGAGGCTTGTACTGCTTCTCAATAGCTGGACACCATGATCTTACTGTGAGGCGCAACCACAAAAAGGTATTACTCATCAAATAGTGTATTTTATGAACACCAAAAATTTAAAGTTTTAGTTACGTTGAAGTTACCTTTGGACTTCCCAACGGTCTTTTTGAGACTCTGGTTTTCATCTTCTAATTCAGGCATGTCTGGGAAAAAGTAATTAAAACAAGGGTGTCATAAATCAAATCTGATTTGGATCAGATCACGTAAAAACAATCCGATCTGAGCATAAAAATCAGAATTGAGCTTTGATACCTGCTATGTAAACATGATAAACACTAAAACACTTAAGAGTGAACAAACGAGTCAATTAGTCTGATAACTCAATTCTTACATCTCAAAATGTGATGCTGTAAAAACCACTGGATTAAATACTTCTCTCATAAACAATTAAGTCTGAAAGATCTGCAAGATTCAGGGTTTTGTTGTTTACCTGAACCTGAATCAGACGCTTTCTTCGTCCCGCTGGAGCCATCAGTGAAGTGGAAGGTTTTGGGTAAAACGCTGAACTTCAAGACGATGTTTTCCCGAGGTGGCACACTGTCAAGGTTTCCGCTCAGAGTCCCACTTTCTTTCTCGGTTACAGGCTGTTCAAAAGTGACACTGTAACGCCGCCTCTTGATCTTTTCATGTCGGCGTATCAAGGAGAGGGACCTCCTCCTCTTCAGACTCAGACGGTTCTTGCTCAATCCATCAGGGACTTGAACTTCAGAGGACGCCAACTGTTTATGTGTCCAACTCGTAGAAGGTAGGGACGCAGATAGACGTTTTTGACTTTTCAGTTTGTTTCTGAAACCTTTTATATTTGAGGCACTCAGATAGGGAGGAAAAGTTTTCCTCCATCTGTCATAGATCAAATGTTTGGCAGAGTATTTCTTGGGGCAATCGGCTTCGAGAGATTTCCTCCTTGATGTGTCCAGGTTTACAGACAGAACTTCAGGTGGTTTGTTCTTTTCGTTTTCAGGTACCAAACCTTCTCTTTGCCCCGAGCCAAACAATACCAACGCTACAGTTTTCCCTTCTGAGGATTGAGGCCGAGCCACAGGGACGTCCAACAAGTCCAGATCTGTATGGCCTTTGCATTTTGATGTCTTTAAATCTGGAAAAAACTGATCAAGACAGCTTTGTCTATGTTTTTTTTCAGTTGGTTTACCATCTTTTACACTGTGGCTATAAGAAGTTGTTTGGGTTTTTTGCTTGCTTTCTAAAGGCGATTCTTCCTCTGGTAATTTTAGATGAGCTGGTTCATGGTATTCTCCTTGGTCTGACAATTGCAAAACATTTTCAGCTTCAGTTTGTTTGGCACTGCTAACTGATGTGTTGGTTGGCATGCTTCCTGCTGAGTTTAGTTCTTCTGGTGGACAGTTGTCTTCTGATTCCGTCTCTGAAATTTCCAGTGTGAAAGGAGAACTTGCCATTGCAAAGTCGGGGGTGGAAACCTCATTATCCTCGCTTTCACCTTTGATGACAATGTTCAACAGATTGCCAGTACTGATCTGAGAAATGATCCCCATCTCATCATCTTCATCTACCTCAATTTCTTCAGAAGATTGGTCAAGTTCATCGTCCTCATCAGTCAAGTCGATGATTTGCTCAAGTTTACTGCAAAGCTCAGAAGAACTTAATGTTATGGTTTGACAATCTTTGTTGCTTTTTGCTGAACTGTCAGAGTCATGTTTTGGGGTCTTGACGGTTTTTCCATTATAACTTTGCTCAACGTTGCACACGCATTTAGAAGGCACATCTGATATTTCAAACGTTTCTATAAACTTTGCAAGGCAGCAAATTTCTTTAATCTTATCGTCGGACTTGTTCTCCACGGTGGACGTGCTTAAAGTAGAATCTGCATCTTTATTTATCCCCTTTTGCAAAGAACCACTCAACACTGTGCCATTTTCACAATCGGTTCTTTGAGGAGTCAGGTTTTGTACTTGTTCAAAAATAGATTTGGCCATTTCTGGAGGTAAAACTTCTATTTTGAATGTGTGATCCAAGTCGCTGGAGGAATCTTCCGATTCGTTTTGGGAGGCAGGTGGAGACGGGGAACATTCAACAGTAGAGGCTTTTCCTTCAACCCTGTCAGCCATCTCAGACTCTGTCCGTGACAAGACTTTGTTGTGAACCTCATTTACAATTGGTTCAGTAATACTGTGTTCAGTTATCAGTGGATCTATCTCGCTGTCAGTTTCATTCACATATAGATGTTGCTTCAGACTCCAAGGAAAGCCAAACTCCTTATCTATGTCATCCAACTGATGATTGACATTCAACCACAACGATCTGTAAGGCTGTTCTAAATAAACTTCACCATCTTCAAGGACATGGTAATGTTTCAGATGGTCCTTAAAGTCAGGCTTAACTTCTGACAGTATGACAGATTTATCAGAGGATTCTCTGCTGAGGTTTTCAAACTCAAAATTAGTCCCAGACTGATGGGCCTTCATGTACTGAAGCAATTTTCTGATATTTTTATCCCAAAAATTGATTATTAATTTGACTGTAAGGTTTTGATCTGAATATTCTTGTGGCTTAGACTGATCTTGTTCCGTTTCCATTATTAGCTTTTTTAAAGCCTCGGCCGTCCAGGCATTTGTTGGAAGGGAAGAAAGCTCAAGAACAGGTGGCGATGCAGGTTCAACAGTTTCACTTTGCTCTTTAGAACAGGTTTGACTTGCTGGTACCTTGGATGGTTTGTGAGCGGGACTTTCAGGAGACCTTTGACTCTCAGAATCAGAAGTTGTTGGAACAGCACCAAGATTAGATGCCACTTTACTGGCTTCTATTGGACTGGAGGTTCTTTGGTTTAAATCAGATTCTTCTCTCAAACAAGTAGCCTCTGCGCCCTTTGCCAAATCAGGTGTAATGCAGGTTTTCTCCGCAGGATCTACAGATTCACAAAGCGCTGTGTTGGAAAAGGTGTTCCCTTTCTCCTGCGATAATGGCGGAACAACAGCAACAGCCCTTGTGCTGGTGTGTCCGAGCAATGAGTGAGAAGTGTTGTCCTTTTGTTTAACTGGTGAACACAGACTCGGTAATATCACCGGACATTCTTTTGAAATTGTTCTATTGCTGGGAAGAGGATCTGTGGCCATTTTCTGTTTCCGTTTGTCTTGTTTTGAGTTGATGTGATAGACCTTTGGTAAAGACTTTTGAGTCTGTTGAGGTGGAGGATTAACTGTTAATTGTCCTCTTGACATGACACTTTGAAGTAAAGATTGTCCAGAAGCGAGTGACACGGACTGGGTAGCATTAATGGCATAACTTTCAGACTGAGCTGTCACAGGTTGAATACTTTGTTTAGACATTTTGGAAATACTGATTAAGTGTTGCTGGTCATAAGGAGGAGGATCCTGTTCTGAACTGACGAAGTTACTTAAACTGTCTGCACTTACATGCTGCCTCAGCATTTGCATTGACCCACCAGGTGGGTTTAAAGGAACCTCATTTGTTTTTACCAGGGAAAAGTTAGAATTAGAAAAGTCGACAAAGTTTGTGCTCCTGGAGTTGTTGGGATTTCCGCAGTCATTATATGATGAGCAGGGATAAGTTCCTTGCTGTTGAGGTTTTTGACTCTGGCTCAAAACGTATGGCACCTGTCCATTTGAAAATGTTTGTGACAAAGCATTTCTGTTTCCAAAAGGTTGTGAGGTTACCACACTCCAGTTTGATTGGTAGGCAAATCTGCCCTCAGCGCTGTTTTGTCCAAAGTAGTTGGGAGCTACTTGAGAAATCTGAACATTTTGTGAGCCTGCAGACATCAGCGCRTTTGTGTTGATCATTTGTTGTTGACGGGGTGAGGGAGCAGCTGTTGTGTATGAGGAAAGCGGCCTTGTTGTGACGACGTTTGAATTTTGATACAAACTTTGTGAAGCGGTGTATTGCTGGAAATGTGACACATCCAGAGCTTTAACAGTTTGTCTCTCATTCACTGCAGCTGACTGTGTCCAGGGCACAGTCAGGTCTTGCTGGGGGTAGGTAGTGTTTGGGTTTGTAGCATTGGACAAACTCTGGTTTGYTGAATACAAACAATTTTGCTGAGTAGGCGCCTGATATCCATGGGAGTCTAGTGGAGAAGAGTTTTGACTTTGTGAGTTTAAAAAATGTTCAGGTTCAGTTAGAAGCATTTTCATTAAAGGACTCTTAGCTACCACATTATTTTTCTTCACATCGTTTGCTGCCATCTGCATTTCAACATAATTTCCACTCTGCAAGGCAAAGTTTGCACTCAGTGATGGTTGGACACCTGAATTTACTGTCATGTACTGGTATGAGTTATTTGCAGACAAAGCTCTTGTTGCCTCATGAGGTGGATGAGGAGCAGCATGTGAAGCTTGTTGAAGAGGTCCAATTTGTTGATATTGGCCATTCGTTTGTGCAAAAGAATGCATTTCTGCCCGTTGTTAAGCCTTGTTCGAGGTAGAGATGATCCACCTAAAAAAAAAAGAAAAGAAAAACATTAGCACTATAAACACATCCACAGGTAGCTCTGGAGTATTAGCAAGAATTTGGTGATTTGAATGTCATGACACAAGAGTCACAAATATGATACGTGACCAATATATTGCCATTTTCTTCTCTCCAAAAGATTCTATTTTTTAACTCAGTATAAAAGACACACTTTGCATTACATGAATAAAATCTGATTAAATTCAGTTAATTTTTATGCAATCAGAAAAACACTGAACAGTGATAWATGCACTTGTATTTCACACTTATTTTATAAACATCCACCCATTAAGCATTAATTATGGTGCTTTTGAGAATCAAYACAGTAGGAACTGAAATATTGGGATCAAACAAAAAAATAAGTAAGTCCTCTGGATGGGTTCTTCTTTAATGYAACGTTTCGTCTCTCCTCCAAGAGACTTCTTCAGTCTTAGGAGTTTAAGGTGAACTCAGCCTGATAAGCAATGCCTCCACATGGTGGACAAACGGGTCTGTTCACATGCAAAACAGGACCAAACAGGTCTGTTCACATGCAAAATAGGACCATCAGCCTAACAATAGATTGTCAGTGCCCTAATCATCACCTTTTGTTCATAGAGGGTCATGTGCCCAATCACCTGACTATCGTTAGGGCCCTGATTCACACCTATTATTGCTCACAGGGGGCTGAGTCATACTTGCAATAACAGCATTGTAGGAGGAGAACAACTGGACACAAAGGCCTCCACCTCGGACGGTTTTTCTTCACAAAAATGGCTTCCTTTTCTCCTCTCTCAAACCAACGTTCCTCTCTATCAAGGAAGAGAACATCTTCATCCCTGAAAGAGTGACTGCTGTAGATGAGTGTAAACTGTAGAGTCCTGGCCTGATGATGTTAGAGAGTAAATACAATACCTTCCATCAAATGACGTCACACGAAAAGTCACAGGTGCCTCGCCCCTCTTGGGCGGGACTTCTGGTTCTTATTGACAGCTGAGGCGGGACATCCGGTCCGCCCCCTCCTCCTCTCCCTCACCCTCCCCACTTCCCCTTTCCATCAAACTGTCACCCCACCCCTTCACCACTTACTTCCTCTTTTCAGCAGCTGTCTGCYTAACCACATCCTCTGCAAACTTTCYAACTGACCTTAGTCTTTACTCACTCACCCTCTCATCCCTGTAATCTGTCAAACTCTGAAACTTTCCATCAAATGTCCCCGACAACCAATCAGCTCATGTTTTACGCACCTGACCCCGCCCCACTCTCTCTTTGATGTTGCTCTTCTTTGATGGCTCATTCTTTTGAACAATAGAGTTAATCAAGGCACTAATGATCTACTGTTTGGCTGATGGTCCTCTTTTGCATGTGGCCAGCAGTCTTGATGGTCCTCGTTTAACCTGTTTGTCCACTATGTGGAGGCAGTGCTGAGTATAAGGCTGAGTTCTCCTCAGACTCCTCAAAAAAAAAACTACCCCCAAAACTGTTTTTAATATTATGCTGTCAAATAACTAACAAACATACATGACTTGACCTTAACCTCTAATCAACTCTAGATCTTAGTTATGTTCTGAATTATTATCCTCCTCCACAGTAAAAATGTGGAACCAGATGTTCGACCATTCCTATTAGTTTAATCYATGGGCACAGTTGGCACTGGAGACTGAAGGGGGACACATCACCCCAGATTCCTAGTGATCCAGATCCCRCACCCCCTTTCCCTACATAGGACAAGAAAAATCACAGATCAAAACTGATGAYTAATGTTCTGTTAGTTCGCTGACAGCTCTCACAAAGCAGCAACAAGGGAATAAAGACACATCCCTCCCTTTTTCTCTAATTGTRAGACACAGCAGTGCAACACACAGACACACACAAAATTCAATTCAAATTCAAAAATACTTTGTTTTTCTATCCTCACAGGCACCACACAATCAAAACTGTCAAAAATCCTCCCGACCAGGTAGCAAAAACATGTGCACGCATGCACACACACACGCACGCTGAGTGCAACTGGCTGCCTACTGCAGCATAAACGAGTTAAATCCTCCTGAGTGCAGGCTACAACTGGAAGAGGGTATTGCTGCTAGAGTCAATTCTTTAGACAACCATAAACTCCCAGGTAAGCTACACACCTGACCCAAACCCTAACCTGACCAGGCTGTGTGTACCAGGGAAATGGTCAATAATTGTACCCATCTGGTGCTCCTCTTCTTAGGCTGTCCTTGCCTTTGCTGCCTCTTCTCCAGAYGGGTCTAGAAGACGACTTACTGCTGAAACTGCTCCCTTTTTATACTGTTTTGGGCTATCTTACCCCCATTTCTGTCATCTTGTGATAGGCTGGGGTTTTCCACCACTGGACTTTGTGTGTACTTTCCAAAATGAAGTAATTTTGCTGATACTTGTAATAGGACTTTCAGGGACTTTTCGTGGTGAGGTAAACTGACTTGTTTTTACCACAGGGCCTCTCTGGAACTTTCCAGTCAAAATTCCTTTTTCTATTATTGTTCTCTGTCCATCATGTGTCCTGTTTTGCAGAAGTACATTTTGTCCTTTTTACCGTCCAAATGTAGCACACACACACCCTTCTTCATTTTAAGACATACAACAGCACTTCTCTAAATCACCATTTTACATTAAAACATTAATTATCACATTGCATTAGTCAAATCACACTTTGCAATAAGCATATAATTATCACACTTGTTATTTATTTGCCAGCATTAAAATCAGTCAAAATTAATACTTATTACTCCTTATTACTCCTTCAATTTCTTATTCCTGTGTTTCTCTTCTCTCTGGCCCATTACTCCTGCATCCCGGTCTCTCTTATGGCCTCTCTTTCKGTCGCGTCCTCCTCTCTGTTGGAGGTTAAAGGTGGGCTCCATCGGCCTGTTTCCAACCCTTGTAATGGTTGGCACAGCCAGGTTTCTTGACAGCTGTGAAGGAGAGAGTGGTGTCGAGGATGACACCAAGACTCTTGACTTGAGGGGAGGGGCTAGCAGAGTGTTGTTGATAGGGATGAGGAGATTATTAGATTTTGAGATGGAATTTAGTGCCGACAAGGATTATTTCTGTTTTTTCGCTATTCAGCTKAAGAAAGTTGTCTGAAAACCAGTCACGTGAGTTCATTGAGACAGTCAGTGAGGATGGAGGGAGGGTGTGTAGAGTTTGGCTTGGTTGACAGGTAGAGCTGTGTGCCATCGGCATAACGATGGAAACGGACACCAAAGTTGCAGAAAATGTAACCAAGAGGAAGGAAGTAATGATGAGAATGGGTCCAAGGACAGAGCCTTGGGGCACACCAGTGAAGACGGTGGATGACTGAGTGTGGAAGGATTTTATCTGGTTGAACTGAGTGTGGTCAGAAAGATAAGATTTGAACCAGTCAAAWGCAGTCCCTGAGATACCAATGGATGTGAGTCTGTTGAGGAAAATAGAATGAGATCGTATCAAAAGCAGCACTTAGGTCAAAAAGGATGAGGTTGRACCGGAGACCAGAGTCGGCAGTAAGGAGAAGATCGTTGGTGATTTTTATGAGGGCGGTTTCGGTGCTGTAGTGGGGACAAAAATCGGATTGAAACTCCTCATAAAAAGGTTATTGTTGGAAATGTAGGCATTATGAATTCCATCCATCCATCCATCCATTTTCTTCTGCCTATCCGGGGTCGGGTCGCGGG
>NW_013952433.1:3005750-3007060 GCF_001266775.1 Austrofundulus limnaeus | reverse complement strand
CATACATATACATACATACACACACACACACACTATATTGTTTGAAGATTCAGGATAAACAACAGACTTTACAGACTAAAGTAGACTAAAGTTCTATGTCTTAGAAGTCTTTTCTTTACATTAATCACAGTAAATGTGACGTCATTTTATCTACAAATTATCTATTGATCCACTCAGAACCTTAATCACTCTACAGAGTAAAGGGGGAGAGTTTATGAGAGAAAGGGTAAATAGTTGGGTTAAATCCTGAACTGACCACATTCATATCTTTAGCACAATGACTCAGATATGAGAAGAGACAGACTGTCCTACCGGGAGWTGTTCTGGACAAGTTTCCAAGTGGGTACTTAAATGAAGTCCTGGCTTGGCACAACGATTCAGACTACCTTCCAGTATTCTGGATCAGTTACTGCAGCCCTGGTTCTTCTAGAAGTCCTGTGGATCACCTATAGATTCCTGGAGGCGCATCTGCAGGAAAACCTTTGATCTCCAGTGAGACGCTCCCAACTGCTCATTTGTGCTGGTAATCCAGTCGTGTCCAAAGTTTTGAAAATAAATTCAGYATCAGAAAGCTTTCAACTGAACTCGAACCCTTTCTCTGATAAGAAGCTCCGTTGAAACTCAGTTTGGTTATAAATGAATGTAGAAAAGTATATAACCGCGAAAGTTACAAAAATGAGTCTACAGAAAAATAAAACAGAATACTAAAAGATGGTCTCTATGTTAACGGAGGGTCTCAAAGCTTAAAACACGCCACACGAAAACTTTTCCAACTTTCTTCTCTCCGCTCTCTTTCTCCTTTCTGCTATCTGACTGCTATCTCCAGAAGAGGAATCATTTTTGTGTAGCACAGCAAAGGCTCCTGACTGGCTCAGAAACATCCTCGTGGGTGGGACTTAGATCTCACGGACCAATCAGAGAGTCTGCCTCAGGTTTCTTTAAGAGATATGGCAACTGTGAACAGACCTTTATACTTTGAGTGAAAATCAATCGTTTTTGTTTATAGAACCTGAGTGGATCATATTCTCTAACAAATGTTATGATTACAACACTAATTAGATCAGGAAAACAGTCTCTTTTTACAGTGGATGTTAAACCATTGTTTTCACAGTATTAGGATCACATCTTGGCAAAAGTACACAACGTATTAATTACGCGTAATGTCCAAAGGGTTGGGGTGTCCCGATCAGATATTGATATCGGTCCGATATCAGCCAAAAAACGAGTATCGGACTTTATTGGCCTGCATAAAAAATGTCCGATATAAGCGCTCCGATATTAGCAGTCCGTTCCAGCAGTTCACTGCCCCG
>NW_013952433.1:3001273-3004548 GCF_001266775.1 Austrofundulus limnaeus | reverse complement strand
AATTTATTCATTTTAATTTTTTTAAGAAATGGCTTAAAAAGAAATCCTGTGTGGCAGCACTTCACACAGCCTACAACAGACAAGGCCCAGTTAATAAATGCTTCTTTTTTGTTTAAATTGAGACCTGAATAACATTTGTTATCATTCTTATTTTTATCAAGTTAATGGAGGAAGAAAAAGCAGTATCGGTGCACACACTGGAGCTCTGTTTATGCAGTGAGGAGCCTCAACAATGAATGGATGTCAATGGACTGAGGCGTCATTCTGATGAAAAACTTATAACTTCCTTATTTCTTGCTCGATTTTTACAAACTATGCTTCAAAATATAGCTGAGGAAATTGTGAATTTTATAGTTATTTAAAACAAAACCAATTCAAGTTACTAAAACAGTGGCTTCAACTAAGTATTTTGCATTTCACGTTTTTGCTATAAACTATAATTTTAACATCAGTAAAAACAAACTAAAAAATAGAAATTATTTCATGTCACAAAAAATAGTTTAATGAATTTATTTTTATCACAAAGATTTATTCTTCAGTTTCACAATGATGCAGGCTGTATCTGAAGCCGACCCACAGCTGGCACGTTTCTCTGGAAGTGTTGAAAAACACAAATACTGGATGTACAAAATATCTGAATAAACCGGCCTGTCTGACAACGTAACTATTTTGTTCATGATGCTCAATCATTACATTAGTGTCTGTCATTAGCGAGTCTACATCATAATTTCTGAATTTATATGCAGTTTAACTAGTCAACAATCCAATAAAGTCCATATTTACATGTTTAATATCAGTAAATTATATATTTGACAACCGATAAAATCGATTTTAAATAAGGTTAAATATGAACACTGAAGCAGTTTAATGTTAGCATACAGGTTTTACAATTAAAATGATTAATTTTGGTTAAATATGTGTAATATTTACCTGTGAAACATAAGCCTTTTAGCTCTTGTAAACATGTAAATTTCTGCAGTTTATAGCAATAGTTGTACCATTTGTACATTTATAAAGCGTTTGTTTGCACTGCGCTACGTTCTGCTCATTGATTYCAATGGTTAGCATTAGCTCAATGCATAAAAATCCCCCTTGCGAAGCACACCCAGGTCAGATTTGAGCGTATTTTGGTTTTTACTGAATTAGTCTGAGTTTGGCACAAGCAAGTTGTGTGAGGTTTGTAAAATTAAGATAAAGCACTTTGGGAACACGACAAATGGGCTCATATTATCAGTTTAGAATGAAAAATCGATTTTGAATCTAATCGTGGCCCCAAAAACCAGAATCAAATCGAATTTTAAGAAAGTAAAAGATTCCCACCCCTAGTTATTAGAGTTAATTAGTTCTGCTGCTATAAGACTGCTGGAGGAMAAACTGACCACATTTCCTCACTCTGCTGCTGTTTTTAGTCACTCTACATGTTTGTTTTACTTCTTCAGTAACGTCTTTTCTTTGTCTCTCTTCCAGAGAAAAATACACATGGACCARAACTTCTGTGTTTGTCTTTTCTATCCCCTTTTCTACCTGGATTACTGAGATGCATCAGGACTTTTTTGTGTGTGTGTACAGWGCCCTGAGACAACAATTGTTCTGACTTGGCGCTATATAAATAAACTGAGTTGAAACTGAATTGAAAAGTTTTATTTGAAGTTTAGTGTGTTTTAGAGTTTCAGTATTTTCTGCATAAAAACAGCGCTTTCAGGGCCATAACTTTTGCATCCAATTATTCAAATTAGTCATCTGGTATTTATTCATGTTATTTTTGTGATATTTTCTTGACCTTTTAAAGCTGACTTACGTCAGGTGACAGTAAAAACAACCCAATACCTAATCCATCTCCATGTCTGTTGATGTAAGAGCAGAGTTCTGTGAGGCAAGTGATGAAGGTGCTGGGCAGGTGTCAATGACAGCTTTACTTGTAGCATCTATGCTAGCCTCATGTACAGCGCACTACTGCAGTCAGTCATACGGTGATAATATTATACTTACACATATTCTAAACCTTACCTTTAGGTTTCTTTAAGTGATTCAGAAGTAGTGGCTCAAGTGATAAAAATGCAGACACACAAGCGACCCACAAACCYTTTTAACAATTCCACTTGCTTTCCGAGTCTATAAAATACATCAACACTCCAGCCAACATTTTAATTAAACTTTCCTATGATTCCTTGAAATCTGCTCAAGGAGYGTCATTTTCATCCAATAGGATAACTGCATTTCCACCACTTTAATAGTTAAGAAAAAATCAGTGTATACTGCGAGACAATTCGTCTTTTTATAATGAAGTAATCATCACGTTGGGAGATGTATTTTTGTGTAAATAAATCATCACACATAGAAACAATAAGCGATGGAGGTACTTGGTTCTTTCGCCTTTCACTTAAAAACTAACCAAAATAAACAAACCAGGGCTCCCAAACACTCTTGCACTGATCRTTTAGGCCCYGTTTACACAGAGCTGGTTTTCAGTAAAACTGCAACATTTTTGTTGTGATCCAGACGCTCGTTAACACGTCACTGGTGAGCGGAGTCTCTGATATCAGCACTTTCTGAAACCAAGTCCCAGAGGTGAGAAGCACCCCGCAGCTGTCTGTGAAAGTGTGCATGCACAAACAGCCGGTACACAGGCAGCTACAGCAAAGGTTTCTTCTGAGGCCCTGTTTMCATGATTCCGATTTTGTGTAAAACCACAGGGTTTTTTTTTTCCTACTGAGGTTTGGACGATTGTGTACACGACACCAGCCACAACATTTTTGTGGTGATCTAGCCGCTTATTTGGTGATGGGAGTTTCTGATCCCGGCCCTTTTTGAAACCAGATCTCGGGCCCTGTTTACACGRGAACTGTATTTGAAAATGCTWATGTTTACTGGGAAAAACACTTTATTTTACAGCACTCTCACTCAGCATAAATGACTGAGTGAGTCATATGTAAACTCACTGCAAATCTGCTGTTTTGACTAAAAATAATAATTTTAAAAAGGAACAGCACAACACTTTACTATGTCCCATTTGCAACCCTTCAGTCACCACATAACCTGCACSCTTGCAGAGCAGGCGGCAGCTGTGCGGGGATGCACGGGTGAGGGGCCACAGTGGAAAGTCTGCAGGTGCACAAGACCCCCAGAGGGAACCTCCACTTCCTCTCTGATAAGACTGATAAGACCTCCACCACTCGAGCAGGATGGCTACAATTTTGTGTTTGTGGAAGAGAATTAGGGCCACTGAAAAACCAGGGTCACTTTTTTCTCAGAATGCTGAGATTAAAGTCAGAATT
>NW_013952433.1:2993445-2994792 GCF_001266775.1 Austrofundulus limnaeus | reverse complement strand
GGGGGGGGACTTAGACTAGCTCCCAGAGCTGACACCAGGAAGTATAGTTTTATAAAGATAGTCAAACCGTGAAAAACTCAGGAATGGAGATAAAACAGACCTTGTGTACGGAGGAATCTGGCTGATAAAAATGTCGGTCTTTTTTTTTTCCTGCAATGAATGTCGGCTGTTGCGGGGAAATTCCACGCAGTGATGTATGACATGATTTGGTCATGTGAACAGGGTTTGGGGGGGGGGGTCACGAGCTGGGGTAGTGACTATAAAAACCCTGTGCGAAAACGACTGCCGACCAACCACGTGACCGCGCCTCCACCCCTCGGTGTCGGAGTGAGTATGTTTCAGGCTCAAGTTTCCACTCATTATCTGCAGCTGCTCAGAAATGTGGGAATGATGCCTTTGCTCACATTTCTTTATGGTGACTTCCCGCAGCTGTTTTTTTTCCCCTCGCCCTGCTTTGTTCAATCAGCCATGACAGTAAAAACATCCAAACTGCAGTCAGTCGCATGAAAAATCACATTTTATCCTACAGTAATCTCTTCAATGTTCACATTTTAATGTATTTTAACGTCACTTCTTGTTTGCGAACACCACCAAGCAGCATTGCGTTACATAAGATCAAATGCACGTAGATATGTCTTCGTTTTTAATTTTAGCTTTTAGCTCTTAAATGCAGAAAAGGAGGTTGTTCAGGGTTTGTGAATTTATAAGCATCTGGAAAACAAAACGTGTGAAGTGGGAAAAAAAAAAAAAAAGACACGGCCAGTCCATTACTTACTTCCGTTTTCCTCGAGGTCTAGCTCGATATGCTCCAGTTTCAAACATCCGTAGATTTTGTTATCGACGCAGCCAAAAATAATTAATCCATTCGTTTTCCTCAGTTGCAGCTTCRATTCACGTGCGAACAGTCTGGATCATAGTGCTGAGCTGTCTGTAAACCACAGCGATTGCAGGACCGTTACCGCTTCTTCTTTTCTTGGTTCTGTCAGCGACAAAATGCACGAGTCGACTTTCAGCGCTCAGCAGAAGAAGAAACTGACCATGCCTCTTGTGGGCGGGGCTAAATGTCAGCGGGCGAAGGGTACACAAACCACGCCTCTTTTATTTAYATAACAACGACTGATGACTTCAAGSGGATTCAGATGTGAGGCTATTCATCYCACAATTACTTTACAATAACATTTTATTCAAACATGAGAAAAACGTAGCTATTAAAGACTTCATGAAACTGCATCCTGAAAGATTGATTTTGTCAAAATAAACATACAAAATGCTCATTGCTCTCTCTCACACACACACACACACACACACACACACACACACACACACACACACACACACACACACACA
>NW_013952433.1:2979383-2992962 GCF_001266775.1 Austrofundulus limnaeus | reverse complement strand
TATATATACTGTATATACACGCCAAATAAATGTAAATTAAAACAGAATAAGTAAGTGCACTCAAAGTGCTTTACATGCATAAAAACAGGTCAAAACAACAATATGCAATACAACAACAGGACTTGTGACCCTATACATTGCCAGTGTCACCGATGCACCACAGTGTGACAAAGACAAGAGCGAGAAGGGCAGTACCCAGGAGATCTCCGAGAGCTGTCAGGTAGGGTATGGAGTAACTGTCAGGGTCTTTGCCCCTCCGCCACAGGCAGTGGACCATGCAATCAGCTGTACACAGCAGCAAGAAGACCTAACGGACAGAGACGAGAGCGTTACTGCTGATCTGAGGGCCGCTGAAGTATGCAGACGTGACTGACTCACCTGAATAAGAGAAGCTGACAAGAAGAAGACGGTGAAGAGAGGGCTGGGCAACGTGAGCCCTCCTTTCATCAGATGGATAACATGTATGAAGATGAGTTGACCCGGGAGGACCAACAAGAGCAGAACTTGAGCAGATCTGTGGTTTGCTCCTGCCAAGGCAAAACTGAAAATTTAGACAGTTGTAAAACCAGCCTTTTGCTACTGTTAGTTCCCAGCTAGTGTTTGCCTGCTTTTTACCCTTTCTTTTAGCTGGTGTTCTGCTTCTTTTAGCTTCAGCAGCTCAGTTTCATCTTCAGTAATGTTCAGCAGCAATTTAGCAMTTACATTTAGCAGAAAATATGCCTACTTGCCAGTTTCAGTGAGATTAAAATGTGTGACATATTTGTGCCTCATTTACAAAAAAATACCCTTTCACTATATATTTTATATGGAAAATGACTTATTAAAACAGAAATCTACATTAAAAACATTTCCAGGTGTAAGATGCAAATAATGAGTGAGTTATTGACCGGTAAAGAAATTGAAAATACCTGATCCAAAGAAGGTGTAAAAGGGGTTCAAACAGACTTTATGGCCCTCTGGAATGCCTCTGGTTGAGTAGTTCAAATGCAGATCTGTAGATATGCGACTACACTGAATAGAGATCAGATTTCCTCCAACACCTGAGGGTGAACAACAAAGCGGATTGGTGAGAACGCAATGAACGAGAAACCTTTGAAGATAATACTAAACAAATGATAACTACAATGCAAATATATCTATTGAATAAATGAAGATTTACACATAACATGAACTCAAGTTTTTTCTTAAAAAATACTTTGAATAAATATTGATGGAGAGAGCCAAAGGAAAATTTTCTCCCTAATTTGGATTTTTTATTTTTTATTTTTATTTTTTTGTTTTGGTAGAAAAACATTTAACAATTCAGGAGCAAATGTAGAAACGTGGGAGGTTGGAGGAAAATCAAGTTACAAGCAGGAGCTGGAATCAGATCAGGTTTCAGACGAAAACGGAGGAAAATTGATCATCGTAAGAGGGTGTAGTACATAAACGGGTTACACCAATGTTTCAGTGCTTGCTGTGTGTGAATGGACTTTGTCATGTTAGTGAGACCTGAGTTTCAGTGCAATGTGATTATTTTCAATGACAGCACAAAGTTATGATGACAAGTCAAGAGTTCACTAAAGTCACAATCAGGCACAAGGTGGGGAAATATTCAAGCTCTAAGATGTCTTTTTTGGTTTCAACTGGGAAAGATGAAAGATAAGCAGTGATCTGACTGGCAGGAGGAGCCAGGGACTTTCCAGAAGATGTCACCATTAAAAAAACTGGCTGAAGTAGATACAAAGTTTAAAAAAAAAAGGGATAAATCAAGTTCAAAGTTGGAGTTCATCCATCATGAAGAGAGGAGTTCCAATTTACATTACATGCGTCTCTGCTGCGCTGCGGTGCGCAGGTCGCAGGTGTTCGTTTGTGTTTCAATTTATACAGCCTCCGCTCCGGTCCGACAGAGTGTGCAGGAAGGTTATTTAACAGAGAACTGTATCCCCTTTCTACTTTCAGAAATCCAATTTCAAATTCCTTTTCAAAAATAGATGCTAAGCACTTAAGGAAAAAATTTTTTTACAAATTTCCTATTACACTAAAAGAAAAAGAAATTCATTTTAAAACTATTAACGGAATATATCCATCTGCTGATTTTTTGAGTAAACGTTTTGGCTTTGAATGTACAATTTTTTTATTCTGTAACGAACATGTTGAAACTACTAATCACATTTTCTTTGAATGTATGTATGCTAATGCCTTCTGGGAAGATTTACATCTCTGTGTATTCTTTTAAAGCTTGCACCCAACTTTTTTGAGTTATTAACTCTTTGAACGCTGATGCCGAGAGCAATAATGTACCATTTATGACTGGAGCATAAACAATGATTCCCGCCAGGTTTGGATCTGACACAGTCTTGTCCAGAATAAGTCCTCCAACGCTGAAAAATGTATATAAAAAAAAACAAACACGCATGTTATTTCAGACTGTAAAAGCAAACGCGAGTACCTTGAAAAAACCCATACAAATATAATTTAGCAATACCTATAAAATATGTTTATGAGATTTACTGATCATTACCATCTTCTTTTTCACAATTTCATTACATTTAACAAGATGTCCCAACTTTTTCATATTTCTGACACATTAACTCAACATTTCATCCTGACAAATTCAGCTCGGGTTTTATTCTTTCGCACCTGCTGATGAGCATCGCTGCAATGATTGGTTCCCAGCCTGTGCGCAGCAGGATGAGACTGGCCGGGTGTTTGGAGGAGACGACCATCCAAACGGGTATCAGACATAAATAAAAAAGATCCACCAGGTACAACACGTAGGGGTAAAACTCTGTCAAAAGAAATTCTAATCAATTATGTTTTCATTTGTTAGGACAGCATCAAACACTGAAGTAGGTTTTCAGAGTTTTGGATGTTGAGGAAGAACATAACACATTTCTCTAAGTGACTAACCAAATCACAATGTCCACATTTCTCTCACCCATRAAGGAGTAGAACCACTGACTGAAGCACGCCAACAAGGCGAGAGTGATGAGATCTCCAAAGCTGGCTGCTAACGGTGTGGCCACATTATCAGGATTCAGTCCTATCTTCTTGCAGCCAATAATCACTCCCACCATAATAACACCTGGACAGCAGATMACACAGGGATTTAAAAAAAATCTGTCTGGATGTGTAGAGGAGACCGGGGACAGTTGCAACACTTTTTGCATTTGACTCTGTTACTCAGAGATGGTTTGAATTAGACAAACCGAATTTTAACAAAATAAACGTACATCTGTCTGTCAATAGTCAAAACCATTTATAGATGATTAAAGCATGTACGTTCTTCACAAGTTGCATTTGAAAATGAAAAGTCAGATGTTGCAACTGGCCCCGGGGCCGGGGACAGTCGCAACAATGTTTGGGGGTGGTTGCAGCATATTATTAATACAATATATTTCACTGTAAATAAAAGTTTTATAAATTTTATATTTATATTATTGCTAAATTAATAAAAACTAAGTTATAATTACAGTATATTACAGTGTTATTTATTTATTCTTTTTGATCAAATGACAAATATAGATTTGCCTTGATGAGTAGACCTTATGTACAGATGTCAACGACTCTAATTGATATAAAATACAGTTGACTTTTTGAGACAAGGACAATAGAACAATTTGTGAGGCAATTAACTTTTGTTTCGCCTATTGTCACATTATGCATAATTTACATAGAAAGAAACTGGGATTTTAAAGCCATTGTTGGAAACAACAACTGTAGAAAATACATCTTAAACAGTTAAGTTTTAAACTATAAAAATTCATGACTACCCAATACCCTTTTAAGTGTAAACTTAATTTCAACATCTTGATATCATCTTAATCCTCTGTTTTTAHATGGATTTATCGTATGTGGACAGTTGCAACAACTGTTGCAACTGTCCCCCTTCCTGTCAGCCATGATAAAACCTCATGTGTTATAAGCTGATATGGATACATGTTAACTATATTAGTTAAAGTCAACATTTCACTTGTTTAAACCATATAAGTTTGAGCTGGATCACAAAAACAGTGACAACAGTATTACAAAAATAAAGCTAGGCAAAAAAAAAAWWMYTTKGKWMCYTMAAAAMMWTTTTTTTTTCAAATAAATCCTGGAGCAGTTTTTGAAACTGCTAACTTTTTCTTTGCAAGGTGGGGCATCTAACTGAGCATGTACAGTGTGAATATCATCACTCTAGCTTGTTTCTGTTGGGAGAAAAATGACGTGTTGCAACCGTCCCTTGCTGTTACTGTCCCCGGTCTCCCCTACTTATAGCTAATGCAAAATAAATTGTGTTTAAGCCTCCTTCGTTTAAGGAAAGAGATTTGAGCAGAGTTTCCACCTTGCAGCAGCGACGCCACGAAAGCCGTAGAGAGGCTGGTTGAACAGAGGAGCACCAAGTGATTCAAGGACATCTGTCCTTCCGCCATCCAGCCCAACAGAGTCGCCATGACGGACGCCAGCAGGCCCAGCACCGTGGCTTGTAGCTGCAAAGTGTAAAGCAAAGAACACAACATACATTTGAAACATGCCTTATTAAAGGATCAGCTTTTTTCACTGAATATAAAAGTTAATCATCTGAAACGGAAACACTCACCTGTTTAAGTGCCAGGTTACCAACGATTAGCAACCACTTTTCTCTGGAAGATTCCATTTTCCCAGCATTCACCTGAAATAAAACAACTGGTAAACAGCTCTGAAATAATGAACCTAACTTGTTAAATTAATAGAAATATATAAAAACATCAGAAAAGACATTTACTTAATTCAGAGAACGTGCAGCAGCAGATAACTGTGATTCTGCTTCAGGCCAAGAGAGTGAAGGGTGTAATTACATGCAATAACAAAGATATGCATTGATTAGTTGTTGTATAACTAGTATATTAACTGAGTGTGTTGATTAACTGTGGTTTTAATAATTTAAAGAATGAAGGGCATTAACTGGATAAATTACATAGTWTTAAAGTAAAAAAGGATTTCCTGTGTGATTGCAGTATTATGATCGGGTAAAACTTAAACAATACATAGAACGTTATACTCAACATAGATATTGCTGATTTTATTATAGACTTAATGGTAACGCAATGCTGACTTTTAGTTTAGTAAAGTGTGTAGGGACGGAGAAAAAAAATAGGCTGATCGGCAAGGTGGATGTTAGGCCATAAAAAGATGAGAAAAACAGCAAGTGTTGACGTTAATACTGCCCAGAAATATCGACAACAGGAGAGCTAGTAAAAATTGTGATGAAAAAATGTAATCATATAAGAAAAAGTAATCAATAGATGAGTGACTTAAAAGTTGTGAAGCAGTAACACAGGCTCGTTTGAACTGAATGTGACCTGAGGAGGCAACACTAAAAAGTTGCAGAGAGATAATTATTCATTAGAAGAACCGTCCTCAGCATGTTTGAAGTTAGATTAATGACTGGCTGGATACGAGATCTGAGACTGTGTAAAATATCCGTGCCATTTAAAGATTTTTTTGATCGTGTAGTGTACCGTTGAAGAAATTTTGTAACCGATTAATTGAATATTAGATTCAGTTTTGTATTTTCTACTTTCTGATCATTTCAGTCTGTAAGGTTGAAGCTGACAAAGAGTTGGTGTGTTATCATTTCTTTCTTTCTCTTAGCCTAAACAAAACTGAGTGACGTTCTGACGTCTGATGTAAAAGGTAACACCTCCTGGGGTGTAACCAGGAAGGGATGAACATTATAAGCTCAATTCATTATTATAGTAGAGAGAAGTTGTCAGTGTTTTGCAGAGTGTCTGCTCAGAGCAGAGCTCCCGTGTTTGTTTTGGTTTGGCCCAAGGTTGCACGCTGAGGCCTGTGCTGCTGAGAGCTGAATGAACCTGATTGGAGTCAGAGGACTGAAATAAAGTTTTTAACAAGAAATCCAGCTGTTTATTCGGACATACCATATTAAAACACATATTTCTTACACCGTAATATCTTTCACTGATGCAGTGGGATATTCTTCCATAAGGTGTTTTCAGTAGAGGAGCAGACAAATGACAGCTGAACGTCAAAATGTCATCAAGACAATGTGAGCATCATGTATGCATGTGTTAAAAATATAAAACTCACTCTTTAAAATGATTTTTTATCATATAGGCTAGATTTTGGTTTCAATTGTGTAAAAATCAAGGGTCAGAAAAGGGGAACTCAATCGCTCACCTTTAGTCAACATAGGCCAGACTGCCTTAAATCAAGGTTTTTGGATCGCCAAATGTTTTTTGGGAGCATGAAATAAACCTTTATCTAAGCTAGCTTCAGAGCCTGTCTCGTTGTGTTTGCTGCTTGACTGAATCTGGTTTTGGGATTGGAAGTATTTTATTGAAAAGGCTGATTACTGGTAAATAACTTAACAAACAATATCTTAATTTAGGCAAGTAATTTAACCTAGAGTTAGAGTCATTTTTACACTACAGCAGCTTGTGGCTTTCAGAAGAATGCAGTGAGAGTCTGGATGAATCCTCCCCCACCAGCTCAAATAATCCACTCATCATTATTCAGGTGGACTCTTCAGTAGAAGGAATTAGGACCCCTGAGACAAAGAGMTGGCACAGAAGTGCTTCTGATTTAATACGTGGGGTGCCTCTGGAGACAAGAAAGTGTACTCCGCCTCTCGCAAATTAACTGTTAGATGCGTGCACCAGCTTAAAGGAGCAGTGGGACAACAAAATGGACCTGTGCTCAAACACTCACAGCGGTGGAGAGTCTAGAGGCGAGAGTCGTTTCCAGGTTCCCCTTCATGCCTAAAACAGCAGGAACCAGAATGAAGATCTCTGAGATGTCCTGGAAAACATCCCAGCTCTGCCACAAAAACACAAAGAGAGCAGAGATGCAAACAAACCACCGAGAGATGGCCGCAGACGTCTTAGATGAAACATTTGTTTTATTTTCTGGCCATGATGTAAACTGTGTGAATGTGATGTAAGATCTAAAACTCTGGGAGACTTCACGGTGTCTGCTCTCGTCCGTTTCCTTACCTGGACCACGTCGAGCAGCATCCCTGCAGAAACTGTCCCAAACCCAGCCAGCAGAAACGGTACCAGGATCTGCAGCACCATGGAGCACACTGTTTCCTCAGGTCCAGATGAACCCTCGGGGTCCTTTGAGCTCAAAGATCTGCTGAACCTGGACCCACCGTAGAGCTCGTTGGGGAGCAGAGCGTCCGTCTCGCTGAACTCCTGAGGCCGAAGCTCCAGACTTGTGACTGATGAGAAGCTTCCATTAGAGCTCGAATGTTTGAGACCTCCAGAGTTCTGGGACAGGGATGGGTTTGGACTGAGGCGGGCTTCCAAACAAAGATTTTGGGGCAGTTTCTTTTCCGGTGATTTTGGGACAACCATGCTGTGATGTTGGGCTCTTCTGCTGCTCAACGTTCTGACCWGGTGATTTAAACGGAGGTCTAAAACAAAAACAAAGAATAAAACCAACAAAAGTTTGAATTAAAGACTAAATTCTGGACAGTTTACATAGTTCTCATTTCATCATTTTATAGTTTCTAGAGTGAAACTAGTATCAAAATTAATCAAAAATGTGACCCATCATATCAAAATGAGGATTAAGTCAAATTTGGTCAAAATTATCTAATTACATTTTCACATTCCAGGCTTTAAAAGCTACATTTTGTTATTTAGATCATTCTGATTTCATAAACGGAACCAGAGGTATGCCTTAATTTGTCTTATTGGTTACGATAATACATTGATATTTGGTCTGAATCTTAATTTTATGTCATTTTAATGAGGGATTTTTCATTTCATTATAAAGAGAAAATCTCAAATGGTATTCGAATATTGACATTTCCCAGCTGAAAAGAAACAAAAACATTGCTAGCTCACAGGGAAAATCTCTAAATTTAAAGGCGTTTTTCCTCAAAATCAGTTTTTTTGATGGTACTGAGGTGTATGGAGTGTTTCGGTCAGGAGTTGTTCTTAAATTAACGACTCAGCAATTCCTTAAGAATGGGAAAATGGGCTCATGCTTAGCTCATTTGTTAAAAATAGCTTTGGGTGGTAAACATGTTTGTGTGTCTAATTTTACATCTCAGGAGCAAACTCCTTTACCAGAGAAGGAATTGCATGTCACAGTTGTTTTATATTGAATTTACAATGCCTAAATCTCCAACACAGACAACAAAAATGTTCGAAATTAATCCACATTCCGGTATGTTCWTATTCAGTAAACTGCAAAAACTTTTTCTTCTGTCAACAGAAAAATGAACTCACTTTGGAAGAAAGAGACTCAGTTGGATGCTTCAGAATGTGTGTTTGTGGGGGAGGGTCAGGGTGGTCTGTACGAGGAGAAGGGGTCAGGGTTAGCCATCAATCAAATTTTGACAAAAGGTATGTGTTTGTGTTGAAAGAGTTTGGGCGGATAAGAAGCTTTTGTTTGTCAAATTTAAATGACAAAAAGAATTCCAGTGGTGAGCAGCACTAACCTAAAAATTTGTTTTGCTAGCCCTAAAGCACTAAATCAAACATTTAGGTCCCCTAATTTTAAAGCACTAATGCACTTAAAGTTTCAGTAAAAGCTAATTCTAAAGCACTAAAATGGCGCAATCAACATATGAACTTTTTTTAAACAGACAACATGAGTCACATGTTGCCATGTTGCTCTCTTTAGACTTAGCATTGACCTTCCACAGCTGTATTTGTCTTCATAAATTGTCACCATAGTGAATAAGTGATACACATATGAACAAAATGTGTGACAGCTTTCACCCTCATCTGTTAACATTAACGTTGATCAATAACATTTATAAACCTCAGTTAGTGCTAATTTATAGCCTATAAATTTAGCAAGTGCTAATCCGCTCATAAATTTTAAAATTAGCAAAAGCCCTAAAGCACTAATCAGGAAATTAGTTCCCCTGTTAGTGCTTTAGGGGAACTGTGCCCACCGCAGAAGAATTCCTTCGAAGTATTTCAAAGAATTGTATTTAAAGCAAAATTGTAATATTTAAAGTAATTAAAAAGATTTTGCATTTAGAATCCTACTTTTTTTCCCAGTAAACTAAGAAAAAGAGGTGACACAACAAATACCGATACGCAGTATATCATTTAAGTTTTTTTTAAATACAGATGTAAGAGGATTTTTTTATTATAAGTGTTTGCAGTGACGTCAGCTATGTTTGGAAAATGTGTGTCTCCTGTTTTAATCTATGTCGCCATGTGACAGCTGTTTTTTTTTCTGTCAGACAGGACTGCTGCTGTTTCAGTCTCCTGATGACACAGACTGCCTACATTATCATTCTTCATGCTTCAGTCCCATCAGCAGCACTGAGGCTGAATTGTTTCACATAAGCTATGTGATTCAGCTGAAATTCCTGGAAGACGACCGAAGCTAAACAGCCAAAATTCTTAAATTATACAAATATAATGTTCAAAATGTAAAACTTGATCACAAGCTGCTAAAGGTTGTATTAAAGGAAACATGTCAAAAACAGTTTGCTGTATAATTCCCTTTTGAATATAAATATATAAACATTGGGGAAAAAAAAGAGAAAGCTCGGGACAGTAGGAAACAGCAGTTTACACTAAACATATTTATATTTATTCCAGGGTTTAAATGTCAAAAGAGTGATGATAAAAATCCAAGATAATCCCAGTTTAATCACAAAACCAAATGTCTTCTTTCTCTTGGTGTGCCTCTTCAGCTTCTTACAACCACATATTTCATAATCGAGAAAAGTCAAAACATGACTTTTTAAATGCAAATCAGAATGGAAAATGGAAAAAAGGAGACATCTTACCGTTTTACAGAACGCCTTTGGAGCAAAAGAAGCATCTATTCTGGCACACTGCTGCCGATCATGACAGTCATCCGATGGACTGTGCGTTGAGTTGTCATTGTGTCACCAGTTATCATTCACACACACACATGTGCACACAGAAAACCCTTATATTGTTGACTCCCTCAGCCCTGCAGCAGTGTGCACACATACAGTAATAATCAGCTGCGTTTTAGGACAACATTTCACTATTTTCTAAAATTTGGAGAAGCAAAGTTGCATCCTCAGTGTTATTTATAGTTGTTTGCTACTTTAACTTCTTTAAAGGTCCATTTTGACAAATTTTCTGCAACAATCAATGCGATTTTTTTCACCACTCCAACTATTTTTGGATTTACTAAGAAAAATGAAGATAAAATACCTGCAACAATGAATGCATTAGATTTAAATATCTCAAATATTAACCTGTGGCAGTGAGACAGCCAATTAGAAATAAAAATATAAAGTTTTATTCCACAGCAGTAGAAGAGCATCAATAAGCTACAGAGCTTACAAAAAGACTCTGCCTGGTAGATGTGGCACACAGCTTTTATAAGTATTCACCCCCTCCCTCTCCCTCTGCATCCTTCACACATAGTCAGACAACTGCTGACCTGATCAACTTATCATGCTATTTGCTAACAAACTTTGATCATCTTGAAACTCCCAACCCCTGATTTTCACACTTAATCTTCCTTGATCTGGACCCTTAACCCAGAATGCTAGAYAACCGTAACAGTCCACATCTGCACTTCTCAAACACATTTGTGTTTTACGATGAACAAAGCAAGGAATTATAAATTTTTTCTACACCCAAAGTTTTTTTAAACATATTTAAACTTTCGAAAGGGATAAAGAAGACAGTTTTGTGGGTAATGTTAAAGTTAAAGTTGTTTAGATACCTAGGTAACATTTTATTTACATGATAAAAAGAAAGGAATGAATGTGGCTTTTTGGGAAAGCAATGTCTAAATGTTTATTTGGGCTTTTTAAAACCTTTTTATTGTACAGTATATTGTATAGACTCCAAAACTGTTGTATAAATATGATAATTATGTTTCTGGCAGGGTCAGATTTATATAAATATGAGAAAAGTAGGTATACACTAATAAGGCCACAATGAGCTAAGAAAAAAATTCTGACATTGTTCCTAATAAATCATTTTAATGAGATTCAAATGTTCATTATTTAACAAAAAGCACACTGGGTTGATTTGAAAAAAGAAAAAAAAAGAAACACAGAAAGGACAACAGGATTAGAAAGTGTGATGCTTGTTTCTATACAGATGCTCTTCACAGTGGACTACATTTCCCATGAGCGCTAGCGGCCAAAATCACAAGATCCATCATGGGATTGTGCAGCTCTATTTTGTAGCATTTCTCTCTGGGTTTTGGGTGATCTTTTCTGGAAACATGGCCGTGGACACCATTGCACCTGACTGGGAGTTTGACCGTTTTGATGACGGCTCACAAAGTAAGTGCGCCGCTCAGTCCTGGGATTCAGAGAAAAACAGCGACGGAGGAAACTTTAGCTAATGTTAGCTTCCAATGTTAGCTTCGCTACTGGGCTTCTTGTGCTAATGAAATCAGAGGAAGCCAAACATTACTGGTTAGTTAAAACTAATCACCTTTAAACGAGAACTTGTTGAACAKTTTTGTGTTTGGTTAGAGTGGAGGTCCTAAAAGACAAGTTAAGACGTAATTAGGTCGTAAAGTTAAAGGCTAGCTTCGTTCGCTAACCTGTAGTTTCGACATTTTCAGCAGTTTCACGTTTTTAATTTATTTCTGACATTAAACAGCAGCACCAATATCCTATTTCTTAGCATCTATTTTGGCTGATGCCTGATATATTTTCCTAGCAACAGCTTCATTAAGCATTGTAGCATCTCAACCATGTCTTTTGTAACATGACATGTAAACACAGCTGTTCTGCAGTTTAAAGTGCCTTTGATTTCCAGCTTCCAAATATAATAGACAGTACAAATTAAAGGAAGTCTGACTGGAGGCAAACAACAAATAATGTGACTTTGTCACAGTATTGTACTACAACAACAACAACAACAATAATAATAATAATAATAATAATAATAATAATAATAATAATAATAATAATAATGTGTAATTAATGGAAACCATTCAAATCGCATATTGGTTTGCAGTGTCATGATTTATGTGTATTGCATGCATACAGTACATTTTGTTGCTGATTTAGAGGTAGTTGTTTTACAAAGATGTGTGTATGAGCTGATCATAAAGCTCACAAAGCGAAATAAATAGCACAGTGCAGAAGAAGTACATTTTTGAGTTTAGCATATTCCAATGCAGGTTAAATGCACTCAGTCGCTTGCTTTGTCAAACCTGACAGAAATACACACAGAGGTCCAGCTGAAGAGCTACAGCCGGTTCCTGGAGGAGTACACCTCCCAGCTGAAGGGCATTGAAGAAGCTCTGGACGACTCCATAGGAGACGTTTGGGACTTCACTCTTGACCCCATCGCACTGAAAGTAAAACATCTGAACTCAGAAGCTTTACATCAGCCTGCTACACAAAACAAACTTGTATTTGCCTCCTAACTCCATCTTCTCTCCATCAGCTTCTCCCTTACGAACAGTCGTCTTTATTAGAGATGATTAAAACAGACAACAAGGTACGTAAATTCAAATGTGTAATCTACTCAGCTGAATAAGTGATTTTGGTTTTGAGCAGCTTTGTTGTGTGCAGGTTCTGAACAAAGTCATCACCGTATATGCTGCTCTCTGTAGTGAAGTGAAAAAGCTCAAATATGAGGTAGGTACAGTCAGAACAGTGCTCAGGTTGGTTTGATTGTGTTCTGTGAACTCATTTATTATTATTATTATTTTAATTCAGGCAGAAACCAAGTTCTATAATGGTTTATTGTACTATGGAGAGGGAGGTAGGCTGTCATCTCTATTTACCTTTATAGTGACTTTTCTTATAGCCTTCACTGCATTTTTTACTTTGTTGATGGAAATAAGATGTTCAGTGTTTTTGTGCTACAGTGTGTGAAACCAGCGTTGTTGAAGGAGAGTCGCAGATTCAAATGGGCAGATTCATTTCATTCCTACAGGTGGGTAAAACTAAACTTTTTTTTTTCCGTAACTGAATTGGATTCAGCATTGGCGCTGCAGTTTGACTTGTTTCTTTCTTTTTATAGGAGCTGTCCTGCTTTGTTTCAAGATGTTATGAAGTGGTGGTCAGCATGGTCCATCAGCTGGCTGCTCTCTACAGCAGCAACAAGTAAGAGCCATGAGCTGAAAACTGTTATATCACACTGTAAACAGACCCATCTGGGTTGACTTAAATAGAAACATTGCAGAGAGAATTACGATGCATTCAGACAAAACAAGTTAGAAACAAACATAACCTCAGTATCAACAGAAATCTGGCCCCTGACCCCCTCAACTTAGTTCAGTTGGCAATTTATATTCACTCATACTGATATACAGCGAGTAAAATAAAGATTGAACACGTCACCATTTTTCTCAGTAAATATATTACTAGAGGTGCTAATGACATGAAATTTTCACCAGATGTTGGTAACAACCCAAGTGATCCATACATACAAAGAAATCAAACCATAAATGTCTAGAAATGAAGTTATTTGTAATAATGTGGAATGGCATTTCCATTGAGTTATTAGAATCAGTTCATTAAAATGATTCATGCTTTGATACCAAGATTTGTTCTCTGAAACATTTAGTTCATTATTACTATACTATATTAATAACAAAGGTTGAGAGTTTTTGGGCCAAAGGGGGGATGTGTAGGGGTACAGTTCTGGGCCAAAGGGGGGATGTGTAGGGGTACAGT
>NW_013952433.1:2960121-2977204 GCF_001266775.1 Austrofundulus limnaeus | reverse complement strand
GGTCTGGGCCTCCCTTCTGAAGCTGCTGCCCCCGCGACCCGACCCTGGATAGGTGGAAGAAAATGGATGGATGGATTAGATAAATTTCAGTAAGTGTGTTTAATACTTTTTCCCTGTGCCATTCCACATTATTACAAATAACTTCATTTCTGGACATTTATGGTTTGATTTCTTTGTATGTATGGATCACTTGGGTTGTTACAGACATCTGGTGAAAATTTCATGTCATTAGCACCTCTAGTAATAAATTTACTGAGAAAAATGGTGACGTGTTCAATACTTATTTTACTCGCTGTATTTTGTTAAACTTAAGTTCTGTTTTCCGCCTTGAACAAGTAATGCATAGTTTTTTCTGTTCTTTTCGTCAGAAAAGCTGTTCTAAATATTTTCTCTGCTTATTTTAGGAGTGCAACAAAAGTCATCGAGTCTTCCGGCGTCCATTTTCAAGTGAGTTTTAAGATTTGCTGAACTTTAAAAAAGTAATCGATCTGACTGCTTTCACTCCGTTTTTCCTCTTCTGTCTGCTCAGGTCGTGTACGAACACCTGGGAGAGTTGTTGGTGGTACTGATTACACTTGATGAAATTATGGAGAATCATGGTACGCTAAAAGATCACTGGAAGATGTATAAAAGGTCAGTGTAATGGAAGTAATACTTTTAGGTTTAAGCCAGTAATTCATGACATACTTTAATGACCTAGGTTTTCATGACATGCTGTTTATCAGCAGATAGAATAATTAAAGTCAGAACAAGATTTGCTAACAACAATAATCATTCTTAGATATCACTTGTGTTTATCTTTGTGTTTTCCCTTGACCCAGCATTTCCTTAGGATGAAATCTTACTTTATTAAGATGACATAATAGTGTTTGTTAAACAGTATATACTTAACTGCCCCAGAAGCAGAAACAAGAAAGAGGAGCAGAGAGCAGGGGGACAGTCTGATGGCTCGATGTTGTTTTCTGTGTTCCTGTTGTTGCAAATAAAACTCAGCTGATCATTCCACGGAGTACCTTCATTCTTGGATCACGTATTTCTGTCTTTGTTAAATAAATATTTCCATAACAGTCAGTATACCCACACCTGTTGTAGCAAGTGATATATGCAAAAACTAACTTCTATTTAGAGTGAAACCTCAGCTTTTCTGCTGCATTTCAGCCAATTGTGTGCATGAAAGCAGCTGTTATTTTCTCTGGCAGCCGAATCTTTTTGAATTCAGTTCTCAGAGTGCCACTCACTCTTTGTTTATTTATTTATTTATTTATTTATTTTATTTTTATTATTTTTATTAATTTTAGATTAGTTACAACACAAAGAACAAAAGAGAAACCCATGCCACTTCACATGTACACACATACAAAATAAGTAAATAAAAATTGTGATTTGTGATTAAGATCATAAGTCGATTTTTCCAAAGGAAGGATGACAGATATCTTTGTGAGCCACATATTTACTGTGGGGACATACGGAGAAGTCCATTATAACAAAATACACTTCTTAGGGAGGAATATTCAAGTATTTCCTTATGTCGTGCCATGCTAACAAAGTACTGTAAACTAACATGTTTTCCTTCAATGAAACCAATTGATCTAAGTTATTGATAAAAGGGAGAGAGCTTAACCTTCTAGGACAGCATGGTAAAGATGCAAGGCCCAGCCATAAACAATTGTCTCTACTAGAAAACCAATCTGACATAATTTTAAGCTGGGCWGACCAGTAATAAAGCTGCATATTGGGTAGAGAGAAACCTCCCAACTGCTTGGGTTTAGTAAAAGTAGGGAACCTAATTTGTTGATGCTTATTGTTCCATATAAAACAGGAAATATGAGAATTAAGGGATTTGAARAATGTAAGGGACAAGTAGCATGGAAGATTTTGAAACAGGTAGTTTAAGCGAGGGAGAATGTTCATTTTTTATTGTAATAACCCTACCAAGAAGTGATATAGATGAGGTGGACCATTTTGACAGATCATTCTTAATGTAATAARGATACCCAAGTACTTGAAGCCTCTTTTAGATGTATGAAAAATAGGCTGTAGCACCATATCTTGAGGGRTATTGTGAGGAAAAGCGACAGACTTGCTTAAGTTAATCTTATAACCTGAAAGAGCACCAAATTTATCTATGGAACTAAGTACAGCTGGGACTRATTTATTTGGGTTTTTCAGATATAAAAGGACATCGTCCTCAAAAAGAGAGATCACATGGTGATCTTGACCTATCTTAATTCCAGCTATGTCTGGGTTGGATCTAATAGTCTCAGCTAAAGGTTCAATGAACAACGTGAACAGCAAAGGTGACAAGGGGCACCCCTGTCTACAACCTCTCTGAACAGAAAAACCGTTCGATAACAAACCGTTAGAGGGAGCTGGATGAAATACTGAGACCAAAAAGAGACATGAGGAGGAGAAAACCAAGATTATCGTGGAGCAATTAAATAAAAGACAAAACAAAACCCCTTGACAAGCAGCACATACCCTCCCATATCCTGCCCCCAATTGGCAGGAAAAAAAAACCGTCCCAAAAGAAGTCACCATAAATCCTAAGTATAACCTCACAATACTGTATCTAAACAGTGTGAGAATGATCTGTCTGGGTTATACAGAGCCTTAATACAGAATGGCTAAATGAGGGCACAGATTTTAAGATTTGAGGTTCCTGGTTGGATAGAATAATAATATATAAGTCCATTTAATTAGGGGGAAAACAACTTGTTTTTCAACTATGTTTAAACTATATTTCCTAAACTGTCAACAGTTTTGTCTGCCATTAAGATCAGTTCAGTAAAGTTAGTACTCTTTGTATAAAACTAGTTTTTATTACATTGAAGTGATATGTTGCATCTTATTTTCAGGCTGTTGAAGTCCGTTCATCATAATCCTGGGAAGTTTTCCATCTCTGACGAGAAGCTGAAACCATTCGAGAAGCTCCTGCTCAAGCTGGAGGGACAGCTGCTGGACGGCATGATCCTGCAGGTGGTTTTCTTTTCTTTCCTGCCAATAAAGTATTAGCTTGGCTCCTCTGAGCAGCATTAACTCCTTGTTGGTTGACAGGCCTGCGTGGAGCAGAGGTTTGACGATCCAGGGGAGGGAGTCGCCGTTTCCAAAAACAGTGTTTTTGCCGAGGAGTTTGCCGTCAACATTCGCACCATATTCGCAAATGTGGAGTCGAAAATTGGTGAGTTTTTTTTTTGTTGTGAAATCCATTGTTTTGCTTTTGCTTTATTTTCATTGATTTTTTTTCCTTCTTTCTTTTTGTGTAGGTGAACCTACTGAAATTGACCARAGAGATAAATACGCTTCAGTCTGTGCTCTCTTTGTTCTCCACTTTCATATTTTCAGGAGTGTCGACAAAAAGCTCTACAAGGCATTGCTCGATGTCTGCAAAAAGGTATGTTTGTCTTCACTGTTTTTTTTTTTCATTTAAACAAAAAAAATATATATTCTAGTTAATTTTTTTTTTACTTATTGATTTTATTTCCTCACAGGTTCCCGCTGTCACTCTTGTTGCGAACATCATCTGGTTTCCCGACACCTTCCTCACTGCCAAAGTCCCGGCTGCAGCGAAAATGATGGACAAGAAGAGCCTTCAGGCGATCAGAGCTCAGAGAGATGCCTACCTGCAGCAAAGAGCTCAGACATTAACAAAGTCAGCACAGATACAATTCAGCTCTATCAATTAAGAATGTCATTACAGACAACCACATTTATTCTATAAAAGAATAGTTTTCTAAAGAAGCATTTTCTCTTTTCAGGGATGTTCAGTCGTACTATGTTTTTGTAACTTCCTGGATGATGAAATTGGAGTCCATCCTGTCCAAGGAGCATAAAAGTGACAAGCGGGAAGAAGATCTTAACAGTAGATGTAATGTGTTTGTTCAGGTAAGCAGTGAAAGGGTTTGTTTGTAGAAGCCTTTATGTTGAACTAACAGGGTAATGTGTTTTAGTTCTCACTGTGCTCATCTTTCATTTAACTACAATACAAATGGTCACAAATGTCTTGTAGTTGTTGAAGGGTCACAAAAACTTTTAAAAGGAAGTAAAAGTTCAGCACAAAAACGTAGCCTGGTAAAAAAAACAGCCCCTTGTCCTTCACTTTGCTTCATATGAGGGTCTGGACTCTCGGCTATAGAGAAGCGATTCTTGCTGGAGGCGTGGCCTCTGCTGAAGTTTAAAATGATTGGATYAGTTGGCCGTGACGTATGTGTGCCAGCTTTACTGTGAAGGAGGCTAAGAAGCTAACCGGAAATCGTGTGCTCTGTAAACAATCCTACTGCGAAGAGAGAAGTACAGAGACGACTGTAAATGAGAGCTGCTGCTTTTTCAGACAAATTTAATTTGGAAGCCTTATCAACACAGACTGGCTTCATTCACTTTCTCCACTGCCACTGCTAAACTAACTAGCAGACACTGCGCAGAAAATCGACGTCGTTCAAAACTCCGCCTTCTGTTCTCTGATTGGCCCAGACAAAATTCTCCTGAAGATATTCTTGTCTATGGGAGAAATCCCAGACGGAGCAGAGAAGGGAAACTAGAATTGAGCGGAACTGCGTGGGAAGGCAAGGGCCAGGCTACAAAACTAGTGGGAGTGGCTTATTTTTTCATGAAATCAGTTGAGCAATAATAAAAATAAATGACTTTTAACTCTTGGGTTTATTGAAGCAACAAGCCCGAGCAGTCTTGTAAGCATAAAAACCCTCCCAGTACAACTTAGAGGTCCTTTTCTCACCTTTTCTGTGCATCATCAGATCTGTTTTTGTGACCCCAAACTTACACACTCAWACAAAAGAATGTTTCCGGGTCAGGCTGACCTTCAACTCCCTGCTCAGATCTCCTACATACAGTTTTTTACACAAACAGAACCATCAATCAACCACTTTCCACATGTGCACAATAATGAAAGCAGCAGAGTGCCCCATTTTCATTCTTACATAAATCACAGGGAACCGTTTTCACCCACTGCAGTGTAGTCACTGTTCTTTTCCTGCTCTAAACGGTCCAAAACAACACTTTACCTCATGCGGTGTGAGTGCTGCTTGTCTGATAACCAACATTCAGTTGGCAACTCAAAAAAAAAAAAAAAACAGAAAAGACACCTATCTCAAAGATTTCCTGATAGGGCAATCAGACATCTCTGTGAGTTGCCTCCATTGTGGTGGAGGAATTTGTGTGCCTGAATGATGCTAGGAGCCATGCTAATGGGGGGGAAGGGTCTCCTAAGACAAATTGGTTCCATGTGACCGAGGAGGCAGTGAACTGCCCCCAGTTTCAATTTCAAGATGGCAGCTACTTGCAGCTTTAGAAAGTTAACTCTGTAACTTTTACTGTTAATTGTCTTTCTTAATTTTTTGTGCATGTTTAGTCACTCGCACAAGTAGTGTGTTTTCTGTGCAATACTGTACGTGTTAAAATCAATGTTTATTTTCATGATGTATAGAGTACAGCTCTCTTTTTGTCATTGTTTACATTGTAGCGGTGTTGTAGCTAGGTTAGCGGCAACAATACAATCGCCTGTCGGCTAACTGGAATGCCGTTGCATGTGGTTTGTTGGGAAATGACGTCACTASCATTTACCAGTTCTGGGAATACGATGTAAATGGAATGCACCATGAATGCCTAGGAGCTATACTAATTGGGGGTGGGGGTGGCCTCCTAAGACAAATTGGTCCCATGTGACTGATGAGGCCGAGAGTAATTTACAACACCTGTATGGACAAAGAAAAACTTACCGGGGTCAACAGAGCAAACAGAATCATGGCTAACTAACATTATGTCCAGTCTCTTTGGCTTCCCTCCCCTAATGGACCCATACACTGGCTGTTCCCTGGCCTTTGGTGTTTACTTATCTCCTCTCTTAGGAGTTAATGTTTAWATGTGCAGGTCGTACAGTCTGCAGCATTGAGGAGAACACTCTGGAAAGTGCTTTTAAAATAGGAAAAACGTCAGGTCTATTAAACTAATCACCAGTTTTTACAAACTTGTGATGCAAGGACTAAAGCCTGACAAGATTCTTTTTTTTTTCTGGTGGAAATTCTCAAAAAGGGAAAGACTGAAAATAAAGCAAAATAAATTACAAATTGTTGTTTTTTTTATCCAGGTTTGAAGATGTTTGAGATGCTGTTGTGGCTTTTTTCCCCCCACAGTAATATATCTTAGCAAGAAGTGTAAACAAATAGCCTGCGGTAATACAAAACCCCATTTTTGTGTCGAACTCGGCTTTAGGTCTGAAATAAAGGAATGACCTCAAATGCCAGTGGTATGACCTTAGGGCAGTGGTTCACAGCCTATTGTCCTCATTCCCGCCCTTTTTTTTCTTCCAAGGCAAGCTGAACCCCCAAGATAGTAAACCACTGTGCTGGGAGGGTGGGGGGTCTTATGAGCATCAATTAAGAAAAAACCCATTGGTTGTTTGTTTATCTCTGAGGCTACGTTCACACTGCAGRTCTTAATGCTCAGTTCCGATTTTTTGAAAAAATCAGATCTTTTTGTGTGAACGTTCACATTACATTTTAAATGTGACCTGCATCAGACCTATGTGTGAACGCTACACAGCACTGATGTGACACGCATGCGCAGTAAAAGACGTGACGTCTCATCAGCCGGCTTGTTTGTTTACATAGCTAGCATGGATGCTACATTTTGCACATCGAATCGGAAGTTGTTGTTTAATCAGAGCCGATTAAATAATTATCTGACCTGCTTCTTTAGTTCAGTGTTTATATCTGAACCTGTCTCTGACCGGGATGCTCCAGTGAAGCTTTTTTTTTTGAACGAAACTACGAGCTGGAAAAAAGTATCAACCGAGTAGCTAACTTTAGGATCGATACTCTCCGCGACCCAGGCTGGACATCGTTATTATCATACTATCTACGTGGAAAATGAAAAGTAAAAAGATGAAGCAACTGGACTTGTGTTTTGGAGCTGTAAACACATGGAGCTGCAGATTTAAACAGCGAGACTTGATGTTAGGGTCTTATCGATCCTTCACCCCCTCCTCCTGATGAAAAAGTCAGATGAATGTGACATGAGCGTTCACACTGCAGTCACTTTGAAAACAGTATCCGATTTAAAACCACATACTGAAACGGCCTGGGTCGGATTTGAAAAAATCGGATTTGTCTCGTTCAGACTGTCATAAAAAAATCGGATATGAGTCAGATGGGTCAAAAAAATCGGATTTGGGTCGGATTTGCCTGCAGTGTGAACGTAGCCTGAGACTTCCAGTTTGATCACGAGCTCCATGGTCAGCTAATAATTTATTCTCACATGTTTACATCTTCTATCGTTTGTTACATCATAGTGATTATTTGTCCTCCAGTCCCTCCACTGACACACACGCCACACCACACACATACACAGGGGTGTCTGTGGGGGGAGGGCACTTTTGTCAGCTGTGACAAAAAGTAAAAGACACCCCCATTGGGGAAGTCTCTCCTTCAGGGAAGACTGGAGGTTGGGCGAAAGATCTAAAGTTAATCAGATAAAGATCTTTAGGGTTTCTTTTTATTTGACCTGAAAAAATAAAATAAAAACAATCAGGCAGTGTACTTCCACAACAGATTAATTTTTGGAGTCAASGTATGTAGGTGTATTTATAGATGTGTTCATGTGGGTGTGTATAATTATTTGAATTGAACAAAGGGGGGAAGGATCATAAGCTATGCTTCTTCTCACTCCTTTTTGAATATCTCAGCTATTTCTTGATTATAGTGTTCCATAGTTTATTTATTGTCGTTCCTTTTTATTTTGTTAGTGTATTTAATATTGTGAAATTTATGTTGTTTTGTAATAAGTGGGAAGCTAGGTATAATTTACATATTTGGAATAAATAATACAAAAAAAAACTTTAGAACACACAAAAACGACTCTAATCCAACCACTTTTATAGGCAAACACCTACTCTGTGCACTACTAATATCATGTGAGATTGCATGTCGTGGAAATCTTTCTTTAACAAAGACAGAAACACGTGGTCCAAGAATAAAAAGTACTTTGTGGAATGGTCGTCTGAATTTTATTGCATTGGCAAGACATAAAATCAAGTCTCAATTGGGTTGAAAGCCAATGAGTAAAAGTGAGTCTTCAGACGGGTCTTAAAAATGGACAATGAGGGGGATGAACAATGGTAAGGCGTTCCAGAGTTTAGGGCCACAAACAGAGAAAGCTCTTTCTCCTCTAAGCTTCCTCTTACAGGTGGGAACGGCCARGAGCAGCTGGTCAGCAGACCTAAGGGACCGAGATCATGCCACACAGGGCAGTGGTACATAGAATGTGTGCACTGAGGCAGTCTCAAATACACTCATTTATACAGCATGCTATCCAAACCAGACAATAACACCTCTCATGGCGCCAATGCTGGGCCAAGGAGAGCGTGATATGTGATAAACTGTCCAGCAAGAAGGATTACTTCTAAYAGATCTTTTCCAGATCTTAAAACACTTTATCTGAAAGAAAACAGAAGATAAAACAGTTAAGTCATAAATCCTGCTGACATYTAGGTCAGCAAAAGAGGTCACTGACTCTTGACCTGAGAAGAATCCGAGAGAAGGGGATATACAAGTTATTTTTCTATCGCACGCACAATGTTGCATGCTGTTGTGCATAACGTCATTCACCAGGTTTGACCAAAAGAACTAGAACTCTTGTCATTTCACAGCATAAAATGACCTTGGTTTAAATTTCTGGCGTGAAAGCGTTATWCTACAAAAATAATGTCTAACAGATTTTTTTACCTTCACATCTTTTACTCACAGGGCATCCTGTACGCTTACAGCATCAGCACCATCATCAAGACCACCATGAACATGTACATGTCGATGCAGCGGCCCATGACCAAGACGTCTGTTAAAGCGCTTTGTCGACTAGTCGAGCTGCTCAAGGTGTGTGCACGCTTCTGAACATGTCCAAACTCTTCCTGTCTTTTATTTACTGGTTGTTAGAGTGAAACTAACACAGGTTGTGCTTCGTGATGCCTCCCCCAGGCTGTGGAGCACACGTTATACCGACGCTCAATGGTTGTGGCCGACTCGGTTTCTCACATCACYCTGCAGCTCCAGTCTCAGGCTCTCAGCGCCATCAGTACTGCCAAGGTGAACAAAAAAAATCCAACTGTCGTGAATTTTGTTCTTGGAAGTAAAATACGGATTTTTCAGTGTGTTTCTGTTCATTTGTGTCCTGTCTTTGAAGAAAAGGGTGATCTCTGACAAGAAGTACAGCGAGCAGCGGCTGGACGTGCTCTCTTCTTTAGTGCTCGCAGAAAACGCTCTGAGTGGACCGAGCACGAAAGAGCGCCGCCTGGTGGTGTCGCTGGCTCTGTGCGTCGGCACTCAAATGGTACGTTCAGTTGGTAACATCACACACACACACGCACGCTGCTTCTCTGGAATCTAAGTGCAATATTTTCTGTTTTTTTCCAGAAAACCTTCAGAGATGAGGAGATGCTTCCCCTGCAGGTGGTATTGAAGAAGCTGGACTTGATAAGTGAGCTCAGTGAAAGGTGGGATGTTTGTGCGTTTTATATTACATTGGTTAATCTAGAAGCAGCGTTTTGATTGGAGTTATTTCTCTTGAAGGCAGTCTGGATTTTGCACATTAAACCTTTTCTTGAAATTTAAAACTGTAGTTCAAATCATCACTTTAGCAATCAGTGAACTGTTTCTTCTACCTGTTTCTAGTTGTTGGCAGAGGTTTTATAGTAACTAAGTACATTTACTTTGTTACAGTACTTAAGTAATTTTTTTGAGGATTTGTAATTTTACCAAGTACTTTTTTCAATCATGACTTTTACTTAGTTACTTTTAAAACCTAAAAATGATACTTTTACTTCTTTACTTTAAAATGTAACACCTAGTTACTTGTTATGAATTAAATCTGTCTAAACTCATCATGAAAGGAGTTGTTTATGTGCTCTAAAAAATTAAGTGTGACTCAATTAAATCATATCAACTATTTCCACTAAACCTAGCAGAGTAAATTTGAGGCGATATACATATTTTATTTTAAAGAAATTGACCAATTTAATCAACTTGGTTCTGTAAATTTAACAGTTTATTTGTTAGAGAGCGTGGAAAAGTACTTTTACTCCTACTTTCCCAATTTTTGTGAACAGTTTTATGACTTTTACTTAAGTAGTTTTCTCATCAGTGACATTTATTTTACCAAAGTCATTTTCTGTTAAGATATTTTTACTTTTACTTAGTTATTTTTTTCAATTACATTATAGACCTCTGGTTGTTGGGTAATTTATATTCAAGACTACTGAACTTTAATTCAACCTTTTAAACATTTTTAACACTGTTATCCCTAAATTACTAAAGATGCCTTTTTTACTTGTTTTTTAGGGTTAAGCTGCAGTGCGACTGCAGCTTCCTGTACTGGCACCGAGCTGTTTTTCCCATTTATCTAGACGACGTTTATGACAACGCTGTCGACGCAGCACGAATACACGTAAGCACGCAGACTGATAGTTTTTAACCTCAGGCTTCTCCAGGTCTTTATTTCCCAGGTAGGAAGAAGCCTGCAGGTTTTACTCTAAAGAGAACCTGGAATAATCTCACCACAGAGAAAAAGGCACCGGGCCCCTTTACTGCTCCTCCTTAAGGATAGTGCAGACAAAAGCCCTCTTTAAGGGTAGTGCAGACAAAAGCCCGGAATAAAGGAAAGCATGGGTTTTTGTATTCTTGGCTCCGCTCAGTACAGAAGGTGGAGCGCAGCCTTTGCGTGTCAGTAATTTATGATAGGTGGCTATAACGGTCTTAAGAGTTTTTTTAATCTAATCTGAAAACAAGCAGCTACAAGATGAAAGGCTCCTTGTAAAACAAAGGATCCTGACAGCTAACAGCTACGATGTAAGATAGTTCCTCTTTCTGCTGAAAGTTTTCCAACTGTAGCAACAGGAAGTTAACATTAATCACTTCTGACAAGACTCCTGGGGCCAGTTTCACAGTCAGGGCTTAAATAAAACCAGGACTAATCTAATCTGGTCTAACTTAATCCACACTAATCCAACTTCTTTCTGAGATGTTGTTGAACTTCAGATTAACTAGTTCCAGACTATAGAGTCTCAGACTAAGGTAATCAAGTATTAGTCAGGTCCAGTGGTGGGCACAAGCCCACTAAAGTGCAAACCTGCTAATTGCRGACCTAAATATTTCCTTTGCACTTTAGCAGACTTACTAATTATTATAATTCATAAGCAGATTTGCACTTTCTAAAATTAAAATGCAGTACTGCTAATAACTAATTATCTATCAGTCATCATTACCTTGAACAGCGGAAGGTATGGCTGTCARTGAATCACAACACACATGATGTGTCTAACAGCACCCCTCCCAGATAAACACACCTATAGGAAACGTAGAAATCCTTCCTGACAGTTTCTCTCGGTCAGGGTTCTCATTTCCCACAATGCTTTGTGTCTGCTTACAGAGCAGGAAGGCAGTGTTTAGTACTCCCTTTCCCAGCAAAAATAGTAAACTTTGTAATCCATACTAAAATTTTGTATATATTGATTTATTTTACTTTACAATCGGAGCTCCTTTTTTTAAAAAAAAAAATAAGGTTTAAACGCTGAAGCTCAAAAGCATCCGGCCAACGGCGTTAGAGACTCAGAAATGATATGCTGGCGAAGACTGACATCTAGTGGTCAACTGATGCAACTACATGGAAAACGTCCTAATCCAGGTAGAAAAAAATCAAAAAGAAAAATTAAGTAGGTCCTCTGGATGGGTTCTTCTTTAGTGAAACRTTTCRTCTCTCCTCCAAGAGACTTCTTCAGTCTGATGAGTTTCAGGTGAACTCAGCCTTATTAGCACTGCCTCCACATGGTGGACAAACAGGTCAGTCACATGTAAAAGAAGGCCATCGCTTAACAATAGGCTTGATTAGCTCTATTGTTCATAGAGGGTCATGTGCCCCATCATCTGATTTATTGGTTTGGATGCTTCGGCTGTGGTTCTTAGGTGTTGCGTCATGTGTATGTAGTGAATGCAGGCGGGGCTCAAAATCCCCTTGTTTTTGTTTTTTCCCTCTTTGTGTTGGGTATTGTTTGGGCTCTGATTCACACCTTATACTCACAGGGGGCTGAGTCATACTTGCAATAACAGCATTGTAGGAGGAGGACAACTGGACACGCAGGCCTCCACTTCTGTTTAATGGTGGACGTTTTTTCTTCACAAAGATGGCTTCCTTTACTCCTCTCTCAAACCAACGTTCCTCTCTATCAAGGATGAGAACATCTTCATCCCTGAAAGAGTGCACATGACCCTCTATGAACAATAAAGCCAATCAAGCCTATTGTCAGGCGATGGCCCTTTTTTGCATATGACTAACCTCTTTGTCCACCATGTGGAGGCAGTGCTTTTAAGGCTGAGTTCACCTGAAACTCTTCAGACTGAAGAAGTCTCTTGGACGAGAGACGAAACGTTTCACTAAAGAACCCATCCAGAGGACCTACTTATTTTTTCTTTTTGAACTAAGAAAGCTGTTTCGATAAATCCTGGTTTAAAATGTGATTTAATCTAGAACTAAGGCTTAATCCCTGTACGGGAAACTGGGCCCTGATGTTTATTCACCAGATTATCAAAATGTAATACTAATTTATCTTTAACTTCTTCTCTGTTTTCCTGTTTGTAATGCCTGTTCTGCTGGAGCAGTACATGTTCAGCGCTCTAAGGGACAGCGTGCCCTCCATGCTGCACGCCAAACACTTGGAGTCGTGTGATCAGCTGCTGGAGAGCTACGAAAAGGAAATTATGGATGTTTTCAATGAGGTTAGCAGCACACGTGAGGATAAATAAGGAGTAAATGTGCTTATGGCCCACACCAGATGTAATCTGTGTTACACACCGGCTCCGTCTGAATCCATCATCTGAGGGATCAGATCTGTGTAATGTTTTAAAATAAACACGTCACTGAACAGGCTTTTTCTTTAATAAAAAATTAAACACTCAGATGAGAACAAATCAGGATTTTATCAGTGACTGATCCCTCATCCATCTCCCATCATTTGATGCTATGGAGAGGGGAAAGGGTTCAGTTTGAAAATGTTCATTTTTCCATAAAAGGAGGAAACTCAGGATTTGAACATTTGAATGAAGCCAACAAAAAAATGTGATTTCCTCATCAATGGAGGGTAAAGAGTAAATATTCCTGTGTAAGAAACAGGTATGATTTTCCACCTTTGGAAACCTGTTTTCACTTTGTTTCTTTCCCACAGCACCTCCTGGACAAGCTGTGTAAGGAGATTGAGAAGGACTTGCGTCTCTCTGTCCACACCCACCTGAAGCTCGACGACAGGAATCCCTTCAAAGTCGGCATGAAGGACCTGGCCCACTTTTTCTCTGTCAAACCCATCCGATTCTTCAACCGCTTCATCCACATCAAGGGTAAAAAAAAAAAGATTGTGCGTGTTTACGTGGAACACTTTCAGAAAACTTATTAGTAATATTGTCCTGTTGACCACGTCCTCATTGCCATGTATTTCCATACTTTGAGTCCAGCTCCCACACGTGTGGGTGTTCTGACTTTTGGCTTGATGGTGAATAACAGTCGTTACAAAAACACTTTTTTTTTCAGTTTTGGCACAGCAGCCCAACATTTTGGCTCTGCACTGGGCCTCTGTAGCTTGTTTACTTTCTGAACTCAAGAACATCATGTTTTGATTGTTCTCAGGAAACTATGCTTAATTTTTGGTGGACATCCAGCTGCACAGAAACTAGGCCCTTTTTCTCTGACAAACAAAGATGTTTTTTTGAAACTGATGACATTTCTCCCTGGGCTGCCACCTTATCACAGGGGCTTCATGCCCACGGTAGGGTCAGGCAAACAGGTCTTAGGTGAGGGATCAGAAAAAGTGCAGCCCAAAGACCCCTTATGATGAGCACCACAAATACACTAAGTGTTCCCTCGCCCAGACACGGGTCACTGGGACCCTACTCTAGATAAAAAGAGATGAAGACAAAGGCAGGTTGTCAGTTTCTCGCCATGTTCAAGCATAAGTGTGTCCATTACACTTGGCACCAGGATTTACCAGTCGATCTACGGTCCTACCCTCATCTATGGAACGAGCTTTGGGTAGTGACCGAAAGAATGAGATCACAGATACAAGCAGCCGAAATGAGTTTCCTTCGCAGGGTGTCTGGGCTTTCCTTTAGAGATATGGTGAGAAGCTTGGTCATCCGGGAGGGACTCTGAGTAGAGCCGCTGCTCCTCCACGTCGAGAGGAGCCAGTTGAGGTTGTTCATCTGGTTAGGATGCCTCCTGGACACCTCCCTGGTGAGGTGTTCCAGGCACGTCCCACTGGGAGGAGGCCCAGAGGAAGACCCAGGACACGCTGGAGGGAATATGTTTCTCAGCTGGCCTGGGAACACCTTGGGATTCCCCCAGAGGAGCTGGCCCAAGTGGCTGAGGAGAGGGAAGTCTGATTTTCTCTGCTTAAGGCCCGAACATACTCCTTTTAACGCTGAACAGTCGACACATGGTCACATGGTTGTTTGGTGTTCGTAATAGGACTCTCAGGGACTTTCCGTGGTGAGGTAAACCAACTCGTCTCTACCACAGGGCCTCTGGGACTTTCCAGACAAAAGCCCCACTTCTCCTTTTTTTCTATTATTGTTCCTCTGTTTTGCAGAAGTACAGTTTGTCCTTTTTACTGTCCAAATGTAGCACACACACCCTTTCTTCATTTTAAGACATACAATAGTACTTCTCTTAAATCACCATCTTACATTAAAACACATTAATTATCACAGTACATTAGTTAATCACACTTTGCAATAAGCATACAATTATATACTATACTATTGTGATTCATTTCCCAGCCAAGTCATCTCAACTTCGGCATGCTTCTCCTCCTGCATACCTTGTCCTAGAGCTGCCATTGTAATTTTATATCTGTAAAGCACCTGTGCCAAATGATGGCTATGCCTTTTGGTGCCTGAAAAACTTATAGTTTATGAAATATTAATGTTTATTGAATTATAACGGCAGTTAATGGAGCCTTTTATTGGTCCAATACTGCCCCCTGCTGTACTCAACTTGGTACTGTACCATAGTTAAATATTTCAACTCAGTAGTTCAGTGTTTACAGTACTAATATGATTGTATTTTGATGTTTTACTATAATATTGTCTTAATACTGCTCTATTTTTGTAATATTATGCTGTTTAGTGTCAATAATTGTATTGGCAAGGTAAACTCTTTCTGCATACATACAATCCAAGCCCTGGGATTGTCCTYTACCACAGCTCATATAGTCTCATGATGAACACTGTGGGATTTCATTCAGGAGATCAGGGTTCTACGGAGCCCGCCGGGGGTCAGTGGTGAAAAAAGAAAAACAGCCGCCGGAAATCCGTGCGCACGGATTGCTAAACTGAGAGCACAGATTAGTAATCCGTGCGCACGGATTACTAATCTGTGCTTTCAGTTTTTGCAATCCTCATGATACATGTTTATTGGTAACATTCAGTAGGTAATTGCCATCATGCGTGGTTCTTGAATTTGAGGAAATTGGTACTGGAAAGTCCTTGAAAAGTCCTTGAATTTTACGTTGACCAAGGTGTGGGAACCCTGGAGTCGATACTGAGAACATGGCAACGTAATTTTTGTCATGAAACTGTGACAATCCGAGCCGATCTCGGCAGTTCGGAGGGAGTGTGAAATAGGCTTTAGGCCGTTGTCCCTGCGACCTGGTCCTGGATAAGTGGAAGAAGATGGATAGATGATGACATTTCAGCTTTGTTTCCAATTATTTTCCTGTTTATGCTTCTAATCTGCTGGAGGTAATTTGGTGTTTCATATCTTGACCAAGGACACATTCAAACCTTTTTTTTGTTTTTACAGTCATGAACCACAGATCCCCCAAGCCCACGTGCTTCAGACTACCACTCTCTAATAAGTCTGTGATTTGCTAGAGGTTTTGTTTTAACAGACATAATGATTTAATTTGCTTTTCCTAATGTTTTGCAGCTTATGTGACGCACTACCTGGACAAAACATTTTATAACCTCACCACAGTCGCGCTGCACGACTGGGCCACCTACAGCGAGATGAGGAACCTCGCGACGCAGCGCTATGGACTCACCATGACGGAGGCACACCTGCCCAGCCAGACTCTGGAGCAGGTCGAAACACATCCGGGGAGTGGGGTGAGGGTTAAATAAACATAAGATTCATTATTCATTTTGTCCTCATCAGGGTTTGGACGTCCTGGAGATCATGAGAAACATTCACGTTTTTGTTTCCCGCTACCTCTACAACCTGAACAACCAGGTGAGACTCAGCCACACGCGGCACTTTTCTCTGCATCGCGCGCTCTGAAACCGACCCCTTCCAACAGATCTTCATCGAGAAGGCGAGTAACAACAAGCATCTGAACACCATCAACATCCGCCATGTGGCTAACTCCATCCGGACGCACGGCACGGGCATCATGAACACCACCGTGGGTTCATCAGAACCACACAGCTCCATCATCCACCGTGGGTGGACGAAGAGTAACACATCTCCGCTTTTCTAACTGCAGGTCAACTTCACCTACCAGTTCCTGCGCAAGAAGTTTTACATCTTCAGTCAGTTTATGTACGACGAGCACATCAAGTCTAGACTTATAAAGGAYATACGCTTCTTCAGGGAAACAAAAGACCAGTCAGATCAGAAGGTAAAAACCTCTTCAGTAAAGCACAATTAGGATGAATGATAAATGTTTTACTGTTTTAATTTGTATTTTTATTTTTTTTGTAGTACCCATTTGAGCGCGCAGAAAAATTTAACCGAGGCATCAGAAAGCTGGGCCTCACACCTGACGGACAGAGCTACCTGGATCAGTTCAGACAGCTCATCAGCCAGATCGGTGAGGACATAACCCCTCTGAAATGTTACCTGTAGGCAGTGTTGTATAAAATACCACAAAGTGATACTTGAGTAAAAGTACAAGTATCTTACCAAAAAATTACTTTTGTAAAAGTTAAAGTCTCGTTTAGGAATATTATTTGAGTAAAAGTCTTAAAGTATCTGATATTTTTGTACTTAAGTATTAAAAGTAAAAGTATTGATTTAAAATGAGCAGTTAGAATTTCTGTAG
>NW_013952433.1:2955300-2959722 GCF_001266775.1 Austrofundulus limnaeus | reverse complement strand
ATCAAAAAGACTTTTTGGCTGATATAAGATTTTAAAACTTGGTAAGATGGACAGTTTTTGCAGTGTAAAAACGTAAGGAGTTAAAAGTACAGATAATTGTGTGAAAATGTAAGAAGTAGAAGTAAAAAGTAGGCTGAAAAATGATTACTCAAGTAAAGTACAGATACCCAAAAATTCTACTTAAGTACAGTAACAAAGTATTTGTACTTAGTTACTTTACAACTCTGCCTGTAGGAAACGGCAGCTCTTTTTAATTCTGCTTATGTTCAGGCAACGCCATGGGCTACGTGCGTATGATCCGTTCTGGGGGTCTCCACTGTTGCAGCAGCGCTATCAGGTAAAAGAGTCGTTCAGAAGCAAAGTGTCAGTCCATTATTTGTGAACTGCAAGTTAAAGAAAGTGTGAGAATTCTTAACGTTTGGTTACATTTCATTCAGCTTTCTTTGTTATCTACAGATTTGTCCCGGATCTGGAGGATATCGTCAACTTCGAGGAGCTTGTGAAGGAGGAAGGACTGTCAGAGGAGACCCAGAGGGCTGCGAGGTAGAAACTTAAAGTGCCCATGACATCAAATCTTGGCAATAAATATGAATGCATTTTTGGAAAGACAATATTGCAAAAGTAATTTTACACTGCTAAGATGAACAGTTGTTGAGATATTTGCATGTGAAGTAACAGGAAGTGATGTCAGAGAGGAATGTCTGCATCCAAACAGAGCATTGCTACAAGGCGAACAACACAGATTGTAGAGAAGAATCTGATGTTTCTTTAGATTATTTTGAGTCACTAACAAAGAGATGAAGAGTCAGAGTTGAAATAATAATGTTACAATAAAGAAAAGAAAAAAAAGTTTAATTTTTAACGAGTTCCCGTTTGATGTCACTTCCTGTTTCACTTTGGCTGAGTCAAATTCTGAAGAGAATCTGCCAGTTATGTGACAAAATGGGTAAAATTGTGTGTATTATGCCAAGTTTCTTAAATATAAAGATGTGTTCTTTTACGTTTTGTATTTGAATGAGATCCACGTCACAGGCACTTTAAAACTGACTTGACTGATTTATTAATTTCTGGGTGCTTCCTCATTTAAAATCAGTTATTTATTTTTTTAAGGTTGTTTCTATTGTTTGTCTGCAGAGGGCAGCAAAGCTTAATAAATACAGACAAATTGTTTCTTCTTCACACAGCCCTTCCTTTACGGTAGTTGTGTTTTTATTCTTAGCGTTCTGGATTCAGTGTTGAGCGATCTGACGAGCAACTCTGCCGAGGGCACGGAGTACTTCAAGAAGCTGGTGGCCGTGTTCGCGCCAGAGTTTCGCAGCGTAAAGAACATGCACCTGAGGAACTTCTACATGATCGTACCCCCTCTGGTCGGTGCTGCCTGAAGTTTTGTTTTATTTTTTCACCCCCCGCAAAAAATGAATAATCGTTAACATACAACTAATCKCACTCCCAGACTGTGAATTTTGTGGAGCACTCCATCAGCTGCAAGGAGAAACTAAACAAGAAGAATAAAACTGGAGCCGCTTTTACAGACGATGGCTTTGCAATGGGTGAAGACACACGCAGAATCAATAAACAGACTCATTTTGAGACTATTTCTGAGTGCTTTTTCTTTTGACTTAGGTGTGGCCTACATTCTGAAGCTGCTGGATCAGTACCTGGAGTTTGACTCCCTCCACTGGTTCCAAGCGGTCCGAGACAAGTACAGGAAGGAGCTGAGCGCAGTGGTGAAGGAGCAGAACGTACAGTCCGCTGGTCAGGACGAGAAGTTGCTTCAGACCATGAATCTCACGCAGAAGAGGCTGGATGTCTACCTGCAGGTAGAGCAGCTCGGTTCCTTTTTTAAAACCTGGTTTGAGAGAAAAAAAATGTGAAATGTAGACTTAAAAACTGTGTCCAGTTATTCMTTAAATCCTTTTTCTTTCTTTTCATGACAGGAGTTTGAGCTGCTTTACTTCTCATTAAGCAGCGCGAGGATCTTCTTCAGAGCTGACAAGACGGCAGCCGAGGAAACTCAGGAGAAGAAAGGTAAAGGTCAGAGGATAATGGGGTCAAGATTACTCATTTTAATCTAACTTAAGCCGGAAATTTAGTTTTTGTATTTTCCAGAAAATAAGATTCAGAAAATAAGATTTAGAAATCTTGGAAAACATCTTTTCTAAGAATAAAAATCTAAATTTACTGTTTAAACAGCCTGATTACTTCCAGTTTATTAAAAATAAAATGGATTAGTGTGCAAATGTTTTAATCTAGGCCAGGGGTCTGCAACTTTTACAAACAAAAGAACCATTTCTGCTCCTCGTCTCACTAATAAAAGTGTCCAGAGCCGCAAAATAAGCTACAACTGTGATTATCAACTGGTGGTCCGTGGGCCTTTTCGAGGCCTTTTCGTGAACCTTTATGGCCAGTGGAGGTGACAATATAAAACTAAAAAATATATTATGAAATTTATTATTTATTATTATTTTTACACTTCGACTAAAGAAAAAATCGTATTCATGCACAAGAAAAATACTATAGATTATACAAAATTTCATAAAAACTAGTTTAGCTGAACTGGTCAGACTTTTTTTTCTAATTTTTATGTAGAACTAAAGGTGTTTAAAGATAACCCTGATGGATTTGAGAGAAAGATTATAGAAAGAAGTTGGATTATTTAGGTAGAAAACAGGCTAGCATGAGCTAACATGTTTTATTTTTTGTATTAGTAGTACTGATCACATATATGCATACAATTTATTAGTGTTGTGAGTATAAAAAATCTGTTATTTGGTCACAATTTCAAAGAGCCACTGCAGAGGGACCAAAGAGCCACATGTGGCCCCAGAGCCGCAGGTTGCAGACCCCTGATCTAGGCCTATTTTTTTGTTCCAAAATTTGACTCTTTAAAGGGAAAAATTTGAGAAGTGTTTGCACAATACTAAAGTCATAGTTTTTATTTACAGTGGACGATACCACGAGAATCTCTGTATAAATATGTGATAATTTCTCAAATGTTGTGTAGTCAGTCTGCTCTTAGTTTGATCAAATCTGACAATGAGTGCAGAAGTCTGGAATAATGAAACTGTAAATGTGTAGGACCCTCTCACAGCCGTCCGTCAGTTCTGATCAAACTGAGAGGATTATAAATGGTTCCATCAGGAGCTGATGTTGTCATGTTGTCCACCAGATGATGTTGGGAAAACGGGGGCTTCGTGTGAAGGGTCCACGGGTCCTGATCCATCCTCAAAGTGAGCTGCGTTGCCAGATCAGCAGAACATCTGGCTGGGTTTTAACTCTTACAGCCCTGCAGGATCACAGCAGTCTGAAGAAGCTGAAGCGACACACTGATCTGTGTGTGCGTTTGGTTAGGGGATAAAAGACTGAATGTTTTTTATAAACCACAACAATCATTTTCACAGTGCTCTAAGATCCTCCACAGGAAGTCTCTTACAGAAACATCGTCTCGACATCCTGCAGCCACCAGCGTGCAAAAACTGATTGATTTAGTTGCATTGATACAAACGTCTGCCTTCTGTAACGATTCACCGCTGTATGAACGAATGTGCTTTTTTTGTTTTAAATGTCAATAAATAATCAGATGTTCACAATTATAACTAAAACTTCTGTTTTAAAGACCTCTGAATGTTTTCATTTATACGTCAACTGTAAGTGCCGTTTTTCGTTTCACATTTTATACATTGTAACTGAATGAATGCCTTTATGAAAAGTGCATCTTTTGGTAATTTAATATGCAAACTTTTCCTTCCTAACATTAAAGAGTGCTAAAGTTGAATTTTTCTGCTGGAGGTTTACGTGTAGCACAACTAAAACATTCCATTAAATTAATGTTAAACATTTAAAATCTAGTAAAACTTGTCAATAATGATTTAAGTTTTGTATTGAGCTAACATGTTCCTAAAGCACAGGTTTGTGACGATTAAACCAGTTGTAAAATTAAACGTGAGAATTTTGCCTTGGGTGTTTTTTCGCCTACAAATATCCACAGCAGACTTTCTGAATGTGTGTAAAGAACACGACACAGTGGTTCAGGAAAGCCTTTTCTGTTTTAATACAAAGAAAAGCCGTTAACATCAAAAGGTACAAGATAAGTTTTTTCTTTTTTTTAAAGCAAATTTAGCTTTTCTCCATTTCTCTTTGAAATGTTCACTTTTGCAACAGTCTAAATTGATATACATCCTTTTTTAACTTTAGATATTCAATTCCAGGGATGATATTCACTTTTTTTTCCTGTTTCATTTGAAGAGGTGAGAATCAGGCCTTTCCTTTCATGACATTTTATTTGTATTTTTATGTAAATGCCCTCGGTGTGAAACGACACCCAGCAATTCCAGAAAATTTCTGTCTGTATATCATCTATTCACCTCATAAAAACCGAGGTACAAGGCAGGGCATTTTTTCCCCAAAATAGATGTCATATTA
>NW_013952433.1:2950460-2955255 GCF_001266775.1 Austrofundulus limnaeus | reverse complement strand
ATCATATATACACAGGTATACATACATGTACTAATTTATGTGATGCAAAGAACAAAAAAAGTAAGATTCTTACAAAATTGTAACAAAGACTGGAAAGAGTTTTGTTTGCTCTTGAGCAAAGTTGGTAATAGTTCAGCCTCTGGGACGATTCCTAAGAAAACTGGAAACTGAAGCATCTCCCAGATTTTTGTCAATGTTTGGTCGGTTCGAAAATCACAAACAGACAAAAAGTTTGAGACAGAAAGAAAAAGAGGTTTGGTAGTGCAAATACAGAAGTTTGGGAGGAAATGACTGATGGAAGAAGGAAACGAGATAAAAACTRCACAAGATGATCCAAAACAAAGCGTGACTCGAAGAGGAGGCGGCGGGTAAACACTGTCGAGGAGTGTTCGTATAAAAAAGCACAAACAAATTTTGTGTTATTTTATTACTAAATATAGTGCAACAATAAACATTGCATTTCTTTCACCCCTTCACTTGTGTCTGAAAATGCTAACTTTTCCACCTTTTTTTGTGTTCTGAACACTTGCTGTAAATAAGAGGTGGAAGCTTTGTTCTGTCACAAGGTCGGTCCTCCTCCCCAGGAGAAAGAAGGCTTCAGATTCAGAGACGTAAACATAACACAGACCCTGCTCAAAACAAGACAAAAATAATAATTTGAATAAAAACGGAACAAGTGTTTTGGGTAGAATGTAAATTCAGAAAAAGGCAGGACAGTTTAATGGTGATCACAACCCCTGCAGTCGAACAGCCGAATCCTTGAGGAATAAAAACCAAGCTGTGAGTCCCGCAGCGCCCGTCCTGGACAGCAGGGCTGTGTGCAGGAACAGCTGCGGCCTTTGGACTGGTTGGGCCTTAGAAGGCCTGCTGGGCTGGATTGTAGTTGAAGGTGGTTGGCACGTGAGGCCTCTCCTCCAGCTTGTCGTACTCCAGATGAAATTCCTTCAAGATGCGGGCAGAGTTTTTGATGTCACTTTCAAAAGTCACAACAAAGAGTCTGTAAAAGAGGGTTAMGAAGTCTTACCTTGGCAACTTTCCTCCAGTTAAGACAATCAAAAAAGTAGTAGGTGCCCCTCTCGTAGGTGTTGGTCTTGAGTGTGGGCTCCATGCCAGGTGCTCGCGTTATCCAAACCCGCTCCTCTTTGTGGTACCTCCAATCCCGGTTAAATCTACAAATAATAGATTTGAAGCCATGAAGCAGTGTTACAACAAACACAAATTTCCTCACTTTTTGTGCTAAATACATATGCACACTTTGTAGGTGATTTTCAAATAGTTTTATTTTACTGTTTTTACAAAACATTTTTCTTATATTAAAAAAAAATCAACACTTTTTCAACAAATCTGTGGGAAACAGAAGACAGATGCATTTAAGAGTGAAAGTGAAACTGGTGAAGTGTTGTATTTTGTGTCATTATGGCACAAAATGATGTCATTAAGGATAATAATCACCTCTCCCTGTGAAGACTACAAAAAAACAACGTCCATACAAATGTGTGTTTCCTCTTGGGTTGAGACTTTATGTATTGATTTAGATTAAATCGAAGCAGATCTATTGGTCAGCTTAAGGAAATGGTTAAGAACAGTATTTTGTCGAGCTCTAGAAAAGTGGAAGGGTTTGGGGCAGTGTGTAAACTAATACAGTTAAGTAAGAATTTAATACAGCATTGCTTAAAAAAAGTCATACTGAACTGAATAGGGTAAAAGACAATGGGGGTAGGACTAGATAAGCATTTTCCAAACATATTGTTTGGCTTTGTTTGACATATGGTTCTTTCAGTTTTATTGTCATTTTTTAATGTTTGAAAAAAAATATAAATAAAAAAAGAAAGCTCGTGTTGACCTTCATAGATTTGCTTCAAAATTGACATCGTCACTTTTCTAAACCTTGCCGATTTAAAAAAAACAACAAAAAAAAACCCCCTGATACTTACAGCTCTACTGCTGCCAGGATCTGTAGTAGATCGCCTCCGTTCATGTAGTACAAGTAGAACAACAGGTCTTCACCGTATCGCGCCAACTTAATTGCAGCCAACTAGAGACAAGCAAGTAAAAAGAAACACTAGTTTTATTTCCTGTGATATGGGTAAGTGTACTTTTTGGTTATTCTTTTTTTTTCTTTTTAAAAACAGATTTGAAAAAAATGAAAAACAAATGGTTCTGTTTCCGTTTTAGACTCCGAAAACAGGACAACGTCCATCCTTTTATTTGTCAAACCAGAAGTTAACGCTATCGTTCAGACAATTTAAGGCGGAGCTAGTTAAATAACTTTTTATTAGTAGGCAGCTGCTTGTAAGTAAATAAACACTAGCTAACTACTTCTGCTTTTCTTTAACTAACTGCAGACTATTTGTTATTACTAGAGCTAGTCTAGATCATTTCTTAAAAAAAAACTATTTATCAAGCTCCACCTTAAATGGTCTGATAATGAAATGATTAAAGAAGTTGTAATTTATACCTAGCTAACCTGGCGACCGCAATTAATAAACACTAGCAGACTAGTTTGACTTTAACAGCTGATTGTTTGTGATGAAATAAAAAGACAGATCATTTCTGGAGAATAATGTAAAAATATCCATCTGTTTTTCCAATATCTGCTTTTAAAACAAAAAACAAGTGACCACAAAGTGCACAGATCAATGTGATGCTCTTTGTAAAATTGTTATGATATAATTACCTTGTCTCTTATATGGATGTTGGTTAAATACTCCGATGGAACGTGGAAGTCTGGAAACACAAGTGTAGATAAAAAGTTATCAAACTATTAAGCTTTTTAAAAAAACACTTAACAGCTATTAGTGTAACAAAACAGTTTTTATTTTGTTAAATGCAATAACTGACATTAAAACCTCTCACACCCTTTAACTTACCGATGTCCTGAGGCCGACATGGTGCTGATGCCCAGGGAGAGGCGAACTTGGGGTACAAGTTTCTGTCAAAGAGGGAAGTCAGTTTTTAGCAAAATCACCAAATAATTTTGACAACGACAAGTACTTGATTGAGTCACTTTTTCCTTTTAGAGTTAAAACTTAYTTTACATCTAATAAAACTAACTGTTTACAGTAAAACTGCTGTCTTACTCTGGTGAGTTCAGGTTGAGTCCCAGTGTCGTGAGATCGCTCCCTAGTGCCAGGTGGACCATTCCCGGTTCCGTCTCTGCGGCCCGGATAAACGTYAGCAGACCGATCATGCCGAACTGGTCCGTCACCATTCCCGAGGGAATGTTCGTCACCCGACCTGCGGCGGCRGAACGATTCATGTTTCAACAATCCACAGATCTGCTGTGGAGCCGTGATCTACGGCAGATACTTACTGTGAAACCACCACCATATTTTTAGATTTGTGTACACACCGGAGAGCAAAACAAGCCAACCACATTTTCGTTAAACAAAACAAAAACGTTTCATACTGAATATTAAAGCTTTCGGTCACCTCGCAGTAGCTTATCCCACATTTATCAAACTCCAAAATACAGGGTGAAGAGCCCAACAGCCTCACCCAAGCTGTGCGATTAAGAAGGGATGTCTCTGAGGAATTGGAGCGATACGATTGGCTGTGAAGTCTCACCATCTGGCAACACCTGGATCCCTTTCTTCTGGTTGTTGTTCTGTGCCGACGCCGTCTTGTCTCCGGGGAACTTTGGCCCATCTGTGCTGGATGTGCTCTTGCTTGTGGAGTTCAAGTTCTGAACGGGAAAACAACAAAAACTAAATAAATCACTTTAACTCACAGAAAAGTGTGAATTCAGAACGCTGATTGTTGTCAATTGATACCCTGGATACAAATACAAAGATGACCTGTGGGGCCATCGGTGGCTCTTACAGTTTTACTGTCATCGTTGTTCAGTGTGGTGTCCTTATAGTTTGGCCCAGGCAGTGCAGGAAAGTCCTCATTATGGATGGAGAAATCTTGTGTCTGTTCAGTCGACGGTTTTGTCACCATCCCAACTTAAGGATTTCCCAAAATAATGAAAAAAAAAAAAAAACATTTGAGCAAATCTGTAGCATCAGAAGATATTCTCAATGATGTTAGGATCTGCATTCAAACAAATCCTTTACGGTAGAATCTCACTGGGTGTTTTAAAAATGTAATCCAGTAGATTACATCATTAATGGATACTGACAAGGCCAAAAAGGGTATGATGTGGGCAACAAACTTAATGAGCAAGGGCTAGAACTAGGGTTGGGTACTGAAAGGGTTTAAATCGATACTTTCAAAATGGTACCGGTTCCTAAACAGTATTTAAATCGGTACTTTAAAAATAAATAAATAAAACACACACACTCACACAGAGGTTTATGAAGCAATGACTATTTCTGAGGCAAAGTCAAACATGAAATTGACCAACATATTAACTTAAAACCATTAATAATTTGTCTTTGCACCAAATATTCTTCAATMATTTGTTGTAGGTGGAAGTTTCTGCATCATGTTTGTAAAGTGACACCACACTTTGGACCGTTTTGCTTTCCACACCTCGACTATAATATATAATATATAACTGTCCACTGCAGCGGCACCTGTTCAGCCCCTCTCATGAACTCGGTTCTACTCGATACACTTTGGGTCGGGTCGGTTCTGCTCTGTGTCTGTGTGTCTCCACGCAGTGGGTGTGATAATGTGTGTCTGCAGCAGCTTCAGCTGTTGTGTTAAAAATAATAATAAAATTAAATTTTAAAAAAAGCTGTTGTGGTCTTACTGTTCAGACTTCACTATCTATCTATCATCTATCTATCTATCTATCTATCTATCTATCTATCTATCTATCTATCTATCTATCTATCTATCTATCTAT
>NW_013952433.1:2933986-2950450 GCF_001266775.1 Austrofundulus limnaeus | reverse complement strand
TCACTGAGAAAAATGGTGATGTGTCCAATGCTTATCTTACCCGCTCTATCTATCTATCTATCTATCTATGTGCTGTTTATACCTAAATGCTTGTTTAACAGCGGGCAGCCAGTTTGTTTGAATCCTCCTTCACCTCTATCCAGGAAGTGTTTACAAGTTCTGCCTTTTCGATCACCAAAAAGGCAGTTTTATTTTCCGTCGTCATATCACGCCGCATGCTTGTATTCCTAAACAAAAGCAGCTCTCACCAGGAGGAAATTTGCTGTCAGTCAATCCAAGAGTTAATCCACGGGCAGAACTCTGCTGACATTAAAATCATAAGCGTGCTGTACTCGCTTCTACCCGAACCACCGGAGAGGAGGTTCAGAGACAGAGCGGCTGTGGARCTCACTTGGAGAGATGCATTGTGTGCCGAGGCTGTCACTGTTAACAGTGAACACCAGAGGGCGCAATGTAACAGCTTTCTTTGAGGCACCGAAGTTAGAGTTGTGTTTCGGTCTGTTTACCTCCGATGATGTTCGCCCCGGTGCCATGCCRGAATYGAGTTTCCGTACCCAACCCTAGCTGGAATACAGATGTACAAGCTCCATCTCCAGCTTCTACCACTTATCTTTAGACAACGGGTTCAAGTGAGAGAACTAGACGTCCCTCACCCCAAGGACACTTTCCAGCTCCACCTGGGGGACCATAAGGCGTTCCCAGGCCATAAAAGATATGCAGTCTTTCCAACAAGTTCTGAGTCTGCCCCAGCTGAACTTGCCAAAATCAGATTCCTGAACCACCTCAACTGACTGTTTGATGCAAAGGAGCGRCTCTCTGAGCTAACCTGGATGATGGCCCTCCTCACATTACCTAGCCCATTTAAGCAGCTTATATTGCACTTTGGTGGCAAACCCTCAGAATCTACTGAGGTTGCAACAAAACTTTGCTTATTTTTTCACAATTTTGAGTCACAACTTTTCTTCATCTGTCACAGCCCAGTGAGATAATACCTTCACAGATATAACACACAGAGATGAAAACAAAATATTAATGACCTACCGTAAGGAGCCCGTCCAGCCAGTGGGTTGGGCAACGGTGCTGGATTTCCGGTTCCTTCTCTCCGATTCCGGTCTGCTAAAGCAGGGAAGTCTGACAGATCCAGTCCCATTACACTGTCYCCATCTGCAATAACAGGATAATACACTTTTACCTTCTTTTAGTTTATCAATGTGACAACTGTTTTTTTTTTTTCAATTCAAAAAATTGATTCATTTCATTTAAAAAATAGCGTACAATAAAAAAAAACAAAGAAAATACACAAATCAAAAATCTAAATAAAATGAAAGGTAGCAGAAGAAGAATAAATCTTATAATGTCTGCCCTTTTTATCCCCAGAATATAGTCAAACAAAACATAATTTACAAAACTGTAAGGTTGATATTAGGAATGTGTGATATGGCAAAAAATTCATATCACGATATACATTATGATGAGCGGCGGTAACGAAATATATCACGATATAAAACTTATAATAGAAAATAAATAAATCACACATTAATTGAGTGGAATAAATATGTATAGGTAAAAAAATTTAGACGTTAAAATTTCCTTTTTAAAGGGACACTTTAAAGTCTCCCATAAAAATCTAAATTTAAGGGAGATCTACCTGGTTAAATCAAATATCACCACACACACACACACAAACTTGTTTTTATATCCTTGTGGGGCCCGTCCATTGGCTTCCATTCATTTTTTGGTAATTTTATATCCTAACCCTGACCACAAACCCTAAGGCTAACCTCACAGGTACCTACCTGACCCTAAAACTAACCTAAACTCAATTCACACCTTGGTCCTAAACCCAGCCCTCACACCCAAAATCAGCCTCTGAAGTTGTGGGGCCCAGGCTTTGGGCCCCACAAGTAGCACCCGGAACCCACGATGCTGCGTTTTCCTTAAAACTGGGCCCCACGATGTACGAAAAACAAGGACACACACACACAACATACACACACACACTAACTTTAATCCATCCAATGGATGCAGATATCTATAATGTGCGGTTGACCGGTAGACAACAGATCTCTATCATAGGACAAATTTATATCGTTTCTACCGTATATCGTTTATATCAYGCATTCCTAGTTGATATTACAGTTTTATTATAGAGTATGAGTTATAAACATCCTGTAAAAGATTGATTTTTCATACGCATTTAATGGCAAAATTAATGGTTGTTTCATATCATAGAAAAAAAGTAGTTTGCTCTTGAAAGCAAAATGAAAAATTAAAAAAAAACATATTCAGTAAGAGATAACATATTAAATAAATGTTTTTTGTAAACTAGACATACCGCAACTTTACAACTCCACCAACCTGTGCCATTGAAGATGCTGCTTGCTAACGAGTTGTTCATTCCAAAAGCCTGATTACGGTTCATACCAAAACCAGACATGCTGCAAAGACAAAACAGAAGCAAAACAGAAGAGAGGAGCAGCGTACAGATGTTTATTCTTGAGATGAGAATTATAAGATTTAATCTTTGTTTTAAGAAATGTATATTTTTACAGCAGAATTCCACAAAATCAAATCAACAAGATATATCTACCTGCTTATGGTGCAGGGCTGRCGTGCTGGTTGCTGTTTGGGCATACAGATGATGCTGGGTGAGCTGCGGTTGGGGCTTCCAAGCCCTGAGCTGCTCATACTATTGGTCCTACTGCTTATTCCAATGCCTTGACCAACCTGAGAGTGATTCAGTATGTTCCTCGTGTTCATGGGTAACGTCCCCCTGTAAAACCAGCATCATGGTTRTTTCACTTTGACAAGACAAATGTTCCAAAAACAGCAACAACACACACCTGCTTGGTGATGGAGGTGTATGGAGGGACATGGTGGGAACACCTGTTGTTGGGGTGATATGACTTGGTAGTTGCGTCCCTTGTGTTAGATTTCGGTTTAACTGAGGTGTACTGTTTCCCAGGCTTCTAACGGGGAAACCGATTGCACCTGCAGCGAGAAAAACAAGAAGAAAGACAGGATAAACTCCTAAAACTGTCAGAAAACCAAGACAGGAATCTTTGCACTTTATGGTCATTTCACTTCAACTCATTGTCACACATTTTTGGTGACAACTGTCCTTTTTAAAAATAACGCATGAGGTTTTCTGCAAGCACTCACTTTGTGGACCGTACAAACTTGGACCAAGCTGTGACAGCTGACCAGACGACGACGGTGAAGGAGACGAAAGTATCTGGAATGAAAGATTTAAGAATGAAGCAGCATAGTAGGTAACAAGAGAAAAATACTGAACAACGTAGGCATGAGGTCAAAACTTACATCTTTGTCCGATCGATGTGGAAACATCGATGGCTGGTTGTAGTACATATCGTCAGAGAAGTCATTATCGATTACCTCGACAAAATCTGGAAATTTCTTTCTAGCACCAAACATGCCTTTTGTCACCTAGAGAAAGTGATAACTCTATTAAAACTGAAATCAGGGAAATAAAAAATAGATAAGAGACATAAGGAGGTCCTGGCTGCATCAACATTTTTCTCATTTTAATTAAACACGCTTATTTTGGTAGAATCTTTACATATGTTTCAAGCTGATTTACATAAACACACCTGAAAACAATGTTTTTAGGACAAGCTGCTGGTAACAAAGAGACTACAGATCAACTTTAAAATAGGTTATTATTGTCTAAGATGTGCAGACTCAACAGTGGTTCATCTCTTGAGATTAGGAGCCTTTTAATGCCAAAATGATTCACAGATCACAGATAGGCAGCTCAACAAACAGGAAAACTTTTTTTTCCTCAAAATGGTCAATTACTGAAGTAAAAATAACGACTAAATATGTGAAAAAAATCTTAAAGAGACTTCAGAAACCTCAAAGAAACATTACACAAGATCGCTTTAAAAAGACTGAAACAGCATTCTGGATAAATGGAAACAAAATAAAAAAAATTAACAGGGAACTATCAATATTTTTGCAGAATACTTGAGAAGTGTTGATAAACTTATAAATTTGGATAAAGATGTTGAACTTTCATAACAGAATAGTAGATAAATTTAATCAGAGCACCCTAAAATAAAATAGCTACGAACAAAACAAGTTGATCATCTTCAGATTGTGTTTGTGTGAGTTAATCTCAGAGTTTGATTGTGAATAAAAACAGCAGCAATGCTAACAGGTTAGCCAACACACTTGACGTTAAGAGGCTATGGTTAGCATGCTAGGTGCTCTGATAGCATAATTTGAGCCACTGAGATGGTCGGGGGAACATAACAACCTTTTAGTTACAAATCACTACGACTTAGCGATTAAGAAGCAGTCAATATATGGCTGTAATGAACCTCCTCTTGTGCTCGTATTTCTAGTCAGCTGTCTGTTCGCTCGGCTAACTTTTACGCTCCGCTCGCAAGCAAGCTGCAACAAACACAGCTAATGCTAATGCTAACGACCTGCTACGAATCGAAACGGAACCGAAACTCAACAAAAAGCTCCAGCTGGGAGATTACATTTCTAATAACTCGTTTGACATGAGTGTTAGTAAGTAAAATAACCCCACCGCATCAATTTCTCTTCGCTTCGTTAGATCCAAGATGGCTGTGTATACTTCCAGTCGAAAGAAGTGTAGCCTTTACTCTCTGACCTTCAACCCGCTGACCACTTCCGTACACAAACCTGAAGCCTGCGCAGACCGCGCGAGAATTAACCGCTTCATCTCTGTAGTGGTGTCCATTGATARATATCGACGTGAAAACATTTCACAACCCCAGCCATAACTTCATGTTCTGGTGTAAACATATAGTAGTGCACTTTAAATGTCACCATAATAACTTTAAAGGAAAAAAAAAACTTTAAAGGTCTTTTTATAAACATCTGATTGGTTATGTGATGATTAATGTGATATTTTTCATGCTATTTTGCATTATGTTTTGTTTAGAGGTAAATAATAATAATAATAATAATAATAATAATAATAATAATAATAATAATAATAATAATAATAATAGAAACTAAGATTGGTCCTTTACGCATTTGAGTTTTATCTTTATGATCTGCTGTAAAAAATGTATTTTAAGACATCATTCCAGTAGTTTATCACTTCTATGTGTGTTTAGTCTATTTATAAGACAGCGCAGATAATTAAGACCCGGGACTAATTGGTACTTCCTTGGTAAATTAAAACTAAATTAATTAAACTGAAATATATTTATAACGGTCACTGCCCAAATTAGAAAAGAATTAGTTCCAAGTATTTTAACCACAAATATGAGCTTTTCTGAGTGAATAAATTATAGTTGCATCCTCTGTCTGAGTTGTACTTGAGAGGCCCTGCCAGTGAGTGGAAGCAGGGAAGTGCTATAAATGGTGTTCCAGTGAGTGAAAGCAGACAGGGGTCAAGTATTGGCCCCTCTGATAAAGAAAACCAAATTCCTTTCCCTTTTATCTGGTTAGAAAATAAMCCTAATGACAACATACAAGATTGCATGGACAGATCCTACCTCCGGCAGGCCGAGATCACATGCAGCGGCTGCTCTATAAAGAAAGATGAGTAATAAACTTTATTATTATTATTATTATTATTATTATTATTATTATTATTATTATTATTATTATTATTATTATTATTATATAGAGAATTAAATCCTTATTTTGCAGTTTGTCTTGACTGAACAATTTTGAGCAAGAAGTATATCTCATAATCTTGTTTATTAACTTTGCTAATTAAAAAAGTGACATGCAGCACACTGAAAACTGCTGGGTTGTTTTGAAAAAAAAAAAAACTAAGTTGTTGGGTTAAAACTCTTGGACTGGTTTAACTAAATGTGTTGAAATGTTTGACCCAGTAGTTGGGTCAAAGATAGAACTTAGTTAAAACCACTCAGGTCAGGCTCGGTCCAAATTCGACCCAGCACTGGCTTACAAATTGACTTGTTTGTAACCCACCCGCTTTTAGTGTGCACAATAAAGCACATATCACACATTTCTTACAGACTCTGAAACACTCAGATTAGAGCAGAATATAAAGTATATTTGCTGTAATTTCATTCCTAATCTGCTGTTGTACTCCACAATGCCCCTCCCATCTTTTCTGTCATCCTGGAGAAGAAGGGGGGAAAGTCATTAGGCACAAATGGGGAGGAGAGAAACTGGTGGTTGCTATAGCCATGACAGTCAGGGCAGAGCTCCACACCACTGAGAGCTAGTGAGAGGACACCACCAGGGAGTATCAGCACAGGGAAGACAATACATTTGCAGCTCATTAAGTTGGATAAACAAATGGCAGACTGATGGATGCTGAGAGTCGTGGATATGAGCTGAAAGATCTCGGAAAGTATGTTCATAATTACTTTTATCCTTTTTGTTTGTTTTAAACCTGTGTGATAGTTACTTTAGTCAACATTGTGACCTTCGCCCATAAAATATTGAAATCACATTGTAGTCATGTGAAAGCTGGATCCGACGGCTACAAAGAGCTTTTGAATGGTTGCTAATTAGATTTTTTTTTCCATAAAAATCAATAAATACAGATGGGAGCTGGAGGAGCATTAATGGGACTTCATGAARCTCACTCAAAGATGTCTGCTTGAGCGCAACCCTCGTCTCGCACCGATCTAAAGTTGTTCACGAGAGGAACTGAGCGAGAGAGATGGGCAACGCCGTGCGAGGCATCGTCGCCTTCATCCCCTCTGAGCGCTGTCAGCGCTTCATGGTGGGGGACCTGAAGGAGATGCCCCCGGACCGAACTCTGGACCTGAGCGGCCGTCAGCTGCGCCGGCTGCCCGTCGCCGCCTGCGTCTTCGACGAGCTGGTGAAGCTCTACCTGAGCGACAACAGCCTCAGCAGCCTGCCCGCCGAGCTGCAGGGCCTGAGGAGGCTGCAGCTCCTGGCCCTGGACTTTAACTGCCTCGAGGAGCTCCCCCCGGCCGTCTGCAGGTTGTCCCAGCTCAGCATCCTGTACCTGGGCAACAACAGGTTACACTGCCTTCCCAGGGAGCTGCGAGATCTTAGGGAACTTACAACTTTGTGGCTGGAGACGAACTGCTTCACGGAGTTCCCCGAGGTTATCTGTGAGCTCACGAACCTGAAGACCCTGCACCTCGGTTACAACCTCATCCGCAGTTTGCCGAGCGGTCTGAAACAGCTGCAGGAGCTGCGGAGCATCTGGCTCGCGGGGAACCTGCTGACAGAGTTCCCACCGGTGTTGATGGAAATGCACTTTCTGGCCATTATAGACGTGGATCGGAACAGAATACGATGCTTCCCAAACCTGTCGCACTTGAACGGCTTGAAACTCATCATATACGACCACAATCCCTGCGTCAACGCCCCGGTGGTGGGCGAGGGAGCCAGAAGGGTCGGGCGCTGGGCCGACAGCACSGACGACGAACAGGAAGAGGACGGGACGAAAGCAGGGGGCGAGACGGCCGATGAGGCGGCGGAGGTCCAGCCTGAGGAGAAGCAAAAGGATCAGGAGCAAGAAGGAGAGCTTCAGCTGTGACGAGGGGCTCAGACTCAGACTGTCATCTGGTTTCATCCAAATACTTTAAAGTGCYTGTGACGTCAATTTTTTGTCACWAATTTGAATTCATTTTTGGAAAGACAACACTCATGACATGTTGCAAAACTATTTTTATGTTGCTGAGACGAACAGTCGTTGAGATACTTGCATGAGAAGTAACAGGAAGTGATGTCGAAGGGGAATGTCTGAATGTGAACAGAGCGTCGCTACAACTGCTAACAAGACAGACTGTAGAGAAGAATCTGATGTTTCTGCACATCATTTTGAATCACTACCAGACAGAGGTGAACAATCAAAAAATAATGTTTCAATAAACAAAGACCAGAGAGTTCTCTTTCTTAAAGAGTTCCCTTTTGATGTCACTTCCTGTTTCATTTTGGCTGAGCCAAGTTCAAAAGAAAATATGCCAGTTAAGGGACAAAATAGGTAAAAYCACKCGTATTATGTCAAGTTTCTTAAATATAAAGATGTTTTCTTTGACTTTGTATATTTGAAGAAYRYGCATGTCACAGGTACTTTAATGATTCACAAAAAATAAAACAGTTCTAAAACTGTGGCATGTACAAGATTAGGTTTAGACTTTTACTTAGCATGCCATGAACAAAGCCAAAGTTTTAGTCATTTTATCTTCAAGCGMAAGACGGATTTCTTGCAGTATTTTAATGTAATTTTACAAGTATTATAACACACGTGTAACAGCTGGTTTGTATTTTACTTGATAAATTCAGCAAAGTGTTTGGTTGTTTCTGTGCCATCGTGATAACATTAAGTCACAATTTGACACCTGGGAGTTCTCACGCACTGAGAATTGTTAAAAAGAACGTCAGTGCAGCCTGAAATAGCTCCGGTACCTGCTGAGACTAAAAACAGCCGAGGTTGGAACAGAAATGACGGATGGTGGAAGTCGCTGACTGCACTCTTTATCCTGACAAATGCATAATTCATCTGATGGATTGGAGCTGTGGTTTTGAATAAAGACTTYTAATGGACCTTAATATCATCACCAAAAGCTTCTGGTTAGAAAGAGATAATGAAGGCGGTTTTGTTTTCCCCCAGTGTACCAGGAAAGATGTTCTCTAAACAACAATAAGTGCCATTTTGCAGGATGTGATTGGAGGCGTTTTAGACCATTTTTTAACAAGACATTAAAAGTGTGGCAAATCTGCTTTATTTTGAAAATTTGGGATTTAAATTTAAAATTTATTTGTTTCCACTTTTTTCCTCAGCTTTGTGTTGAACACATTGGAAACTTTTTTTTTTGTGCTACCATAAAAGGGTTGGGCGATATTGGCAAAAAAAAAAAAAAATCACGATTAATTGTGGTATTTAGCCGATAACGATTAATATGACGATTAATCCCCTGAAGTCTCTGGACACCTGCATGTCCTTTTTATATGACCAATTTAAATCACTCTAGTGAGAAAGATTTGCTCTCCGTATAAATCTGTTCCAAATTGTGTCAAAAGTATAGACTTCAGGCTATACATCAATTTTTAAATTGTGTTGTTTGATTAAGTAAAACTGGGGTTATGATAAATAAAGGAACTTTTTTTAAAACGTTCATCATATTTGAAGCATAGAGGAGCACCGAATGGACTGACCAGAGACATCTGCAGTCAATCTGCCTGCTGGCATTAATCGTATGAATCGTCAAGTGCCAAAAAACAATCGATTAAAGATTTTCTGACGATTAATTGCACAGAGTATGATATTGCTCAACCCTATATCATASACAAAACCATGCATTTACAGCGTCATTACAAAATAAAATGGTTTTATGACTAAAAATCCTTCTAAYTTGTTGTGCAAACCAAGCTTTAGTGTGTGGACTTGTGTGTTGAAGGACAAAATCACATGATCTTTAATTGCAAACCTGTTCATTCAGCAYTATGAGTGAAATATTGGTCTAAAACTCTGACATCAAAAGAAGTAACATGCATTCCTTCAAGGAATGTTAGGCCTTTAATTTCAACAGTATTTATCAAATAAATCGGTTTCTTTGGAGACATCTCAAAATGTCATTGTAAATAAGAAGCTCTGTAAGTCTGCAAGTACGGGTGTTAAAGATAATTTCCAATCCTTTTAGCTAAAGATAATAATTCAATGAGAGACAGCTGCCACTAGTTTATTCTTTTATTCTTTTTTAATGCATAAATAAAATGTGCTCATGTATCTTCAGAAGAACCACCAATTCTTAGAATATCTTTGGTACAAAATATTGCATCCATAACATAACCTACCAAAAACACAACTTATCTTCAAAGCTCCTCTGAAGTTACGGGTTAAACACCACTAAAGACCTGCGTTGTTAGAACTCAGCTGCTTTAGCAACTGCATCGACTTCAAAACTCACCATCCTCGTTTTTCTCTACTCATTAAATACAGACACTTATGCACGAACCTACATAACTTAGCTAAAATGCTTYGTTTCTACTGGTAATGAAAAAAAAATTAACATTTTTAAAAATKTTAAACTGCAAAGTGACTGTGTAAATCTACACAAGCTTCACGTCACAAACTGATGCAGAACGTAAGATTTACAGGAAGAAACAAAAGGTATTTTTCTGTACCGACGTTTGTTTTTTTCTGGGAATTTGTAACAACGAACCTTTTTTTCTTGGACAAAATTTCCAATTTAAATCGCTCTGAAAAAACTTCTGATAAACGAGAAGTCACATGCTTTAGCAGTTTTGTTTCAGTTGCGCACCACCGAAAACCTCAAGCCGAACCACGTTTGACCTACAAGTGAAGAGAGTCACTGTCTAGAATTAATTTAGCATGAAGTCTTTAAAACTTTGCCCTATTTAATATTGAGCTGTGATGAGAGGAAATACCACCATGCAAACATCAAAATACAAGCAGGTTCAGCTGACTTAAACAAGGGTGTGTTGAATTGTTGGCAAATATCTGATGACATGTCAGAACTGGAATGTAACACCTCATGATATGAGCACCAGCAACACACAACTGGTACAAAAATAAGACTTGTAACAGTGCTTTCATAACAGAAAAACAAAGGTCGAGGTAAACTAATTTTTAAATAAAATAGTGCATGCATGTAAATGTCATTAAACTGTGGGGTTGTTTTAGTCTRTGATTGATGACCTGTGTTTAAGGTGCCAAAGATAGGAGTAGATATGCAACATTTATTATGCATAAATGATTTAGAGACTCATCCAAGGCCCGGGTCTCTGGCGAAGCGACGTCTCTCCAGACGGAGATGGAAGGCTCCTGTTTAACACGTCAGAGCTGTCGGTGTCCTCTAGCTCCTCAGAATCACGAGACTCTTCTTCCTTGTTATCCGGAGCTTCGGCCTCAGAGGCATCTGGCTTTACAGAGGGGTTCTCTGATGACATCTCCGCTAACGTGCCGTTTCCCTGAGGACCGCAGGTCCCATCCACGGATCCAATTTCTGCCGGAGCGCAGAGCTCTTTCTGCGAATTCTCCCTTTCCATTCGCTTCCGAGCCTCCTCTCTCCTCCTCTGGATGCGAGTGTTGTCTCCCATCATGACCCGGACTCTGACCTGATCCGGAGGCCAGAGCCCGCCCCATATGAACTGCAGGTAGCCGAACAGCGCGATGACGCTGAGGAAGGCGAAGTTGGTGGCGACGCCGATCACTGCGGACGTCAAGGGGAAGTTGTACAAAAGGTACCGTATGCCAGTGAAGTACGCATGGATGCGAAGCTGAGCCGAGTAGATCTGGACCTGTTTGGACTGGATCTGGAGGACTGCACCGACCGTGGGTTCATAGGCGTTTGTCTTGTAATCCGAGTGGAGCTCCACTTCTATGAGTTGCTTCTGCTCAGCCATGCCGGTCAGCAGGAGAGGAGAGAAGCACAAAGTGTTCAGGGTTTGCAGAAGGAAGGAGCGATAATGCAGCATCGTGGATCGACCCACCGTTGACACAATCTTCCCACCTCTGGTGTAACAAGACATCCTGACCATGAACATACCCAGCTGTTCGTTCACCGGAGACTCGGGCATCTCCAGCTCCAGTGACACTCTGTAAGGCTGACCATTAGCCATCACCTGGTCTCTCTCATTCCTCATGAATGAGATGTTGGCTGTGGGGAAGGAGCAGAGACCTGGCTGCGAGGCATCGCAATCAGAGGTGTAGTAAAAGTGCACAGGAGTGGAGAAGCTCACAGTGGGCATGTAGGAGTAATAGAAGCTCCCGTAGAGAAACACAGACACCCAGAGCAGCAGAACCAAAGCACAGAGCAGGATGGCGGCCTGGAGTAATGTTCGCCGGGCTTTGAGGAGAGTCACAGCCGCTACATCCTGCAGCCAGTGAAGAATCGGTCCCATCGCGGCCCCCATCTTGTCTGATCCGCTACTGGTGCGGGCTTTTGGTCCTCCTTGGAGCCCTGTGAACTGCTGACTCTGTGGTGGATCCTTCAACTCCGGCATCAGTGGGTGGCTCTGCTCAAGAACCGCAAAATCCATTTTCCTCACCTCCCATGTCAGTTTTGTTTAGCTACGCCCCGGCTGCTCACCTAAACAGACCCTTTTACTGTTGCTTAGAACCACCAACCATAAGAACTTTTCGAAATACGTATGAATATTCTGGCTTATTTGAGGATTCACGCCTTCTACAGCCATTAGCTACTTAGCTAACGGCAAACAAAAATATGACCCCGTGAACCGGAAGTTGTTAGCCGGAAGTTCCTTTTTTTTTTTTTTTTGAGTGTGCCTGCCTCGAACGGAGTAGCTGAGCGTGAACGTTAGGAACACTCCATCACAATAGTAATGGGAAAGAAAAGTCGCCTCGCAGGAGGAGCCGTCGGCCGGAGAACGATCCTACAGCTCTCTCCTCCCGGGAATCGCGGTGGGATTACAGGAGAAAGGGAAGAAGCGAACTCAGGATCCGATGGTACTGTCCGCAACATGTTAGCACAGTTAGCGTGTTAGCTCAGGGCTAACTGTCGGAGCTAAAAGGTTACATCCTGAAAAATGGACCATCTTGTTTATAAAAAGATAAATAAGTTTATATGACCGGAGTTTTAGTCTACACTGGGTGCAAACCGGTTCATAAATTGCGTACTTTTATTCTTCTCTGATTAAAACTGCCATTTTAAAGAGTATCGTAAAGGCTAGCGTGCTAAGCTAGCGATTAAAAAAAAACACAACTCTTGTAGTTAGCAGGCCCGCTAATAGAACAATAACAAAGATCAGGTTCAATCAACCAAAACCTAATTAACACAAATGTTGTATGCATTTAGAACGAATGTAAGCCAATAACCTAAAAGGTTATCTGTTTCTAGCCATGTGAATGTCTGTTAAGGTTGTTGTCAGCTACAAATAACATTTAAACCTTATTATTGACTCTTTCTGAGCAGATGAACAGGACGGTGATGGACACAGATTTGTGAGACACACCAGCCTGAAGGCACCAACAGTAAAAGCCACAGGTAAGTTAAAACTATTCAAATATATGCTTCTCGTGAAACACGTTTTTTTTTACTGAGTTGAACAAATTTGTATTTCTTTTTTCATTTAGAGGGTTTGTCATTGCTTGGGGCCTATGAGGACAGCGACGAAGAGGATGCTGCAAACCGTTCAGCTGCTCATTCTCAACAAAGCCAGCCTGCGGACATCGACAGTACATTGGCCAATTTCATGGCTGTGAGTCCAATGTGGTCATGATGGGTTGCTTCATGCTTTTTAGTATCTTTTATGTAAGAGTTTTTTGTTCAGTTCAGCAAAGAAATAAATGCAGCTCTAATCGAGTTGTTTTCTTGTAAAAATTAGGTTAGTACTAATTATTAACCTTTTGATGATTGTCACAAATAGGTTCATAGGTCTTATTGGTCATTGAAGAGCTTTTCCAGTTTTATGTTAAGTTTTACACTGTCAAAGTGGCAGAACTAATTWAAAATCACATCCAAAACAATCACCTTGTATATAATATCAAATATTATGTATTTAAGTTGTGATGCATGCAAAAACACATACATTTGTATATTCAACTAAGCTTAGAATGCAGTTTTCTGTGGAAGAAAATGTATTAACCCAACCCATGTTTGTTATAATTTCTGGCACTCTAGGAAATCGATGCAATCACAACTCAGCCAAGTACAGATGATGCAGCAGCTCCTGCTCCAAACGCTGCCCCACCCAAACCTGAAAGTAAAACTCAGCAGCCAGCGGAGGACGGACAGGATCAACAAGGCACAGATTTTGAGTACAATACACAGTACTCATTAGCTGGAGGTAACTGTCATATCTGTTTTTTCAGAATAAGTGTATAGTAGGTACCATCATTTCAGCTAAAGTTGTTTCACGTTGCAGATACCTTAGTTAAACAGCAATAGCTGCCAGGTGTTGTGTTTTTCAAACCAGTGATTTTGACATTTACCCCTAAAACATATTTTATTGACCAGGTGTTAAAGTCAATTCAGATCTTGTTACACAAAAGCTATTTTTACTTTTGTTTTCCCACAGCCAATCACAGACTGCAGACAAGTATTTATACAAGGTGCTGCAAAGAAAATAACACATTTTTGAGTTTTATAGTAACAATAATCCTTGCATGATTTGTAARTCATTGCAGTCACTTAACTTTTGCCTGAAGAGAGTGATTGGGAAAGCTGGTTTATCTGGTGTGAGGAACACAGTTCACAAACCCTGATTTTAAAAAATAAAACATTTGAGTGTAGAGAAACAAAAAGAATATTAAGCTCTTCTACTAAACCAACTCGTATTGAAATTGAAGCTCAAGATTTTTATTTTCAACAAGAACTGGTGTTGTAATATCTGCTTTCCTGAGCCAGAGGGTTTGTGGTCAAAACAGTACATTTTATAATCTGAATATGTTTTCACTTTTTAAAGATTCTGCTAATTGCTAAACTTAATTGGCATATAGAGTTATTGTGAGAAGTCGTTAATAAATTACRCCGCCGTTTGTTTCAACACAACTCAAAGTCTGTGTCCTTGTTTTCCAGTGGGTGTGGAGATGGGCGACTGGCAGGAAGTATGGGACGAGAACTCTGGTTGTTATTACTACTGGAACACTCTGACCAATGAGGTGTCTTGGGAACTGCCAAACTATTTAGCTGATCAGGTGCAAAGCCTGGGTCATTATGCAAACAGGTAGGAGATAAACTGCATCTTTATGTTTGAAACATGCAATAACACGTTGTTATAACGTAATAACATGTTAATAAATGATGCTTTTCAAATTCTTTATTTTAATTCTAATAGAAGAATTCTGCTTGACAATGGAGTGTTTTATTTTTTTGTATCACCAGCGTCAATGGAAATGGCTCAGCCCACACAGGTTATTATACCGAGAAAAATCCTGCTCCTKCCACAACGCCAACAGCCCCAGTGGAAACCAAAGTGAAGGCAAGTTTCATTTAGGTGTGCGTTATTGTGAGTCTTGTTTCTGTGTTTTTCACAGACCCGCCCATCTAAGTTCAAATATACTTGTGTTTGTCTAACAGGAGGTAATAGAAAGTGTTGTAGGTCTTACAAGTGAGGAGGAGGAGCGCCAGGGAGTGGCTGCGTCCCTCCTCGGTCCACTGATCCCTTCTGAAGTTAAAGAAGCAGAGGAAAAATGGAGGAAACGGTTGCTTAAAGGTTTGGATGAAACAGAGAACAGTTTGGATTCTGACGGAGAGGGTGTAAAGCCTTCTGGATCCCCTTCTATACCCTTTCTGGATTTGGACTCCGCCATCACAGTCCAGAAAGATGCTGGCACCAAGAAGATGTCGAGAAACAACTCTGATTGTGAAGACGAGCCAGAGGAGGACACAGTGGACCTGGAGCTGGCTCTAGAGAGGAAGAAGGTGGGGAATTTAATGGTCTTAAAAACTGTCAGGGRTTATTCTGAAGCTGTCATTATCTCTTAATTATTTTGACCACTTGATTTATGTTTGAATGAGATTGCTGATCTTATGGTCATTGTTTTGTCAAACTTGCATTAGTACCTTATTTATCTACCTATACTGCTCTTTTTCTGCACAAAGTGAGAAATGACCTGGATGTAACTCTATGTTAACATCTGGTTCTTTAGGCTGAGCTTCGGGCGCTTGAAGAGGGTGACGGSAGTGCAGGGGGCTCCAGTCCAATGTCAGAAGCTAGTCAAGAAGCTGCTGGAGCTCTTGGTCTGCTACAGAAGAAGAGGTGGAAAACTGTCTTCCCGTGTGTTGCCAGCCCCGATTCTAACAGCCAAGGCTCAGACTTACTGGACAACACAGAGCCGGGTGAGTTGAAGTGWTTACACAACTGTGGAGTCACATGCATGATGGTATTAAAAAGACAACAKTATTTAGAATTCCACTTTGTTTTTGCTTAACTGGGTACCTTTATTGTGTGTTTTTAGCACCTCCTAAAGTCTTAGAAGGTGTTGCAGAAGAAGAGGACAGGGAGGTAGAAAAGTCTGAGGATTTATTGGTTCCAAAAATTCTCGTCAAAGAAGAGGAGGAGACCCCTGAGCTAAAGGTAAGCTCCGCTATCCCACTATAAACAGATGCTCTTCTTTTCCCTGTAGAACATATTAATATTGTAATGGTAAAAATGTAGTTTCAGATTGGAGAACTGGCTAACACCTTAACAAGCAAGATGGAGTTCCTGGGTATAAACAAGAAGACTATCTCAAATTTTCACTTACTTCTGCTCCAAACTGAGGTGAGAGAATAGTTCATTTTTTACATTTCAGTTCAGCCATCTCACTGTGACTTCTGAAATATTTAGCACTTGGTGTCATTTAATTTAGCAGTATTTAATATTTAAAATTCTCATAATTATCCATCATAAATTGTCCCTCTGGAAATATATAGTAATTACTTTTACATCTTGCTCATCTTTTCATGGAATTGTGTAGTTTTTTTTGTCCCTATATTCTTTCCTTTTTTTGGGTTCATCTTACCCAGCTGTGGGCAATCCTGGTCCTCGAGGGCCGCAGCCCTACATGTTTTACATTTTTCCCTGCTCCAACAC
>NW_013952433.1:2929894-2933421 GCF_001266775.1 Austrofundulus limnaeus | reverse complement strand
GTGTTCAAATATGTAGACTAATTTGTTGAAACTAACCTGGAAAAATAAATATGAAAGTCAATAAAAATATCAAACAGGAGATAAATTTCTCCTTTTTTAATTTAATTGGTGCATTTTTAGTGCATTTATTTAGTGGTTCATGTAATTCTGCTTTTATTTCTATGTCAGTTTTGGTCCTTCGTACTGCAGAAGCTGATAATCATCTAATTCATATCAGGTGTGTTGGAGCAGAGAAACAAGTAAAAGTAGGGGCAGATATTATAAGATTTTTTCTTCTTTCTGCTACCTTTCATTTTTACTTTATTTGATATGTATTTTTTTGTATATGAATTTGTTTGTTTTTAAATTAAATGAATAAAACATGCAGGGCTGCGGCCCTCCAGGACCAGGATTGCCCATGCCTGATCTTACCCCTTGTGTTTTATCTTTTTAGACACGGATTGCTGACTGGAGGGAAGGAGCTCTGAACGGGGTCTAYCTTCGCCGCAAGCTGCAAGAAGCTGCTGAACACATAAAATATTATGAACTTAACGCCACCCCTAAAGGCTGGTCCTGCCACTGGGACAGGTACGCGCTCCTTACCTTTCACATCTATAACCTCCCTCGCCCCCAACCCCAAACATTTTGTGGTGTCTCAGCACCCACCCTCAGTGCCRAGGTTGCAGCCTTTGTAACATGACTTGGGGAGAAGCTTAACCTGTACCGAACGGATTTCCAGAAATAGACTTGAGGTTTCTGTGATACGGTCCTTGCACGTTCTAATAAGGGAGCACCCACTCTGAGCCAGCCTGCTTCCTGTTAAATATACCTGCCACAGAAAGGACTCCTTGTCCCTGTAACTGACTCTTAAGCTCTTTGTTGTGGGCCGTTTGTAGACTTAAGTTTGGGTTCATTCAGAGGAAGAAGAAAAAAGAAAAATTGGCTGGGTATTTGTTAGGAGAGTTGGTGTTTTTTGGGGGGAGCCTTGCACTTTGCAGGACTACAACACCCAGAATGCAAAGCTGAAAGAATGGTGTCCTGGAAGCAACAAGTGTCAATCGTCAAGAAGGTGAAGATGGACCGATGACGGGAATCCAGCAGGTCAGACCAACTCTATTTTATATGTCTTCCTGTTTTTTTCATTATTACTTTCTTTTTAATGCAAGATGAATTGATTGTGTGTTTGTTATTGTCTGATCTACGATTGTTTATGATGATGATGATGATGGTGGTGTTTCCTCCCTGGTTTCTTCCTGTATCTGGGAGGGAATGGTTGTCTAAAACAAAGAAAATGTGACAACCATGATGTGAGCTGCTGAAAGCTACTTTCAGGACCTAGAGATGATTTGTTTTACATTATTTATTCTTGAGAGCAAGGTGGGTCCCCTGTCCACACCCATAATAACACTCTAATTGGGCCCCTGTTCTGGACAGCTGAAATTGCCGTCCATACCAACAAACCTATTCCCTGTTTTCACCATTTTTGTTTGCTTCCTTGCCCCCATTGTCCCAGGGTATCATGGCACTCTGCAAGTTTCAAGAACAGTCATTGAGACCGTTGTTTTTTTATGTCTGTTGTTCCACTCTTTAGAGAGCACAAGCGGTATTTCTATGTGAGGGAGCGGACCGGTGTCTCCCAGTGGGAGTTCCCRACAGAGGAGGACGAGGAGGAGGACCCCAAAGACAGTCCGTGCACACAGACGCAGGCTCTGAGTCAAGGGGATCCCAAAACATTTGGATCGGCTGGTGCTGTTGCAGGTGGGCTTATAACTGCTGTCTCTTTTTTTGTTTTATGGAGTCATGGAAACTCTGTCTCTTGTCAAAAACAACTCTCACCTAATTTAGGGTTCCTGCAGATCCTTAAAAAGTCTTAAAAGGCATTGAATTTGTCAATCCAAAAATAAGGGCTTAATTAGCCTTAAAATATCTTAAATCGATCTTTCGGAGGTCTTAAAAATGTTATCACTTCTTAAGTAGGATGATTGTAAATTGTCTCAAATATTGAAATAATTGGTAACATTAATTTTTTTACAGAATTTTTCTCGTAGCTATTTGTTCTGTGTTAAAATAAACATTTGGTTAAAATTGTCACCAGCCTTTTTTTTTTTGTTTTTTCCCCCACATTTTTATTTATTGTGAATTGGGTCTTAAATTTAATTTCAAGTGGCATTAAAGAGGTCTTAAAAAGTCTTAAATATAACTTTCCTTAAGCTGTAGGAACTCTGTAAAAGGCATTGAATTGAGCAATCCAAAAATAAGGCCTTAATTAGCCTTAAAATGTCTTAAATCAATCTTTCAGAGGTCTTAAAATGTTAACACACTGTACGTGGGATGATTAATTCATCTCAAATATTACAATAATTGGTAACTTTTATTTGTTTTTTTTAATAATTGACCGAATGCCTCTTACAGCTCGTTTTTTTAAAATAAATATTTGTTTAAAATTGTTGCTAATTGGGTTCTTTCCATTTGTGTTTTGTTTTAAAGTTGGTCTTAAATTTCATTATAAGTGGCATTAATTGGGTCTTAAAGTCTTAAATTTTACTTGCCTTAAGCAGTAGGAATCCTGTAATTTAATGCAGCTAAACTATCAACCCCCAATTTTTTTTATTTCCAGCAGACTCTTCTGCTGCTCCACCACAACCACCACCACCACCACCCAGTTCCTCCTCCTACTGGTCTCCATCCCAACCCCCGCTTCCCGATAGCCCTCCTCCGCCCTCCAACAACCCTCCGCCTCCACCTCTGCCCCCAGAATCGCCCCCTCCACCCCCTCCGCCTCCTGACAGCGATGAAGAGATTATGGAAGTGGAAATGGAGATGGACGATGACGACGAGGAACCTCCAGCTCCTGGAACAGAGGAGGACAGCGGGAGGTCTGGCATGAAGGTCAGGAAGCAGTGAAATACAATTCTTATTAGGTCTGGGCGATAAACCGAAAAATAACCGACAGACATTTATGACAATAACCAACGTCTTTTTGCCCGTGTCGCTATTTTGGGTATTTAAAAAAAAGAGGAGAAGAGAAACCTGCTTGTTTTCTGTTGTGGTCTCGTTAAAGTCGCCCAGTCTGATACAGGTTTAAACAGATGCTGCTTTCAACAAATCAAACGAACCCCACAGCTTTATCCCCGTCATCATTCTGGGTAAATGATGATGTGGAWAGGTCYTCATTACGAGGCTGCTAGCGAGCTATATCCACCCTGAAAGTTAATCTTCGACAATATCTGACGATTATCTCTTTTGAATGAAACCAGAGAGTGTTGAYAGAGAGGAGAATGTAGAAATGACTCAAGGGCTCTACACACGGGAGGCGACGTCACTCGCTCTCCATTCATTTCCTATAGAGCCTGTGCAGTGAGGCAACAATCGCTTGCCCTCTTCCAGCTAAGCGACYGGCGAAAATAGTGCATGTGAAATTTCACGCTCGTACACGTAGACGTGCACACGCGAGCATGCAACGCGACACATGAAAGTTGAAAAATGTTCAACTTTTGTCGCTGTCGCTTAACGTACAACCAATCAGCGAGGGTTTCATTGACTGACCA
>NW_013952433.1:2927383-2929285 GCF_001266775.1 Austrofundulus limnaeus | reverse complement strand
GTGTCAGACAATTATTTTACCAGTTCTGATAGATAACAACTTTACAATCAACAAGCTAAGAAGTAGCATTCACCACAGCAACCAGTTGTTTAATCCTGTAAACGGCGCATGCGTGTCACATCGACGGCAGTCTGGAAGTTGTATTTAAAATGTGAACATCCACGCCAAAAAAAGGTATCGGTTCAGTGTATCGGGGCATTTTGAACGAGTACGAGTACTTGTAAAATGCTGGTATCGGTATCAGTGCATCACTAATAATACATAATGTGTTTGTTTGCACTGAAAAGTTATGGAGATGTTTAAATATTTTTATGACTATATCTGACTCAAGTCTTGCCAAAAATGTTATTTTTTTATTAAATATATTAAAAACACTAAAATGACAAATATAAACTGCAGTAAAGCTGTTCAAAATCTATACTGTGTACTTTGACCAAGAACGTGGACACAGTGTATAGTGTTATGATTATACTATACCATGTACTTGTGTGTGATGGGGGGTGGTAGTAAGTTTTATCGTGCATTGATCGTTATCGAGGTGAACTGGTCAATATATCGTGATATTGATTTTAGGCCATATCGCCCAGCCATAATTCTTATTAATGCTTGCAGTGCTACGTTTGTGTTTTAAACATTTTTGCTTTTTGACAGATTATTGATTCGAATCCTTTGGGGAAAGGTCAGAAACGTAAAGCGGGTCAGATGAATAAAACCATTACGATTGGAAGCAGTCCCATTATCTACACTCAGACAGCTGTTTGTGCAGGTAAAAGCACCACGCAACCTCTGCAAAATAATYATCAATAACACTTCTGACTAAAGTTAGATTTTTGGATTTAATATGCATATTACATCATTGTGGAAGCACTATGTGTGAGAACAGTTGTAATTTTAAGGTTTGTCTTTGTCTGTAGCGCCTATGATGTCAGCAACCGCATACTGGGGTGTGCCAGCTGTGACTACTCCTTTAATCCCAGTAGAACTTCCTGCACCCCCACCCATACCTGCCCCTCCTCAGCCACCACTGCCACCATCCCAACCTGCGTATGAACCTCCTACAACCAAAGCTCCAGTTGTGGACAAGACTAAGAAACCAAAAAAAGATAAGGTGAGGTTTATGCTACATCCATGCAGTTGCAGTCGTGTCACAGGAATGTCATATAAATATGCAATTTTTTAATATTGGTAAATTTTCTCCCTTTTATGTAGTCGAAGAAGAGTAAGACTAAAATGCCTTCACTAGTAAAGAAGTGGCAGAGCATCCAGAAAGAGCTGGATGAAGAAGAGAAGAGCAGCTCCAGCGATGAAGACAGAGATCAGCTCAACAAAAAGAGCATCGAGGACTGGAAACTGCAGCAGCTCGTGACGTATGTCCTTATATGGTCACATCCTTTTATTGTATAGTGCCATTCATTTCTTAATTAATGTTATTTTTGTTATTATTATTCCCCAGGGGTAAGGCTTCGAAGAATGCCAACTTTGAGGTGCTTCCTGAAGACTGGCGAGAACGCCTCAAGAAACGAAAGATGATGAATAGCACGTAACAGAGTCTAGGCCAAGTTTGTAGATCTGCATCGTTGATTCGTCCTTAACAAGCGACAAATATTTAATACTGAGTGGGAATAATTTGTTTTATATTTGTTCATAAAAGAGACATTTACAAGCACTTGCTTGACCGGCCATTCTCACTCCGAGGGGTTTGACTGTCTTGTTCTTTTGTTTTTGTATTTGCGAGTATAATTGTGCCAAATGTGCCATGGTAATACTTTTTTTTGTCACATTTTTGTACAGACACAGTTCAAATGTTCATCAAAGTTTCTTTGGCAGAATTGTGTATTTTATAGTGTTTTAATACCATGTATATAAAAATGAAACAAAAAATGGAGTAGACCCATGTTGGGG
>NW_013952433.1:2925243-2927358 GCF_001266775.1 Austrofundulus limnaeus | reverse complement strand
TAAGAAACCTGTATATTTTGTAAAAAGTAATTAAAACTGTTTTTCAAAACCATTGCGTTATTATTGAGTAAAATTAAAGTTGTCCTAACAAAATTATCATATATTAAGTTTTTTAAGGTACTTTGCAAAAGTACTAGAATAGTAATTTCCTTTAAGCCCTGCCCCTTTGCCTCTATGGCAACCAGTGTTTTGTTGATGAACGTGCTGACAGTGTGGGGGGCTTCAGTATCCGTCCCTGTTTGACGCAGGTTTTCTCTTCTAAAAAGTCTTTTTTTTTTCCTAATGTTTTTCAAATTGCATATCTTTAACTATGACAGAGGTAAGTAACAGGGTAACTTATAAAAAATAAATTCAAACGTAGTCATGAAAGATCAACAGATGCTAAGTTAGGTTAACATCAGAAAGCTAAAAGAATCACAAGCTGTTTAGCAAATTAGCTGTTTCTATTTTGCTCTAGGGCCTGAACAAAACAGTTTGATTATACAAAAATAAATTTGTTTTCACTCATCCGTTTATGTTAAAAAAAAAAACTTTAGTAGCTGTAATAGTGTGTGGCCTAAAGTTCAGTTTACTTTATCCAGCTGCTGTTTGTGACACTAATAATACTAAAGCATAGTAAACTTTTGTTTAAATGGTAGATTAAAAATGGAAACAAAGAAAAAAGAAATCAGTGCTCTCCATAGACTATCTTGCAGCTGTTTTGTTTTTCTCTGTGTCATGAATAAAATAAAAAGACTTGTGTTTTTCCTTACCAGGCAGTGAGAACATCATCCATCACCTCCGTCATCAGGAATTTGTTGAATACCAACCTGTTGGACAGTTCAGACACCAGTGACTCAAACACAGAGGAAGAGGAGGACGAATGTGCAGGAAGGGAACAACGTAAGCYAGTGAAATGTCTGCATTTGAAAGCAGTGTGTTTACTTAAAAAATCTCACTTCTGCTAATGTGTGTGMTCATCTATATTTTCTACCTTAAAGGATGTAAAAAGCAGTAGTTAGTGTTTTTTCCCCTACAGTATCTATAAATTTAAGCGAGACCCTGCGCACCAGGCAGCTGCTTTTGAACTTCCACAAAGGCAAACCTGTCCTGAGTTTGAGGGCACCTTTGGACCTTGTCAAATTCCCAACTAGTCCCTGCCCTCGTTGGCCCGTAGAGTGTGAGGTCATCAGCGACGTCATACAGCACATAGGTAAGTTTTCATCACAAGGCTTATTAACTGATCAGATGAACAAATCCAAGTAAAAAGAGTGAAGTTAAACTGTTTGACATCTTGCTGCGATGCTCCATTTTTAATATAAAGTTTATTGACCAAGAGAGTGTATATTTTGTAGAGTGGGAGCCTCCTGAGCCAGAGCCTTTTTATCAGCTGTTAGGTTATGAGGACGCACCCAAGCCTGTTGGAGAGGGGAAGGTGGTGTACTGCAGTGACCCAGGTAACTCCTGAAAAGCAGAGTTGTAAAGTAACCAAGTACAAATTCCTTGTTACTGTACTTAAGTAGAATTTTTAGGTATCTGTACTTTACTTGAGTAATTTATTTTCAGCCTAATTTTTACTTCTACGTCTTACATTTTCACACAATAATATGTACTTTCAACTTACATTAAAAAAAGACAAGAAGTAAAAAGTTGTTTTCTTTTTATTTCATTTTTACTTGTTTTCATTCCAGCTTGTTATTGTAAAAAATAAATACCATCCATATAAATTGTGCCTCCTAGATAGAGTGAATTTAATTGTGGTTGAATGAGGAGTATATAAAATTCTGATACCGTAGTTTGAACACAAACAAATCATGTCACACTCCAGCAGGACATAATCATTAAAATAAAAGGACTGTACTTAAGAAGTATTTGTATTTCATGAATTACAGTATATTGGGCCAGAGCCCTCGGATAGATTTATATTTTGGAGAAAAGGTTTGGGCACACTTGATATAAGTATACAAACTGATACTGCTAGATTAGTGCATCCTAAATTTAACATACGGTAAATTCATTATTTTAATATAATATAGTAATTTCTGCATTTTTTTGGGTGGTGATGTCGCCTCCTAATAAATGTCATTACAGAAAATATAACTGCTCATTTTAAATCAATACTTCTACTTTTAATAC
>NW_013952433.1:2921663-2925233 GCF_001266775.1 Austrofundulus limnaeus | reverse complement strand
CCCTCAGACAGATTTTTAATTTGGGGAAAAGGTTTGATATATGTAAATAAACTGAAACAGCTGGACTAGTGCATCCTAAATTTAACATTAATAAATTATTTATTTTAATACAATATAGTCATTTCTAACTGCTCCTTTTAAATCAATACTTTTACTTTTAATACTTAAGTACAAAAAATATCAGATACTTTAAGACTTTTACTTACGTAATATTCCTAAAGGAGACTAACTTTTATCAAAGTAATATTTGGTAAGATACTTGTAGTTTTACTCAAGTATCACTTTGTTGTACTTTCAACAACACTGCTGAAAAGCAGAGTGTTGAGTCATCATTTTATATCTCATCATTTTTGGTTTCAAGACAAATCGTCTGACCCAGAGATTTTACTGCAGAAATCTGTATTTGTATGCAGAAAATTARCATTCAATTCTTAAATATTAATAAAAAAAATTGTTGTTTTCAAGAACGCCGAACGCTCATATTTGAAAACTTTTAAGTTTTGGATTTAAAACCAACTCTTCTTTCTTATTCCTTTAAGCCACCAAGTATCCCTATTTCACTAGCTCTCGTGTTGGAGGAAGTAGGGGTCCTATAAAGAGTACTGCTTCCTGTGTCAGTCCCTCAGACTTCACCCTTGAGTTTGAATCACGCTTTGAGAGTGGAAACCTCCAGAAGGCCATCCAAGTGTGAGTCTCCTCACTGTAACCTATCAATTTGCATCTGCTCTTTTTTTTTGTCATTATATTATAATGTATCATGAATTTTTTGTGACTCTAATTTAGTTTCTTGTTTGTTCAGGGGCACCTATGACTATGAGCTCACCCTGCGTCCTGACATGTACACCGCAAAGCACAGTCATTGGTTTTACTTCAGAGTCAGGAACATGAAGGCCGGAGTGACGTACCGCTTCACCATCGTCAACCTGAAGAAGAGCAGCAGTTTGTATTCTCAGGGCATGAGGCCTCTCCTGTACTCGGAGCGGGCTGCGGAGGAGAACAGTGTTGGATGGCAACGCACAGGCTCCAAAATCAAATACTATCAGAACAGCTGTCGGGTAACAACTCCATCAGCTGTTGTTTGTAACCTCATGTTGCCAGACTTTTTTTTTCCACACAAACCATCTTTTAAAAAGTTGTCTTTTTGTTTGACTAGAACACAAAGGAGAACGACGAGTCGGCCACCTTGTCCTCACTCACCTGGACTCTTCAGTTCCCCCATGACTCGGACACCTGCTACCTGGCCCACTGCTACCCGTACACCTACTCGCACTTGCAGCGCTACCTCAGGCGTATTTCTTCCCAGCCAGCGGCGACGTCGTTCTGTAAAGTGCGGGTCCTGTGCCAGAGCCTGGCAGGGAACTCTGTGTACGTCCTGACCGTAACGTCCGCGGGGGCCGACAGGCCCCACATCAGGAACAAGAAAGCTGTAGTTGTGACGGCCCGAGTGCACCCCGGGGAAACCAACGGGTCCTGGGTGATGGAGGGCTTCCTTGACTTTTTGCTTGGTGACTCCGATGATGCCCAAGTGCTCCGGGATCATTTTATATTCAAGGTTCTCATTGTGATTTTTTTTTTATTTAACACTGGATAGTAGTGTTGTATAAAGTACCACAAAGTGATACTCAAGTAAAAGTACAAGTATCTTACCAAAAAATTACTTTGGTAAAATTAAAAGTCTCCTTTAGGAATTTTACCTGTGTAAAAGTCTTAAAGTAGCTGATATTTTTTGTACTTAAGTGTTAAAAGTAAAAGCATTGATTTAAAAAGAGCAGTTAGATTTTCTGTAAGGACATTTATTTGGCGCTGACCTCCCAAAACAATGCAGAAATGACTATATTGTATTAAAATAACTTATTTATGTTAAATTTAGGATTCACTAGTCTAGCTGTTTCAGTTTATTTACATATATCAAGGCTGCACAAAACCTTTTCCCCAAAATGAAAATCTATCTGAGGGCTGCGGCCAAATGCAATAATATAATTCATGAAATACAAATACTTCTTAAGTACAGTCCTTTTATTTTAATGATTATGTCCTGCTGGAGTGTGACATGATTTGTTTGTGTACAAACTAATASGSTATCAGAGTTTTAAATATTGATACTTCTCATTCAACCATTAAATTCACTCTATCTAGGAGGCACAATTGTGACCCCTCACATCGAAACAAGTATTAAGTCCAAAAGTGGAGAAAATGGCAAATATAGCGTTTTGACTAAAATGTTAACAAAAATTGCATTTTGTTAAAATATAATGAATAAATGTCTTATCAATGTATATTTGAATGAAGTGTCTGAAATATAATCATAACACCAAGTTTTGAAGCACTTTTTTGAGCAGTAGCAAAAAGTACCTGATTTTGAGGAAAAACGCCTTAAAATTTTAAGATTTTCCCTGTGAGCTAGCAAAGTTTTGTTTCTTTTTAGCTGGGAAATCTCAATATTCAAATATAATTTGAAGTTTCCTCTTTATAAGGACATCCAAACTTCCTCATTAAAATGACATAAAATTAGGATTCAGACCAAATATTTATGTATTATTGTAACCAACAAGACAAATTGGGTCACATATATGGATTTAATTATGATAACAGGATGATCCAGGTATCAAAATTAGCTTTTAAACTTTAGCCAAGAATTTAAAAATGTAATTAGGTCATTTTGACCAAATTTGACTTAATCCTCATTTCGATATGATGGGTCACAATTTATATAGATAGTATTTATTTTTTACAATAAGAAGCTACAATGAAAACAAGTAAAACTAAAATAAAAGTAACAACTTTCTATTTCTTGCCTTTTTAAAAAAAATGTAAGAAGCAGAAAGTACAGATAACAGTGTGAAAATGTAAGAAGTAGAAGTAAAAAGTAGGCTAAAAATAATTACTCAAGTAAAGTACGGATACCCAAAAATTCTACTTAAGTACAGTAACAAAGTATTTGTACTTAGTTACTTTACAACTCTGTCTAAAGTGAAGCATGGTTACAGTAATGTGATATTTTTAAAAACTCAGCATTTTCCCATCTGTGGTCCTGCAGGTGGTACCAATGCTGAACCCGGATGGCGTGGTGGTGGGCAACTACCGTTGCTCTTTGGCAGGCAGGGACCTCAACCGAAACTATAAGACATTGCTCAGGGATGCGTTTCCTTGTGTGTGGCATGTCCGCAACATGGTGGAAAGGTAACACTCCTCAGACTAATAGATAAATAAAAAACTGCTCGTTTGTTGGGGAACCTGAAGAACATCCTGCCGGCTAAAACGTTAAAATGATAAATAAACAGCAGGGTTTGCCATCTCCTATCTACACTGTAACAAAACTAAAAGGGCGGACCCTTTCACCAATAGAGCATCAAACAGAACCAAACTATATGTCTTTTTTTTATTGATAGCCTCCCTTCTCCCCTTATAGCATCCTCTCCACACCATTATTATGAAAAGTTTTTTTAAGTGAAGAGAAAATAGAGACAGAGAGAAGTAATAAGAAAGATAGAAAGACTGAAATAGCGATTAGAAGTATGTTAAATATACACCAACAAAACACAGGACCACACACCCAACATCTGTCCGCTC
>NW_013952433.1:2919615-2920577 GCF_001266775.1 Austrofundulus limnaeus | reverse complement strand
GTCAGCTTCAACACTCTCTCTCTCTCTCTCTCCCTCTCTCTCTCTCTCTCTCTCTCTCTCTCTCCAGACTCATGGCTGAAACTGAAGTCGTTCTTTATTGCGACTTCCACGGCCACAACCGTAAAAACAACGTCTTCATGTACGGATGTAACAGCCGTGGAGACGCTTCGCTCAACCTTCAAGAGAGGGTCTTTCCACTAATGATGAGCAAGAATGCCAGCAATAAGGTAGGTTTTTTTTTAAGTACACCTTTAAGTTCTGCATTTTGGCTTTTAAAACGTTACTTAAAACCCATCTCTTCTCTTTGTCTTTTGGCACCATCTGATATGTTGACTTTTAGTTTGTTTTGATATTATTTGAATTTGTTTGAATTAGTTTTATGTGTTTGTTTTATTATGTAGTTTGGCTTTTATTATATACTGTGCCTGTTGTGTGTTTTATTGACTGTGACTGTACAGCACTTTGGTTCTATGGTTGTTTAAGTGCTTTTATAAATAAAGTTGGTATGGTRTTTATTCATTGATTTAGAACCAGTCAAAGAAAATGAAGTCAACGTTTCAGCTACATTTAAACTGTTCTCCTCAGTTTTCCTTCAGGAGCTGTAATTTCCGTGTGCAGAAGAGCAAGGAGGGCACGGGTCGAGTCGTCATGTGGAGACTTGGGATCAGAAACAGCTACACCATGGAGGCCTCGTTTGGAGGCTCCACTCTGGGTTAGGATAAGTTCCTCAGATGTGTTTAAGCATTATTTCTTTAGGTCTTTTCCACAGCTTCGTCTTTTTTTAACTTTAGATGACAGGAGAGGGACCCATTTTACAACCAGGGACCTGAAGTCTCTGGGCTTTCACTTTTGCGACACCCTGCTGGACTTCTGTGACCCCGATCAAACAAAGGTGAGACTACTGCGAGTATACAGTGGTTTGCAAAAGTATTCATACCCCTTGAACTTTTCCATATTTTGTC
>NW_013952433.1:2911775-2916890 GCF_001266775.1 Austrofundulus limnaeus | reverse complement strand
TTGAATGTTCAAATGTAATACATTTTAATGTGCCTTATACATATCCTGTAAAATATTATAATCAACCAACTTAATTTCATCTGATGAAATAATATATTTGATGGGTCATAATAATGTTTTCTGGTAGTAATTCTTATGGCTTTTTTCTTTAAAATCAAGATGGGATCAGTAATTGTTTTACATGCTTTACCCCAGACTTCTACACAAATCAAATGTGGAACAGTTATTGAATCATATAGTGCTTTATCATTAAATGACTCCTTTACTTTATGCAGTACTGCAATAGATTTAGCTATTTTTGTTTTTAATAATTTACATGAGGTTTCCATGTCAAATTTCTCACTTACGCAAAATTGTTATGGAGTTATTATTATTTTTTAATTTATGGTTTAACTGATAAGTTTTCTTTTAGCAAAACTCTCTGGAAAACCTGAGCACCTCATGCCAACGGCACAGGACGTGTCTACATCCTGGCAGCACGCACACAGCCGTGGCTCCACAGGCTCACACGGGTGTGTTTTTAGAGACTCAACTACCCAAAACTATCGATAAATCAGAGGTCGTTTTAGGACGCCAGACTTTCTCCACGGGTGGTGAAACGAAAGAGAGAAGACAGTGGAGATGCTCCTCTCAGCTGCTGCACCTGAGTGTTTTCTTTCCACCTCCACCAAATTACCTTCATTCCACACAGCACCGGCTTCACTCTGCACAATGGGATTCCTACGGTCAAATCTGCAGAGGTTTTTTTTTTTTTTTTTTTGCACAATCAGCTGGTCTCAACAGCTGTGTTGTAAAACTTGTCTTTTCTCTTTCAGGGCTGCCGTCACCCTTCGTAGCTCCTCGCAGGTAAACTACATGTGCGATTAGATCTACCGTATGCAGGGACCGTGCTGAGTGCGCTTCACGTTTAAAGGTGTTTCTTTCACGGCAGAGCTCTACCCTCAGCGTACGCCAGCGTGGTTCCAGCCATCGTTCCAACAAAGCGCCTGCCGATGACCTTCACCAGCACCAAGCCCAGCAGCCGGCGCAGTTTCAGAAACAGTTCGACGATAGATTCGTCCGAGGCTTCCTCCATGTTGAACACAGACGTAACCAAAACCAAGAACCGGGAGGTTTTCCTCTGAAGCTTCAGCCATATTTTAACAWGTTATTTTTGTTGACGATCAAATTTCATCAGAGGAAAAACAGGAAAGATCTCTTCCTTCATCAGTGTAAGATAGTTTAACCTCCACTGTCATCTTTTTTTGTTTTTCAGATGAGTCACAGTTTAGATGTGACTGTGTCTTGTGAGCAACGTCAGAGAGACTGCAATCATGAAAACTCCCTGAGAGAAACTGAAAAGCAGGAAAGCTCGAGTTCCTCTATGGGGCGCCATAATATTTAACATTTAAATTTCACATTTAGCAAAAATAAGATAAATGTATGAACAGTGAGCTAAATAAAAATGAACTGTTACAGGAAAAAAAAAAAAGATAACACTCAGAAAATGAGCTAAATGATTAGAAATCTGTAATTTTTTGACGTTTCAAAAGTGAGCTAAATAATGAAAAATCTGTTAGTGACTTTTTTAACATTTCATTTTACACTTGGCACCCCATATTCTTCTCTCTTTTTTTATTACTTTCTATAAAATGCTTTTTATGCAGCTGATGTTGCTAATTTTGTGTCAAAAATCGGCAAACCAGCTGCCAAATAACTGTCACACAGCTATGCAAAAGTTATTTACTTCACATTTACAAAAACAAAAATACAATCTCATCAAAAGCAAATAAAATACATAAGAAAACCATTCAGCCGTGCAGAAAATAGATCATATTCCTCAGAAAATAGATCATATTCCTCAGAAAATAGATCATATTCCTCATGCAAATGTTGTCAAGTCTGCATAAGAGATCCTGTTCACCCATGAAACTCCAGATCACATCAGGATTCAAGCTGCTGGAGGTGAAACTGGCTTCTTGTGTGTCTAACCATGTCCCGCAGCGCCACAAACCCAGAGATAGCCTGAAGCAACCAGGAATAAAAACACAAGCAATCAACCATAATTATTAGATGATAAATTATTTTTAAAAAACGTGCAAAAACCATCATGTATTTTGTAAACGCACTGCTTAAAGTGGAAACTGTAGGACTAAATCGGTCAGTGTTTTGGAGAAGAATGCAGTCATACCTGTGTGAATATAAACACAGCCAGAACTATGTGAACGCCCCTTTCCAAAGGCTGTATGAGCACGGCTTCGTTAAAGAGCTGAAAAAAGATGAGCGGAAACTGCAGCAGGATGCTCAGCAACCAAAAGCCGGCCAACTCTGGAACCTTCCAAACAAAACAAAACATCGAAACACCGAGGATTATATTCGTGTTGACCGCTGCGCCGCGTCCGGGCATCAGCTCCGTCACCTCACCTTTTCATGCAGGTTTCCAGCGTAACCCAGATAYAGTCTGATGGCTTCGATCAGAGTCATCAGCAGCAGAACCGTCACAAGGATGAACTTGTAGTAGTCTGGCAAGGCGGGGTACTGACAGAAACAACAGTTACAATAAAAATATCATGTGGTTTGAGATAGTTAAATATATATAATTGTTGATTTCTAGGACTCATTATAAGTGGCTGTAATCTCAACAGATTGCAGAAACTTGGATGATAAGCTACATGCTGCAAGGCTGGCTATTAAATGATCCGGTTGCAGTTTTTGTGAATTTAAGTTCACCTTCATGTGAGTTACTTTTATATATAACAATAATCTATTTTAAAGATGGGATATTAAGTGGCCTGATGAAGCACAGGCTAAACCACCCACCCTTAATAATAATATTAATTACCTGAGGTACTAAAATGCTGATAAATTAGAGATTACATTCTGCTCAGATTAATGATAAGCTGATGCAGCTGTCTGACAGGTTAACAATGGTAAATTAAACTAAGTATTTGACCATGTTTGCCTAATTATGTTATGATAAATAGTAAATATACCCTTATATTCAAGATAGGTTTTTATAAAGCATTGAAGGATGAGATGTACAGTGTTTTTTAGACATTATTTCTGTATTTTAGTTGAATGTTTGGTAAGYTGCAGTGAATCAGGAAACATCAGGCTTGTTATCTTTGCTCCTGACTCTTTCCTACCTTGAGCTGAAGCATCACAGTTTCACTGATCCACCACAGCGGGAAGAACCAGATGTTGAAATACAAAGACATCTGGAGCGGGAGGCTGGACAGAACCTGTTTGTCTGAAAACACGAAAGCGGCTATGAGATAGACCTCAAAATCAATTTAATAATGTCAACAGGGAGACTGCTAAACACAGACAAACGAACGCTAGCATCAATGCTAACCCCAAAGTTAGCTGTTTTTCTTGTTTTACCGTTTGGCAAAAAMGTCTCGTCGCCTTTTGAGGTCGGCGCGCGACTCTGGTCGAATAAGACACTCCGAGAGAAGTCGTCTAARCGTTTTCTTAATGTATCGGGAAGCTCCATCTTATAAAGAAATAACAGAGCTTTCCTAAAACATCCATGAAAAAAAAAAACCACTCCGCCTTCTTCCTGACTGCGGGCGACGTAATGCCGCCGTCGTTTCCATGGAAACCAACACGGATGTAAAAAGTGAAAGGTTAAATGTAGACGTCTTATTTTGTCAGTAAAAATAGATGTCAGAACGAAAAATACCATGTTGACTTAAATTTCATAATAAAGTTTAAATACAAGTCAATTTAAAGGAGACATGATGCTTTTAAAGCTTTCTTTTTYCACATTTTAAAGTTGGGGTCTACATAAAGTAGAACTGCAAGCCTCTACGTAGCACTGGGAGAGACTAATCCAGATTTTCTGAACTCCTAGACTCAAGTAGGGGGCGGCTGTGGTAGAGTGGTTAGGGGGGGTCGCCGGTTCAATCCCTGTCCAGTCGACTCAGTCGTTGTGTCTTTGGGCAAGACACCCTACCTGCCTTGCGTACGGTGGCCGGTCGGGTTGGTGGTCAGAGGGTCTGGTGGCGCCTGTGTAAGGCAGCCTCGCTTCTGTCGCGCTTTGAGTGATAGAAAGGCGCTATATAAGTACAGTCCGTTTACCCACATAACAAAATGTGTGTATGGCAGCAATGGATCAGTGGTTAGCACTGTTGTCTCACAGCAAGAAGGTCCTGGGTTCGATCCCCAGTTCGGAGACTCTGTATGGAGTTTGCATGTTCTCCTTGTGCTGGTTTTCTCCAGGCGCTCTGGTTTAAACCCACACCCCAAAAATATGTACAATAGATTGCCTTCAGGCCCAGGCTGCAAAAGAAATCTGCGATCTCAGTGGGATCTGCTTGGTAAATAACGGTAAAATAAAATGTAATGTCTAAAAAAGTGGATTCTGCATAATGTCCCCTTTAAGTTAAAAGATGAGGCTATACTAGGAGCCGAAAGAGACAAGCTTCCCATCCCTTTCAGAGACCACATTAGGTTTCGGTCTATGGGAAAGTGAAAGTAAAGTGTCTGTGATTTTATCGGCTGAGAAATTGAAAGCAGCTGTGTGCAGTGAGAGAAGATGGCTGGAAGATGTGAAACTCCACTTTCTCTGTCCTGCTCTATTTGTTTGGATGTGTTGAAGAAGCCCGTGACTCTTCACTGTGGCCACAGCTACTGCATGGACTGTTTTAACAATGTCTGGGACCTCAGGGATCAGAGAGGTGGTTACAGATGTCCTCAGTGCAGACACACTTTCACCTCAAGGCYCGAGCTGAACAAGAACACGGTGCTGGCTGACCTGATGGTAAGAGTGGCAGAGACCGAAGGAGACACCTGGAGAGGATGAGTCCGGTTCAGGAGGTGTGGACTGTGATTTCTGCACCGTGAAGAAGCTGAAAGCTGTGAAGTCTTGCTTGGTGTGTCTGGCCTCTTACTGTGCCACACATGTTCAGCCTCACTACGGGTCTGCGGCTTTCAAGAGGCACAAACTGGTGGAAGTTTCAGCCTCCGTTCAGGAGCTGATCTGCTCCAAGCACGACAAGATGCTGGAAGTCTACTGCCGCACCGATGATGAATGCATTTGTTTGCTTTGAAAAACAAAAAGAAAAAAATTGTATAGGTCTTCTGGACGGGTTCTTCTCTAATGAAACGTTTCGTCTCTCCTCCAAGAGACTT
>NW_013952433.1:2901798-2911066 GCF_001266775.1 Austrofundulus limnaeus | reverse complement strand
GTGAGTGAGTGAGTGAGTGAGTGAGTGAGTGAGTGAGTGAGTGAGTGAGTGAGTGAGTGAGTGAGTGAGTGAGTGAGTGAGTGAGTGAGTGAGTTTTTATTTATAAAGGCCCTTTCACAGAAATATATTCACAAGGTGCTGTACAATCATTAACAGTATAAAAATGGTGGAAAGAATAAAATTAAACAGAAAAACAAAATTACACATTAGCAACAAAAATTGAAACGTCAAATCAAGAATTAATTTCTAAAATTGTAACTCAAACACAAGGTCAATGCAGGGCAAAAATATACAATAATACACAAAAACATAATTGCGGGAGAGAAAAATATAACGTAAGTTCAATAATAAAAAAAACAGATTGGCGAGTATTTACAATGGAGGTAGGCTGGCAATAAATGGTGAAATGGTTAGCTAAACGCTTGAGAGAAAAAGTGAGTTTTTAGGAGCGTCTTGAAAGAGACAATGTTATCAAGGGAGCGCAGATTAAAAAGGAGTTCATTCCAGAGCCTGGATATGAACCCAGATAAGGCTGTGGAATGTCAGTGATAGTCTTAAGAGAGCAACATGGCAAAGGATGTTCATGGGTTGACTGGGTTATTTTTGTGCTTTAGAGTTAGCTTTTGCTAAAACTTGCAGTGCATTAGTGCTTTAGAATTAGGGGACCTAAATATTTGAGTTTGTGTTTTAGGGCTAGTGGAACTAATTTTTAGATTAATGCTGCCCACYACTGCTCATAACAAATTTAAAACCTAAACAGAAAGAAAGAGTTGAACACTTCCTCTAAAGGAACTGGATTGTTCACTTTAAGACAGCAAAGCTGGGTGGGAAGCCCTCCCACTGCTGCTGCTGCCAGATAACAGGAAACTGAAACTTCAGTGTGAGCGGGAGAAATCATGGCTCACAGGTCAGAGCTGTTCGACTGTGTTATTTGTCTACAAACACTTGAAGAACCAGTCACCACCGCCTGTGGACACAGTTACTGTATGAGATGCATTAATTCTTTCTGGGACACAAAACAAGACAATGAAGGAAAGTACAGCTGCCCTCAGTGCCGGACAACTTTCAGGAAAAGGCCTGCTCTTCAGAAGAACACACTTCTGGCCGGCCTGTTGGAAGAACACAAGAAGAAAACCAGCCCAAGTGCAGCCGCTGCTGAAGACGTCTCTGCTTCTTTACCAGACGATGTGCAGTGTGACGCCTGCACTCAGAGGAAACAAAAAGCTGCGATGTTCTGTCTCACGTGCCTGGCCTCGTACTGCGAGGAACATCTGCAGCCTCATCTTGACGTGGCGGCGCTGAAGAAGCACCATCTGATCCAGGCCTCCAACAGAATCAAAGAGAGCATCTGCTCGCGTCACAACAGACGCCTGGAGTTTTACTGTCGTTCTGACGAGCAGCTGCTGTGCCCGCTTTGTGTGGTGGACCACAGAGATCACAACGTTGTAGAGGTGGCAGCAGAAGTGCACGTAAAACGGGTAAATCGCTTCGGACATATCTTCAAACCGTGTTAATCACCAATAAAGTTCTTCAAAGTTCAAAGATTTCTGCCCTTTTTTTTTTTTCAGAAACATCTGGATTGGATCAGGCAGCAAATTGAACACAAAATGGAGGTTTCAAAGAGTAAAATGGCTCGGCTGACGGATGCTGCAGACGCTATAAGAGTGAGATTTAAACTCGGACTTTGTTCAACAACACATTTTTCAACGGTGTCTCGGGAAAGGTTTTAAAGGGGGCACTGAAAATCCTGGGGAGGCACAACAAAACCAAGCTGATGTACCTCAGTTTATTTTACAGATAACTGAATATATGATGTGCTTGGACCAAAACAGATAGTTCCACAACTGTCTAGTTTTAATGAGTTTTGTATTTTTGCAAACATGTAAGGCCATAAAATGTTCCATGTTAGCCCTTTCCCCCCTTCAATTTGAAAGGGTAAAGTGTATAAAACATTTACTAAAATAATTTKTTTAAGTTTAAAACCTCTAAATCTTCCAATTTATATATAATTATGAATGTCCAAAACTGGGAATAAGTAAAAAAGCATAACAACGAACTATGCTCATTTTGCTACTGCACTTGCCCAAACTTTTCCATTTTTACTTTTTAGGCCATGTTAGTTTCAGAAAAGCGCCAATATTTTGGGTGTGGCCACTGTCCCCCCTGGCCCCTCCTTATGTTTGCCCCTGACATTTCAGTGTTTTGATTTTGTTTTCCTTTTTTTTTTTATTTATTTGCAATCGAGATGCAAGCAAACAAATCATTTGCGGTAACAAAGAAGAGGAACTAAATAAGGGGCGCGAAATTTGGATGCAACAGATGTTTCCTGTGCAAAAGTTGTTTTCTTCCCTCGACTCAGTCATTCGGTTCAAATACAAACGATTGTTTTTATTTTTTTTCCACTTCAGGTTGAGAATAAATGTGTTTTCTGTTACAAGGATGCTGCCTGGGAGGCRTGCGATGACTTTGAGCAACACTGCACAGAACATACCTCTTTATTCGGCCTCTATCTGGAGAAGAAATGCTCCGAGATGAGAGAGAAAGTTGGAGAACTGGAGAAAACTGGAGTGGACTGGATGAACGGTCACCTCGGGCCACTGCAGCGTGACGTGTTTGAACTGAAAAGAATGAAGAAGGAACTCAGCCWGATTTCTCACACAGATGATCCCATTCAGTTTTTTCAGGTGACTGAAYGAACCTCATTTGGTCACGTTTTTTAGAATTTGTTTTGAAAAGTTTCATCTAAAGGCCACGGCACGGTGAATTTGTTTCGCTCTTGCAGGATTTCCAGGCCCTTCCTGGTGACCTTCTTGCGTTCACAAACACGCAAGAGCCACTCGATACACTGACGGGGTTTGTGACCGCGCAGGTAGACGAACTGAAAAGGATGTGTGACAAAGAAAAGGATGAATCATTCAGGGATTTTACAACTATTACAAGTAAGTATAATTGAATGGGAAAAGTGGGCAATGTTTTTACCATACCATACCACTTTTATTTATAAAGCACTTTAAACAGCACAAGGCCAACCAAAGTGCTGTACAGTAGACAGACACAACAGGACATGGTTAAAATTACAGTCAAAATACAGATAAAAATATGGAGCATTTATATTTACAGTACACAYAACAGAGCTATGATACACAGTGAGGTTTTACACCACCATTTAAGCACCATTTTTGCTTAAATTTGATGTAGGAGTAAAGATTCATTCACAACACGTACATTACTCTGACAGTGACATCTCAAAAGTTTGACCAAAACCAACTGCAGCTTTGTCATTCTTAACATAAGATCATTTTATTCTAAAACATAGAAAGGAAAGGTGGTGGGCAATATGCATTTCTTAAAGAACTATAGGCCTTTAATTCAAATTAAACTTCATTGATCTGTTTTTTCCTAAAATGTATCAATATGTTTCAGTGTCACAGATTCTAAAAAGGCCTTGCGTGGAAAGCACATCAAGAGAGGATATGTTATTTCTTCGTAGGAGTAAGTATTTTAAGTGACTCTACGAACACGTTGGAAAGCTTCARTGGCAGAACTGGTTTTATTTTCCCCTTCAGACACCAAACTGGAGCTGGATCCAGACACYGTCAACGCGTGTCTTTACGTGACAAGAACAAAGAAAGAGATGTCATGGGGAATAACGGGCCAGGCTCATCCTGATCACCCCGACAGATTCACCTACTACTACCAGGCTCTGTGCCGAACGGGCCTTCRGGGAAACCACTACTGGGAGGTGGAGTGGGACGGCGGCATCGTCGAGGCGGCCGTGTCGTACAAGAMCATACGAAGAAAGGGCTCGGGCAAAGACAGCTGCTTCGGCCACAATAAGCTGTCCTGGAAGTTGATCTGCTCTCCTTCCGGCTGCAGGTTTTGGCACAACAACCTACACAAAGACCACATCCCAGCGGTTCACTCCCGCATACTGGGCGTGCTACTGGAGTACGATGAAGGGAAGCTGAGTTTCTACAGCATTTCAAGCCCTGACCGCCGGCCCACGCTCCTGCACCAGATCCAGACCAGCTTCACTGAGCCGGTCTACCCAGGCTTTTCTGTTGATCTTGGTGCAACTCTGACAATATGTTAAATTCACCTTCGTCGGTGCTCATTTAGAACATATGGAAGTTAGACAAACACAAATAAACTRCAAGGAACTGGACAATGAAAACATTCCAGAGAAACATTTATTTGCACTATATTTTTAGGGCTAATTTCTATTTTTTTTTTCATAACTGAAATGAAGAATCTAAAAGAAGTACGAGGTTTTGATGCATTTTTTTGTCCCTTGACTTGAATCATCATGAATGCAATACATATTTTTGMGATATTATTTCTAAAGTGTAAAACATGGTGGAATTACTCAGTAAATTTGCTTCATGTAATCACGCTTTTCAATTGAAATATTTCTTTTGTATGCTTTTTGTCAAAACCTGCATTACAGCAATAAAATGTTTACATATAAGAAAATAAAAAGGCTTGATATAAAAGGATGCTTTTGTTTTTTGTTAGTTTTATTTTCTGTTATTTTTTTTATGTCCGTGTTTTCTTCCTGTATGTCAAATTTAAAACACAGCAAAGTGCAGCGCCGGCGCCGCTAACAGGAGAGAGCTGGATGAAGCCAGTCATAAATCTGAGTCGATGGACAGGTGTTCGACTGTGTCGTAGAAGCGCAGAGTGGCCTTGTAATGCAGCAGCTTCTCAGTCAGAGAGCTGCTGGTCAYTGCTTCACCGCGCACCCTCAGGTCCAGGTACCTAAACAACCACAGGGTTAAAACCGAGAGGTCAGGAGACACCAAGAATGGGTCACAATCAGCCTGAATACATCCTGTTCTTACTTCATTACATCCTAACAGGGGCAGAGCTAGACATTTTTGCATGGGGTGGCCAAGGTGTTTTTAGGGGGGGCACATACAAAAAGAACAACAACTCTGGATTTGAAAATTCAAGATGGCTTCTACAGCTAAATTTAAATGGCTCAAATTTATCTGTTTTAAGACATATTGAGCAAAAAAAATTGCGTGATCGTAACTAAGAATGATAAAAACAAAACATGCTGACTGTAAATTCTAACTTAAAAGAACAAAACACAGATAATTAAACACACAACTGAAAATTAGCATGGTATTAGCCAAGAAACAACCTTTTACTAAATCTAATTTCAAATACAAAATCCAAGATGGCTGCCAAAGCWAATTTCAAATGGCTACAACTCAGACATTTTTTGAAATATTGAGCTGAAATTGGTGTGATGGTAGCCAATACTGAAAGCTAACTCAGCTAACAAAAAAAGATTTATAATTAAATGCCCATATTTCAAATGCCACACTCAAACCCCACCCCACCCCACTTGTCAATCATTTGGGGGTGGCACACTCTAGCTCCGCCCTAAATAATGGACTGTACCTGTATGACACTTTCCAAAATGCCACAGTATTTATGGCCATCAGTGAGGCCAACAGGAAGAAGAATCTCTCCAGATTTCCATCGTGCAGTGAGTTTGGGTAGAAGTTTCCTGTTACGAGATTAAAACATTTTTTCCTCACTACTGACTGGTTTAAGTGGGRAGAAAAGTAACATAGTGGCTATGATTTCTACCTCCAGAGCAAAAGTACACCAGCTGGACGACGAGGGCTCCAAGAAAACAGCCCCCTCCGTATGACAGAGCGAGGAAGTGCAGGGAGATTCCTCTGATGTGGCTCGGGGTCAGCTGGAAGGATATGAGGGAACCTAGAGAGGAAATCTAAAAAGTTTTACTCATCCGAAGTCCTCGGGAGGTGGGGGATGGGTGGGGAGGCCTCGTTTTACTCACACGCGGGGGTGACGAGAGCTTCGGCTACGCCCAGCAGAACGTACTGAGGCGCCAGATGGAAGCACGGCATGGACGACACGAGCAGAACCTTCCCCGATAGGGTCTGCTCCACCTGGGGGTACGCCTTCCTGTGCAGCTCTGACACACCTGCCAGCAGGACGGACAGAGCGGCGCAGGCGTGGCCCAGAGCTAGAAGGGGAGGACGGACAGGGGTGGGGTGATGAGAAAGGGGGCTGTGATTTCAGAGGATGGGAGTGAGAGAAGCACATTGGCATTTAGGTGAAGATGATGGAGGTTATCATGTGTGGACTGCTGTGTTTGTGTGGCTGACTTACCTATGACCTTAGCCGGCGCCAGAGGAGTTTTCTCCACCGAGAGCAGGCAGGTTGCCACAAACTCCATGAGAGGAGCTAAGAGCAGCAGAGGCAGGATGCTGATCACGTTCATGGCACCGATGGGCAGCAGCATGTCGTTCAGGTGAAGGTTGGAGTTCATGGTCTGTATGTAGTAACCCGAGGCAATCTGTGGAAAATACTTCTTTAATTTCTTTGCCCAGTTGATGATTTGAGCTCGCGATTTGTTCACAGTGAACCTGCCTGTGTGACGCAAGCTCTGTACAGCAGCTGAAGCCCATAAAGAGGAAAGAGCTTCATCAGGACTTTGACGTTCTCCACGTGAGTCTCGCTGCAGCGGCCGCCGTTGTTCTCTTTGGCCCTGTCCAGCCAGGACACTGCGTCTCCACTCAGGTGACGATGGTGGAGGCAGCACATTTTGAACGAGTTCAGGAAAACTCCCAGAGTGGTCAGCAACGATCCACCTGAGAGCAGCCAAAAGCAAGAAGAAACAGGTTGTCCGTCGCTGAGCTTTAATTGGAATCCACGTGTTTTTGTAATTTGTGTCACCTTGCTTGGGTTTGTAGGTGAGTTTGTTGCGCATCATGTGGATGGCAATGAGAGCCAACAGCACAGAGGTGAAGGGGATGAGGAAGGCCAAATTCTGGGCGACCGACTGCTGGATGTAAGCAATGCCCAGAAACACAACCATGGAATTCAGATTCACCAGCCAGTAGAACCTGGAAGGAATGAATTAAAACATTACACACTCACACACTTCTACACTTYGTGGTTCATTTTTCAACCACTTGTTCACTTTTTTGCGGTTTTATCTGTAGGACATTTTGTCTAAAATGATTATGCCGTTTATTAGTATCAGTAGATCTTCTCTCTACTGGCTCCCTGTCAATTTCACGACAGAATTTAAAATCCTATTTCTAACATACAAAGCTCTCAACAACCAAACTCCATCTCATATTTAAGATATTGTTCCATATTTTCCTAACAGAGCACTTCGCTCTCAGACTGCAGGTTTACTTGTGGTTCCTCGAGTTTCTAAAAGTAGAATGGGAGGCAGAGCTTTCGGTTATCAAGCTCCTCTCTTGTGGAACCAACTTCCAGTTTCTGTCCGTGAGGCTGACCGTCTACTTTTAAGATTAGACTGAAGACTTTCCTTTTTGATAAACCGTGTAGTTAGACTTAGGTTTCCTGAATTATTCTTTAGTTCTGCTGTTATAGACTTAGACTGCTGGAGCACAAAGTGAGCACATTTCTGCTGACATCTTTAGTCTCTCTCCTCTACATGTTTAATTGTAATTATTTCTTTCAATAACGTGTTTTCTTTGTCTCTCATCTAGAAATAAATACACTTGGACCAGTCCTTTTTTGTTTGTGTCCCTTTCCTGTTCCCCAAACCCAGCTGGTCGAGGCAGATGGCCTCCTGTCCTGATCCTGGTTCTGCGGGAAGTTTCTTCTTGTTAAAAGGGAGTTTTTCCTCTCCACTTTCACCAATGTGCTTCTCAGGATTGGAGGCTGCGACAAAGTGACTTAACGCAATCTGCTGGCTTCCTTAAATTGTTTTTTTTTTTTTTTGTACAGCTCCCTTTTGTGGCTTGGCATTGTATTAATAAACAGAATTGAACTGAACAATAACAATGTCAACCCGTCGCTTGGGGTCGTAACAGTTGCTGAACCCACCAGTTGAAGAAGGATAGGAGCTGGTGCTGGTTGTAGCTCTGCAGACTGTAGGCACCCATGGGACAGAGGATGGCCCTGATGCCACCGATGCCCAGCGCAGCAGCCAGGAGGCCCGTGTAGAACAAGATCTGCTGCTCCAGAGGGTCCAGCTTGTGGGTCATGTGATGAGTGTCGATGTAGAAATCCTCAAATGGAAATGCAACCACGGGCAGCATGGCTGTGCCTGAAGAACACAAGGAGGTGCGCCGGCATCAAACACTCTGCACACTCYCTCTTTTTCAAATACGTTGTTTTATAAAATCAGATGCAGTAATTTGTGCTGCCTATTGGCTTCATTGCATCTTAGACTTAAAATGTGATAAATAATGAATGAAACCRTCTCTTACCAAAGAAATGAAGAAGAGCACACAAGTAGAGCACTTTAGTCCGTCCTAAGCAGGTGTCTGCGAACCAGCCAACCAGGACAGGCGTCAGGGTGCTGGCTCCGATGAAGCACAGGTTGACCGTTGCTGCCAGGTAGTTGCCATAGCCCAGCTTCACAGTACAAAATATAATCATGTTGCATATAATCCCAAAGAAAGTAAATCTTTCACACAGCTCTACAAGCAGAACACAGATGACGACTTGGAGCTTTTTGCGGGACTTCCTCGGTCGTCTGTGGTCTGCAGGAGGGGTTTGGGAAATCCGTCGCACTCCACCTCTGCCTTCTGGCGGTCTCTGAAGTTCCCCTGCCACCATGTCACCACCGGGCCCAGCGAAGTGGCTGCCGAGCTGCCGTGTTGTCTGAGGGTCACGTCTTATCATGCAGATGGCTCTAAATGAGATCTCATGTTGTTCTGCTGTGGGCAAAAAGGCTGAAACTGGAATCCCACAGGCTGGTGTGACTCTGAAGCAGAGCTACCGTCACGTAGAATCAGACTCACCCACCTGAGTTTGATCTGTTCCACTCAGTTAAATTTTAATTTTAGAAGGATTCTGAGAAGTTCTGAGTAACTGTTTGCTCATRATTTAATAACAAAACTAACTAAAGCACACAGATAAATTTTTCAGTGATAAAAACTAAATCTGGTGATAARTGAACGTGTGCTGCATTATGTTGCAGACTCAAAATGCCACAACTCCTCGTGAAAACGGCTTCTCACTTTGGGTCGCCTGCTGGTAATTAGACCCATAATGTTAGGAAGGAGTGAGATGGAGTTTAGCTCAGTCACAACCGGCTCAGAGGTCTGGGACAAACAACCTGTTCTTGCTGTAAACTGATGCTCTGAACTAAAATCATCATCCGTGCAGAAAAACAAACAACAAGTGGGTAATTTATTTAAAGTTACTTTAGTTGTGGTGGCCTGATTCATGAAAATATTGAAACTATTACTGACAAACAATTTGTAAAACTAACTCTTGAAAACTATGAATGTCTTTTTAG